>NC_025701.1:10872815-10908399 GCF_000633955.1 Camelina sativa | reverse complement strand
GCAAGAACATCAACAGCATCGGGGATATCAACGGAGAAATCATCAGCAGAAGCGAGGAGTTTGTTGAAACCTCTGTAAACCTCAGGGGGATCAATGACATGAGCATAAAGGGTAGAGAGGAGAAAAGCAGCCATTTCTTTCTCCTTGTCATGTCTATCCATAGCCATGGAGACTAATTTCTTGACAAAATAGTAACGGTACTCAGGCATGCCAAGCTCCTTGAGTTCATTAGCAACGGAGACAACATCATTGGTGCCAAAGTATTCCTCGACAATAATAGTGGCCTTCTTTTTGTACTCAGTTAAATCAGCGTCCAAGCTTGCTGGATCGGAATTATGTCCATTGCCCGCCTCCTGATTCCATCAAGTTAGTATCTCCTTGCTTGTATAAATAGAAAAAAAAAAAAAGAAACACACCACAAGTAGAGAGAGAGAAGAGAGTCACACACACACACCTCAGGGGTATCAAAATCATCATCTTCACTCCCTTGCTCCACTACTGCATTAGTGAGAACAAAATCCAAAACACATAGTATGTATATCAGACGATGACATAACACAACAAGACCCTCTAAGTTAACCAAATAATAATAATATAAAACAACAGAAGAAGAGAGGAAGTAACAAAAAAAAGAAAAAAAAGGCGAGACCTTTAATAAGAGGAGGAGGAGGAGGAGGAGGGGAAGAAGTAGTATGTGTATGACTCTTGAGTAAATCCGCAGCCATGTTGGGCTGTGGGAATTGAGAAATGCAGGAAGGATCCGTTTTCTCCTCCATAGAAGAAGAAACTGTAACTTGTTGTTGTTCTTGTTGCTTGTTAAACTCCATTCTCTTTCGAATCCTTCTTGCCAATTCCTCAATTTTGTTTTTTTTTTCTTTTTTTCCCCACACGAGAGAGCCCTTCAGATCAAAAATCAAAATCACCATAGAGTTTAGTTTCTGCATTCTTATCTTTCTAAACGGATCAGTCATAAACAACACAAAACTAACAAATTCAACGGATTCAATCAAATATATATAACACACACCAAATCTTGGATTCAGGTCAAATACATCGATCCAGGAACCGTCACAGAGAGAGAGAGAAGAGCAAAAAAAAAAAAAACCGCAAAAGAGGATCCGATTCCACGAGGATTACTCTCTCTCTCGGATCGGATGATAAAAGCGAATAATTAAATTTAAAATAAAACGTACTCGGAAAAGGAGGCTCGGCCAGAGAGAGAGAGAGTGCTACAGCGACGCCGGCGATGAAGCAGGCGTCTCTGGAGTCGAGATCGAACACGATGATGAGATAGAATTTAATTTTAATTAATTAATTAATTATAGTTGCTTTTTCCTCTGCTCCGTTCTGTAACTTATTTTTTTTTTTCCTTTTTTTTAATAGTATGAATTTAATTTTATTTTTGTTAAAAAAAAAATCAATAAATAAGCCTCTCTAATCAAAAAAAAAAAAAAAAAATGCTTTCCCCCGTGAAATTTGCTTACCTCTTTTGAGTATTTTACGCTCCTTCACTCTCTCTTTTTCCTTAATTACATAGCTAAATTATATTCTTCATGCTTATACACTTTTGTACTCTCATTGCCTAGATAGAATAAAATCAGATACCTATTCTTTTGTATAAAAAAAATTAGAAGCTTTCGAATAACAATCAGAGAGACCAAAAGAAACAAACCATGTTTATTTTACTAAAATAGTAGAAGCTTTCGAATCCAATTATGATGATTTTTAGAGTTGGTTTATCTGGTTATGTTGAACCGATGGTTTATATAAATTGTACAAGTAGTACAACATTCATTTCACAAATAAATTAAGGGTGAAGTGTTACATATTTAGATCGTTCTAAACCCGTATCAAATTAAAGCTCTAACAACTAAAAAAAAAAAAAAAAATTCGACTATATATTCGAGATTGATTAAAAGGCTTTTCAAACTGACGGCTGGATCACCCACGTGGAAGAGTGAAGGTTGCGAGTTGTGGAGTTACCTTTGAGAACGATGCTACAAAAACGCAGCATAACCCCCAAAAAACATATTAAGGAGTTTATTATGCTTAATCCAATCCTTATAGTAATTTCAGTTTCTATTTTTGTGCGCTTGACTCTCTATCTATCGTGGGTTTAATATGTATCCATTGTGAAGTGTTTGTATTCCATAATTGTTCTTTGTCTTTAAAAAAAAACAGATTATTAGACTCAAATGGAGATTTAACCTTTTGCCCCATATAACCATAGAAAGCGAGATAGAATCATAGAATAGACACATTCGCGATTTGGTTGAAAATTTTCTTATGGTATGTTGTACTTGCTATGATGGATAAAGCAAATTTGATTATATTTTTCTAACGATATGGTCTAATATTTGAGCTTAGGTTCACGATTTTCACTAATAGAAGATGTTTTAAATTAAAAATCCCCTTGGTTACATAGCCACAAATTTAAGAAACAATCTTCAATTTTGTCAATTTATGTTTTAATTTCATTGAGAAATTTAATTCATGGTAATACAAACATTTTACAAATGACACGCTTCCAATATCTTTATTTAGATTTAAGATTTTTTCGTGATTAGCTATAATTTGTAAGGTTAATTCATCAGTGTCCAACCTTATTTGTCGCCATTTGACATTAAGTTTCCTTTGGCCATATGTTTAAATTTAGCTAAAGCCATAAACAATAAAAAGTAACCACACAAACAAACTATAACTATTCTACTTCGATGCCTTTAGATTCATATTACTCCAAAAAAGATTTCTTCTCACGTAACATAATGAATCATCTTATAGTTTTCATGTTAGTTATTTCTATGTATTTTGGGTTTAGCGAGGCAATAAAATGCGAATAAGTTCTGATAGGATTTCAAAACAAGCTCGGCCCTGGTCGTACCCTCACTGTTAGACATGATTTAAGGACCCAAATTTTGAAATTCAATGAAAGACCATCCGTCTTTAGCTTCATACAAAAGCCGCCTACACCGGGTTTAATACGTTTTGATTTGTATCACGAAGGACAACAACGACACGGACTTTATTTTATGGAAGTGCCCATAGGACCCAATATACGTCCATGTAATGGTTTACGTATGTGGATCGCTAAAGATGATGGAATTTACCATAACGGGAAATTAGTTGCTAAATGGCAAGTTTAATTTAATTAAAAAAAAAAAATATTAGCTCTGCATTGTAACTAATTTTTTTCTTTTCTTATTACAACTTTTTTGTAATAAATAAATAAGACTCTCTAATAAATAACAATAATAAATAAGTTAGTTTAGTTAAAGATTTCTCTCTCTCTTTTTCTTAAGACGCGAAAAGAGAAAAACAAAAACAAAAACTTTCCGACAGTCCTCACAGTAACGGCGCTGCTCCGGCGCGTTGCTAATCACGATCACCATCATTGGAATCGTCTCATCGATAGTTAGCTATTGAACCAAGTCTCAGTGCCTTTTCTCATCCCAATCATCATGGATCTGGGATCGGAACTGAATGAAATTTCCGGCGATCCTCCTCCGTCGAGTCTCGACCAGAACTCCAATTCCAGACCCGCGTTGGCCTAGCAAGCATCGCTGGTCGGGGTCGGTGTTAACGAATGTGAACCAAGTCGCCGCTTCCTCTGCTCCGGTTCATGCTTCTTCTCAGGTGAGACCTGCAAGGATCCTCTCTGCAGTGGAAGCTATTACTTCGACGGTTTCTTTGAAGAGCTCCTCACCACCGTCTTCAACACCTTTGAACCCGGTACATGGCGAGGCTTTAGTTTTTCCTGATGCGCCGCCGCTAGCTAACGATGTTCTCGGTTTTTTTGTGCCACTGCTGAATGTTGCAAGTTTGGATAAGTCAATTACTTCAGATAAACTAGTATCTTCAAATCTGAAAGGGGCTTGGTCAAAGCCACTTAACTTCTCCACTTCTTCGACCTTTGGAGCGTTTCCTGATCCGAGGCAATCTCACAAGGATTCAACAAAGGAAGATAATATGAGGTTTCCTTGGGTTGCAAAAATGGATCCAGCAGCGAGGAATTTGTACAGAGCAACATCACCGGAGTACATGGAAGATGGAACTCCAAAGGTAACAATTCCAAGTCAGGTAATGTTGCAAGGTCTTGAGAATCAGAAGGAATATATTTTAGGACAGTTCTATAGATGTAGTCCTCCTTCTGGGGGTTTGGTTCATGCAGTAGTCAATAGAATATGGGGTAGAAGGTGTAGAATATATATGTGCAAGCTAGATGATTCTAAGTTTCTCTTCCATATTCCGGATGCTTCAACCAGAACATGGGTTCTTCAAAGAGGATTGTGGCATATTGATGATTGTATGATGTTTGTAGCTCCTTGGTCTACTGCAGATACATTTGATCTCCCTGCCATATCGACTATTCCTGTTTGGGTAACTCTTAAAAATATTCCAAACAGTTTGTACTCAATTCCGGGAATTAGCCATATTGCATCAGGGTTAGGTGCTCCTATGGCTACTTACAAATCAAGACTGGACCCTTCACTAATGGGTGAGGCCAAGATCTTGGTGGAAGTTGAGTTGAGTAAAGCTTTTCCTCCTAGGATTGTAGAAGCAGATAAAAAGATAATATTTCAATGGTTGATGTTGAATATGCTTGGATTCCAGCTAAATGTGCAGGTTGTGGACAGTTAGGGCATAAGGTTTCCCGCTGTATGCAACCACATTTGCCAAAGGCAAGTCCCACCAAACTTGCATCCAATGAGGTCGTCACTCAAGTTGAGAGTTTAGCTGCTGCTACAGTTTTGGATTCACCAAACACTAATAAACAGGAGCCTCCAATTGTTGTTATTACCGCAAAATCAGTAACCCAACTAAGTACAGCCTTAGATATTGAGGCTGGCCCAATCCAAGTCATAGGTCAAAGCTCCAAAGAGGTAGAATGCCACCAGAATGATGAAGTTGAAGATGTAACTGAGGCGATATGCACAGTTGAAAAAGCTTTGGAAGGTGTAGGCACAAAGAATAATGAGATTCTAAGTGATTGTGAGATAGGAAATGTGCTTGCTAAAAACAGGTTCAGCCGTTTGGGTTCCTCTTTTTCAGATGGGGATTCACTTCCTTCAGATGGAGAGTCAGCTGATTCAGATGGGTCCGACAGTGAGTCCGAAATGATGGATCATATGACTCCCTCCGGGCAAAGACTACTGCGAGAGACCGGTTCAACCGTCCGTTAAAGCTAAGGAGGTGCAAGAGTCCTCAAATGCTCGAGGAAGAGGTAACTGTGGACGCGGAAATCGTGGCCGCAGAAATCGTGGCCGCCATGGACGTGGCTAGTTATCCTCTCTATAATGAACTAAGAAGTCAACCGAAGCGGAAGATTCGGTTACTAAGTTTATATTTCGTGTAATATTGTCTTACGGCTTCATTGTTGTAGTGTTTAAAACTGTATGACTTAGGTCATAGCTTTTTTAATTTTAATAGAAAAGAAAGGTTAAAAAAAATAAAAATAAATAATAATAATAATAATAAATAAGTTAAAAAGTACTCTTTCCCTGTAATTTGCTAATTACACTTTTGTAGTCTCATTGCCTAAATAGAATAAAATCAGATACCTATTTCTTTTGTATAACAAAATTAGTTGCATGTGTATTTTTTTGTGTGTATATCAACCCATATAGATATAACTATATCAAACAGAAGTACTTCCTATCAAAAGATAGATCCAATAATCGAACATATATCATCACTTCATGTTCTTCAAATATTATAGTGAATTATGCAGCTTCATACATAAACTCACTATTTAAAACTATTTTTCTCATAAACTCACTAATTCAACATAATCCATTAATTGTTTCCCAGATCAACTCACTCTCTAATCATATCTGTGTGTGTATGATGTTGTGCTCAGGAACCATCATCGGCTTCTTGGTCGTCCTGCTTGTTATCGCTAGCTGTATAAAACAAAAAATTAAGCATCGGAAGAAAACTGAGCTCCGACAAAAGTTATTCAAGAAAAATGGCGGTGGCATGTTACCATCAGATGTAGATGTCATTATCTTCACTGAGGAAGCCATAAGGAAGCATTAATGGGTTACGATGAGAGCAGGATACTGGGCGAGGGAGGCCAGGGAAAAGTCTACAAAGGGACATTGTCAGATAACTCTATAGTTGCTATAAAGAAAGCTCGGCTTAGAGACAATAGCCAAGTAGAGCAGTTCATTAACGAGGTGATCGTACTTTCACAAATCAACCACAGAAACGTGGTCAAGCTTTTGGGATGCTGTCTAGAGACCGAGATTCCCTTATTGGTATATGAGTATATTCCGAGTGGCACCCTTTTTGATCACTTGCATGGTTCCATGTTCGATGCTTCCCTTACATGGGAACACCGTCTGAGGATAGCTGTAGAAGTGGCGGAAACTCTTGCTTATCTTCACTCATCTGCTTCTATTCCAATCATCCACAGGGATGTGAAGACGGCTATGTGGAGAAATTATCCCACATCTGATAGATGTGAAGAGACTTAAGTAAAATATAAAGGGTTATGGTCTCTCCACTCATTGCCAATTGGTTTTGAGTTGGAAGCCCATAGTAAAGCCCGAGTTTAACATGGTATCAGAGCCTACACACGCTGACCTGTTAATTAATCCGGCCCGGATAGAGGTCCGATCACCCCAGTAATTGATGGCCTAAAGGAAGGCCCAATTCCATCGAGATAGCTGAAAAAAATATAGCATTATCTCGAGGGGGCGTGATGGACGGCTAGAATAGCCATTATCTCGAGGAGGCTTGTGGAGAAAAGATCCCACATCTGATAGATGTAAAGAGTAATATATAAAGGGTTAGGGCCTCTCCAATCATTGCCAATTGGTTTTGAGTTGGAAGCTCATAGTAAAGCCCGAGTTTAACAGGCTAGCGTCCTACTGGATGAAAACTTGACTGCAAAGGTAGCTGACTTTGGGGCATCAAGAATGATCCCGATGGATAAAGAGCAACTCAAAACTATGGTGCAAGGCACTAGAGGCTATCTTGATCCGGAATACTACGACACAGGGTTTCTTAGTGACAAGAGTGATGTGTTTTCTTTTGGAGTAGTCCTCATGGAATTGATCTTAGGTCAAATTCGATGGTGCTTTGAACGGCCACAACAGTCAAGACATCTGGTGAGTTACTTTGTTTCTGCCACAAAAGAGAATAGGTTGCACGAGGTTATCGACGGGCGAGTGATAAACGAGGTTAATCAGAGAAAGATCCAGAAATCTGCAAGAATTGCTGTTGAGTGTACGAGACTGATGGGAGAGGAAAGGCCAAGGATGAAAGAAGTAGCTTCAGAGCTAGCGGCCTTGAAAGTAAAAACAACTGAACATAAGCTGTCCGTTTAGAATCCTGATCAGGAGACTGAGCACTTGCTTGGTGTTCACATCATATATGAACAAGGCGATACTAGTAGCAGTGGATCAAGACTGTACCATGGTCGGACACTGTAGCTGGCCGCTGAATATAAATAAATCCGTCCAGCTCTGACAAAATCACACACGTATGTCTCTTTTGTTTGTAATAAATATAGAAGCCACTTCTTTGTCGCTTATCACTTCTCAGTCTTCGTCTCAGTCTTCGTTAAACATCTATATAAAAAAAAACATGTTTCAAGAACTTTTGTTATGCTTTGAGCCTTTGATCATCAATAAACATTAAGGTATGCGAAGCCACCTTTTGGTCACCAACACAAAACTATCGCATGGGCTTATAGAGCGGTCGAGTTGAGTTTTTCGCCACTGTTAGTTGTCACTGCTCTGACTTCTCTGTTTCTATGGATTTGCTTTGTAGTATCTTATCCCTTCCGATATAAAACACTAAACAATTAAGAATTTTTCAAAATGAATTCTACAAATTTTCGCTATACTTTGTAAATAGTTGGGCTTAAAATAGGCCTCAAATTTCCTCTTCTGTGCCCAAAGTTTCAGGGATTATATCAAACAAAAATAAACTCGTTTATTTACTAACAATACTAGAAGCTTTTGAATCTAATTATGATGATTTTTAGAGTTTGTTTATCCGGTTATGTTAAAACATAAGGAGTTTATTATGCTTAATCTTTTTTGTAAGTTCAGTTTCTATTTTTGTGAGCTTGACTCTATCTATCGTGGGTTTAATATGTATCCATTGTGAAGTGTCTGTACTCCGTGATTGTTCTTTGTCTTTTAAAAAAAAAACCTTAATTTGTTCTTTGTCTAATACAAATTAGTTGGCAAACCCAAAAATTAAGTTTCTTACACATAGATATAAACTTAAGAAAGAGAAGAAAGCCGCGAAAGGAAAAAACAGTGTGATGATTATAGTCTAAAATCATAAAAACAGTGTGATGATTTTTAGAGGACGCAACATGGAATGAGAAGAGCCACACGACATGTGCTTAGTCACGTTAAGTTAAGTGGTCTTTGCAGTGTTGGGTTTGGTGGAATCTTAGGGCGGTTAGGTCCCTTGTTGACTGCGACAAATTTTTATTTTCTTTTGATAGTTATCAAATTTTCAGATATATATTATATGGTGTGGAAGATTAAAAAACCTATTGGATGGACCCAATAAGTTGAACTCGATATATATCTATCTTCAATCTTAAATTATGATAATTAATCATTATTCCTTTTTTTTTTTGTCACAAATTAATCATTATTCCATGATCAGCCTTTTTAAGTTTTCATATGGGATAATTATCGTATTTCGTCCATCAAATTTGTCATTTAATTACAATATACTAAAACGACAATTTCATGTCAAACAGGTGTTATAATCACTGATATAGTGAAATACTATACTCTATATGTAAGTTTATGTACAAGTCAATCCGTACGTAAAATTACGTTAGAAGATTCAATTTGTTGCATTAGTCATAATCCTTGTAGAAATCTTTTCTTTCCTTGCTGCTTGCTGGATTGATTTACATAACATGGAGATGATAACCCCTATAAAGCTTAAAACGAAATAAAAAACCAGAAAACAAAAAAAAACCATAAAGCATATATAAGAAGACCACATTCATATATCACATTATCACATAAGAGTTTTTTTATCGCGAAATTTATTTTTTCTTTCTAATATGCATGTGCAAAGACTTTTTTAAGAAATTCTGGGGAGATTTATAGTACGAGTGACGACGAGTCGATTCCACTTCGTTTTTAGTGCTGTCTTGTTCACGCATGCATGCGGCTGTTAAAACCGACCACAAAACTCCTGGTCTGGGTTCTAAAATGGGATAATAATTCTTATGATTTTGTTTTACTGGTCTTTTTTAGATTTTAAAGCTTATATCGGAGGATTATACGATTCATAAAGTATGTGCATCGATAAGTTTTCAATTGGTTTACACAATTTCGATACCAATATCAACCATGCATATGCATGCAATAATTTTTCGCATTGTTCATATACTGATGTGTTTTTCTTTATTCTATTCAATTTATAAACATATATTGATATATAGATATATAATTTTGTAATTACATGGGAATTTGGGATTGTAAACTATTTATTACGTATTAACTAAATATCCAAAAAATGAACCATATTTTAATTAATATATAAATCTCAATATCAAACACCATCATTTAAGCAAAAGAATCTTAATTATTATCACGAGACAAAGTAATAACGATAGATACTAGTGAAAATTTTGTAAGTTATATATATATACCAATTAAGTTAAACTTGTACAAAAATAAAATGATATTTAGGATAAACAAAGACTAATCTAATTCTAACTTCAAAATATATAACTTTTTGTATAGATTTTTTAGTGGTAATTAGTATTTATATGTACCAAATCAGAATCGATCTTTGATCTTAATCAACAAAACGACACCACAAGCACAAGAGTAGGTTATGCTTCCCTTTTAAAGCTGTACCAACAAGAATCGCAAATCAGCAAGTTGATATTTCATCCATAACTTATATTGATGTATATATAAAGCATATATTCGAACTTGACAATATATTTATCAAATCAAAAACAAAACCGAACAAAAATGAAAAACCTAAAGTGCGTTGGCAGTGGAATGTTTTGTTAACTTCGGAAAAAGATCAACATAACGAGGAATATATGATCAATAAAAGACAAAAAAAAAAATTGCAGTAACAAATCAAATCATGACAATATGGAACGAAATAGTAATACTGAAAGGATGGTGAAACGAAATTTATTCTTATGATAATACATATATGTAATCGAACCAATCGTAGTTGTTATTAAATTCGGGAATTTAGAAAATGGGCATTTTTCTCTCTTTTTTATTCTTTTATGTGGCCAATAATTGAGAATATTGGAATTAGAATTCCACAAAACTTTTCTTTACTATATATTATTAATTATAATTGTCGTTGTTGTGCTTGTTGGGGTGGGTTCGAATCAAAACATATCATTCCCATGTATCGCTATTATCCCATACCTTTGACAATATTATGATCATGTCATTTGTGCCCAATATCATCTTCATTTTTAAACATCACATATATAGTATATGCATATATCTCTCGCTCTCTCTGTCTGTACGTATGTGATTTATTACATAAGAGATACGCATACAACCAAATTATGACTATCGTAGATAGCATATTTAGTTAACAATTTGTTGCAATGGTTCTCATCAATTTTGAGATGCATTTTTATATAGATCTTTTTATAGGGTGTGTGTGTGGATCGGATTTGTAAATGTAGATGCATGTAAGGCACTATACCAAACAAGTGTTGATTATTCCCGCAATCCTTGGGGCCAAATTCTTCACGGCATCTTTTGTCGTGAAGTTGTGTCTGTGTGTGCATTATTTTTCTTACCTATCCCTTTTTCACACAGTCACTCGTACACGCACTTACCCTTGCGGAATATGATTAGTAAAAAGAGCACTAAGATTCATATGTACATGTGATTCTTATAGATTTACAACAAATTTATCCTAAATAATTCATTAAAATATATATACATATATATATACACACTAGATATGACAACAGAAATGAGAATGTTAAGAATATGAAAAGGGAAAAAAGAAACAAAATGGGTTAAAATACGTTTAAAGGGTTTTATGTATGTCATTGTACTGAACTATTGCAAGATGCATTGATCCACATGATTTTATGAGGCTCGGATGGTTTCTCTTTGTTACAAAATATACTTCGACTAATTATAATATGCCATCAGTTTGACTCGTGATCAAGGTCTCTAATTTAAAATGTAAATCATAGTAAAATCATGAATAGTTCTTAATATGTATATCATTAATAACTTCAAATGTAAAATTTACTCACTTGGCGTTGCGTATTTTTGTTTTGTTTCTAGACTAGTAGTGGTTTTTGTGTTTTTTTTTTTCTTTTCAATTGAATTTGATTAGAATACTCTTTATATAGAACAGTTTCTTTAGATCTCTATTAGAAAATTTGGTAAATGGGTTATTCCTCAGCTACATTCACCCTGCAGGGATTAGTCGGGTGATAAGATAATTAAAAACAATAATCACTAATGATTATGAAAAAACACATGATGAAGTAACTTATTCGAACATGGCTGAATATGAAAAAATAAAGTTAAGAAAGTAGATTAAAAAGCTATTTTGTTTTGTTCTAATGTATGACTATATAATAAATTCGATGCCCATGATGAAAATTCGTTTCTATATAACTTATCTGGATATTTTAGCCATTCCCAGCATCGTCCAAAAGTGAGAAATTATATGTGCATCATGTGCTTAACTAGATTTGATTTATTCCATGAATTATTAATCAAAATAAGACTAGATGAATGATGAATCTCTAAGAAATAAAGAAATATACAAGTGGAAGAAGGGTTATGATTCTTGTGCTCAAGTGACTTTGGAGTCTATTTGAGCATGCCTGTGGCTGAGTGAAAGGATACCGTATTACGAGTAACACCCGGCTCGACCAGTTTTAACATGGACCGTATATTAGCAAGTGGTGGAGACCGCAATCCCACTTGGGCCAATGAACCGGACAGTGATGATCCTCTTTCAAACTTGAATTTGAACTCTTTATATATTCTTCTTGATCGGGATTCGGGAATAATTGGTACCATACTTTATATATATGCCAAACAATACTCAAAAAAATATTCTGGAAGATATGTAATTCAAATTGATCAAATATCAAATTAAAGAAGCTTTTCTTTTTACGTTTTTGGGGCGAATTAAGTTATGCAAAAATACCCTCAAGTAAGGAATTATTTTCAACACATTTAATGTTACCAAAATTTGTACTTTAATGATGATTATCCAGTTTGCCAAAAAAAAAAAGAAAAAATTACTGCATTGTATTTCTGCATTCAATAATAGTTTGTATGTATATTTCAGTGCGTTTTTCCAGTATTTCATACTGTAGCTCATATTTTGGTCAATGAATAATATGAATCTTTGCAAGCAATACTTTCTAGTAATCAACTGAATTTCTTGACGACAATAAACTCACCTAGACTGTATTTTACAAGTTTACTACTTTACTGACGTCGGCTTGTGATTGAATCATAAAAAAATGGGTTGGGTGGATATCTTTTAGGAGAAAACAAAAGTGTGGGTAGGTGATCTACATCATCGTCAAATATTTGGGTCAATCTGAAATTATACCTTTTGAGAAAAGAACAAAAGAAAATATTAGGAAAGAGTAAAACATTTTTTTGGAATTTTGACGATTAAGACCCTAGGTGGATGACCTCGTGGCTCTTGGCGTTGAGAAAGTGTGCGTCAACCTCATATGATACATACAACAGTGTTTTGAACAACCTCAAATATATATATAACGTATAAATTAAATAGATAGTGTAAAGTTTAATAAATTATAAGAAATCCAGCTAGGGTTTGCAATACAAGCTTTTGGATGCGAAATCTGTGACCTTCTAGAGAAACCGGACCAAACATTTATATGTGCCATACCCTTTTTCTGGCCATGGTATATTGGGGTAATATCCGATCGTTATTTGTTAGGTTTGAATTGATTTATAAATTCAGGTATATTTTGATTGATGATTTAATAGTGAGTCATTACGTGAAATATCTATCAACATTTAAAACATAAATTAAAACTGCAATTTTTTTTTTTTTTTTGTCAAACCTATGAGACGAACCTAGCTAACAAATGTTCGTGGTAACTTGCGTGCATCACTATTAGGGAATATTATGATAGAATATATGTCTCACATTTCAGGACCATATGCATGTTTGTGGTGTAATATTGGGTCGGATCTTCAAGCTGCTATTATGAGACCGGTTGTAGCATATGCTTTCAGCGGGTAAGAGAACACGCTTACCACAGTTAAACGAGAATTACATGTCTTTCCGTATGAAATATTTTAATATTGCATCATCTCTTAATGGTCATGATTGTGGCTCGCCTACAAAAGCTCTTGTTCAAGTGACATTACGCTAAAGTAGCAATAAGGTTGCATATAATTTGTGTGTGTCGGCCAAAAAAAAAAAAACCAATGTGACCAGAGAGGGTGGAACGGTGAAGAAGAGTAAAATATAATCAATCAAGTAATGACCATCCTAGCCAAATCAACGTTCGAGATTTCTTTGACCGGATTGGATCCGCGTGAAAGGTTAATTAATTGAAATGAAAATGAAGTTTAAGGAACATGGAGTTAGTTAAGGAGTAGTTGTTAATAAATTCAATGGACCCTAGAAGTTGTGGCCTTCTCGGCCGGGCTCGGACCAGACATAAGACAGCCAAGCCGACCCACGTCTAACCCCAAAATCTCTTGGTTGTGTATCTTTCAGTGCGAAACAACTCAATATGGTTTATGTAACACGTGGCCAACCATATATTCCCCAAATTCATAAATAAGGTCATTCTCTTATTTTTCCCTTTTTAAAGTTATTTACATTTCCGATTGAAACTGGTAACTGTCGTAATTATTCTCCATGCCCCATCTCTCACTAGACTAGCCATTTTTGATTTTTCATTACATTTCACTTTTTATTTCTGTTTAATGTTTTTAGAAAGAATTTTCTTTTCACTGTCGAGGAAAACCCTGACTTAAAAGTAATGGTTTAACTTGTAATTCTTATATGGTTTGAGAATTTATCGACAATATGACTGACAATGCTTTTTAATTTGGTCTACTATATATATTCTTAGGATGAATAATTTTTATAATGCATATTCAGGAAATAGTTTATGAAGAGTAATGTGTATTACAATTAGATTCTTTAATATTTTACTAATATTTATTTACTTTTTTCTAAAATTATTCCTTTGAGCTGTGCATGGTGTGATTCTGTCATCTAGAAGACCAAGTTGCCCAACATGATGTAATAAAAAACTCTTTGGATACACAGCCTTAAATACTAATTTGTTTTTTCCCCTTATTGGAATTTTTTTTTGGTGTCGTAATGTCATATTCTCAGTTCCATCAAATTAATACGTTACGTTGAATCTTACAATCATATTAAATATCTGCTGAGGTAAGATAAGATAATAAATAGCCTTACTCTTATTATTTTTAACACAATAACTAAAAAATATAAAAGTTATATGAGTTCTTCATCCAACCCACTCAAATAATCTGAATTTGATTTTTTCGTCAATTTTAATTTTATTGGGTTACATAATTGCATGATTTATAGAGGTTCATTACGGTTCATATATACATATACATAGGTAAAAATAAATATAGTGTTATAAGTCCTTAAATTCGTAATGTTTTAAAGCCAACTAAAAATATCTATTACTTTTTTAAATATATACTGCTTATAAGTGGAATTAGCTGAAAACCATACATTTGACTTATCAATATATATTTCTCATTAATTAAATGTTTAAATAAATAAGATATAGTACAAAAAAATATTTGAATTCATTTAATTTTTACTCTCTTGCAAAACTAGGTTGCCAATCTGTTGATTTCTATGTTGAGTCTGTATCAAAGCCACCCTGGCTTGTGGAATCACTCAGTAATAACTCTGGTTAAATATATAATTTCTTTGCATAAAAAAATAAAAATCATGTAATTTTTACTTAGTCGTTGATTAATTAGTGTATAAGATTGATGAACTTACTAAATCTATATTGCTTAATAAAATTCATTTTATTTTGCTAGAAGAAAAAACCTAATTTTTTTTTTGATTTTTTTTAAAAAAATTTGAGTAGGAAAATTTAAATCAGTGTGACATAAGCAAGACAGAGAACTAAATGTTTGGCTAGTCAGAAGAGAATTTGATTTTGCATACGTTTTTATTTTTAGAAAATTTGTCCCAACTTTTTTACTATAATATTTGTAGTGATAATATACTAGGTAGTAACCCGTGCTACAGCACGGGACAAATATTTCAAATAAATTTTAAATTCGTAAAATGACTAATAATTATATTTACTTTAGAATGGGAATGCACGTCCCGTCCCGTCCCATCTCCACATGTTCCAACCCATCTTCTCTCGTCTCGTCTCGTCTCATCCCATCTCGTCTCGTCTCATCTCATATCGTCTCGTCTCGTCCCATATCCATCCAATTTTTTTTTGTCTTACGTTCGTTCTCTTTTAAATAATTATCCATTAGACAATGTTTATTAAAAGAGATTGGGTAAAAATTAGATGGGATACCAAATTTCTCGTTGAATATTTTTTTTGTTAGTTAGTTGAAACTATCCAAATAATTATAGTTTTAAAAAAGTATATAATTGTTTTCAAAAATACCAAATTTTCAAAGTGCTCGTTCCAAAGTGGTTAATTAACTGTCGCATAATAAATTCTTATCCAAATTAGTGAAAGCTTGACACTTGAATTTTTCTACCAGTATTTTTTTGATTTTGTACTTTTATCTAAAATTTCTTTCCCTTTTTTAAAAAAAATTGTTCAATATATTGATTTTCACTATTTGAATTACCTGTTTCAGTTTACATATACTATTTCTTGTCTTAATACCATAAATATACAGAAAATTTTCTCAAAATTTAATTATTATTTCTTTAAGTATATGTAGTAAATTAAATTAAATTAATTTAATTATTAGTTTTTGGCTAGGTAGTAACCCGTGCTACAGCACGGGACACAATATTCAAGTGTTGACTAAGAATTATATTAATCCAGGTTTTGTAGCAAAGTTGTGTTGTTTTCATGTGATTATTTTTAAAATAAACCTAAACGTATTTACTTTGGAATAGGAAATACGTCCTTTCATGTCCCATCTCCTCACATCCCAACTCATCCCCTCTCGTCTCATCTCATCCCGTCTCGTCTAGTCCCGTCTCGTCCCGTATCAATCATAATTTTTCGTCTTATGTTCGTTCTTTTTTAAATTATTACTCGCTACACAATGTTTACTAAAAGAGATTGGGTAAAAAATAAAAATGGGATACCAGAGTTTTTCTTTGAATATTTTTTTATTTAGTTAGTTGAAATTATCAAAAAAATTATAATTTTCAAAAACTATATATCTGTTTTCAAAAATACCAAAATTTTAAAATTGCCTGTTCCAAAATAATTAGTTACATGTCGCATCCATATCAAAATTAGTGAAAACTTAACATTTGAATTTATATACTTATATTTTTTAATTTCCTATTTTTATCTAAAATTTATGACACTTTTTTAAAAAAAATTGTTCAATATATTG
The DNA here is from genome assembly GCF_000633955.1 of Camelina sativa. Classification (NCBI taxonomy): domain Eukaryota; kingdom Viridiplantae; phylum Streptophyta; class Magnoliopsida; order Brassicales; family Brassicaceae; genus Camelina; species Camelina sativa. The sequence continues at coordinate 10,891,843 of NC_025701.1, read as the reverse complement.
GTTCTCATTATGTGAATTACCCGTTTCAGTTTACATATTATTTCTCGTCTTAATACCATAAATAGAATGGACCTTTTCTCAAAATTTAGTTATTATTTTTTAAAGTATATGCACTTAATTAGTAAATTAAATTACTTAAAAACACACTGGTAAAACATATATTCAGACAAATAATAAACCCTTTTAGGTTGTAAAATTTTAATTGTATAATATTAGAATTTTCCAAAAAAAATACTTGGCCACTCTTTTACGGTGTTTTGTCAATATTTTAGTGTATACGTAGAATATCGCTACTCATACCAAAAATAAACATGATCATCATCTTCATCACGTGGAAAATATTAATTTTTTACAATCCATCCATAATAATCAAGCAAAGCCCGCTTTTGTTGAAAATGTTAAAGTAATTTTTTAATGGGGTGTTAAATCTCGTCCAGTCCAGTCTCATCTCATCCCGTCTCGATCCATCCCGTTAGAAATTTTATGTCCAATAAATTTTTTCTTTTAAATAATTACATAGTAGGTAACATAAATTGTAAAGTTTAATGTTTGTTTTTAAATGGTTGAACAGTATAATTTTAATCTTAATAAAAATTCTTTAATAAATTTGGTTTTATACTTTAATTGACATATCTTATTATCATTTTAACATTGATATATTAAAATAAAAGATTTATATAGTTATTTGTTTAAATAATTGTAAGTTCAGTTTTAACGTATAAAAGTGATAAAATAATTAACCCGTTCTACAACAGTTTTCTATTAATGTTTTTAAAAATAATAATATCATAGAGATAAAACTTATTGTTGTCATATCTACAACTGAATTTTTCTTATTTTTTATTTCATATAATTACGTGATATTTAATGATATACATGTATAATTTTTAAACTAATCAAAATATTTCTCATAGTTTACTTAGGAGTGTTAAATCCAAATATCATATTTCAATTTAATTTTAGTTGGATTATTGCATGTATATAACCTAGACGTATCTATTTTAAAATTGGAAACATGTCTTGTCTTGTCCCGTATCTTCTCGTCTTGTCCCATCCCGTCCCATCCCTTGTTATCTTAATTTTTTGTATCCGGTAATATAATATGGTAATATACGGGTAAGAATTTTTGGTTGTAAATATATTTTAGAAAAATTTTGTTTTAATAAATTTATTAATTTTAAGTTGTAAAACTTATTGATCATGGATTTGCTGGATTATATTTATAGATATATTTATTTGGTATAATATTTATAATACAAAATTTTTGGTGTCACTCTTTTTGACATCTGAAAAATTGATGATCTGAAAATGAATTGTTAGAGAATCATACTTTTGTTTATTGACTCACTTGGTTGTTAATTTGTTATGCGAATATATATATTTATTTGCTTACGATAGATACATGAACTAAAATTTAATAAGTTAATTTGTTACTACAGAAAAATATTATTAATACCCAAGAGATAATAGGGGACAAATATTATTAGTGTTTATAGAACAAATGCACAGACACACTAAGCAGGAAGAAGATAAATTTATTGATAAATTTGCTTAATACATAGTTGACTAAATTTGATATATGATTGGAATGACCAAATTTTTGGCAGAAGTAACATCAAAGGCATCCGTCGCAATTACTATCGGGTGAACATTTGGTGTGACAAAGGTTGAAATAGTTATTTTCGCTCACGACTCACCTTAAATTTTTGGCTCCTCGACTCACACATCCCTGCTTCCACAGTGACAGCATACCTTAAAAATCATATAAACCATAATAATTTAATTTTTTTATATATTATTATAATTAGCAAAAACCTTGTCGACGTTGTTGACGTTTTTTGTTGTTGTGGTCTTCATCTTTATCACCTCTCGGTATATTAGGCTTTTTCATGAATTTTGTCTGCTTATGTTCAAGAGAAATACAAAGAAAAAATAAGAAAGATATAACCTAAACAAAAAAAACTACCAACATAGTTTTAAATAGGAAATGAAACTTAACTACGTTTATGCTTTTTGTTGTCACCTCGTTTGCAATATTTGTTAAAATGTTGGGTTGCTTAGTTAGTTTGTACTTGCCAAATAAAATACTAAAACCACATGCATTCATATAAGATCATTAGAGTTATGTTTCTGTCTAACTATGAAAACATTTGTATATATATGTTTCGATAATTGAAACCGAACCTTTCTAACTCATGGTGTTGGATATTATAATATGGTTGGACCTCGACAGCAACCATTTACCATTTACCAAGTTACCTGCAGACACACAATAACATATTATTAAAGATAATCCGGACAATGTAAAATCATGATTATGTGCTAATGGTTGAATGTCATAACATACAAAAAAAAAAAAAAAAACTGATCTTACTCACCATTTTTTCACATTCGCATATAAGATCAACATCTGTAAATTGCTAATATGATATACGTGGAGTAGGAAGTAAATTGCGAATGTGAGCCGGTGATGGAAGAGTCAGGAATAGGAGAGTATATATAAATTTTTAAATAAGGAGTAGGTTTTCTAATTTTTTTCAATAATTTGCACACGCATTTAATCCAGTTTATCAAATTTGGAACTACTACCAAGTTAAGCGGGATTATGAAAATATATTTTGATAGGTAATTAATGAATTGATTGGATGCAAAGCTATACTACAACAGATTTCCCGAAATTTTAGAGGCATATGGAATCGAATATATATACCATTATAATTTGAGTAAATAGTCAACGTATATATATTGTTAGTTAAAGAATATCTTACGTATATGGAATGAAATCACTCATACGAATCAATCATGAAAATAGGATACGAATTTAATTTGAATAACAAATAAAAGAAAAATCTTATTTACTTTAAAACGTTAAAATATAGAAATTAAAAATGGGAAAGTAGGGAAATATTAGTAACAGCTTACTCAAAAATGCTTGAATCTGTTATGCCTGAAATTTCAGGAAGATAGCTAAATATGAATGATAAAACAACTAATCACGGAATCAGTTATATTCGGGATTTTGAAATTATATACATTCCTATATTTTTGTAAGAAACTCAGATATCAAGATCAAATTTAAAGGTAATATTATGGGAATATAGTAATTTAAATTATATTTGGAAGCATACATGGAAACTATAATATTCATGTTTTGGAAGCATATATGGCAAGTGCTATATTTGATCCGCGTGTTTATCCGTTTAGGATATGAACAAAATTTCGTTTTTACCCTTAATGAAGATATATTATTTGGTTATAACTCCAATGGCATACTCTTGTAATTTTTTACAAAACAAAGGTTTAGTCCATAAACTGTGTTTCAAAATAATAGTAGGGATAGATGCGAATGGTGTATAAAATTCGTAGAGGATTTTTGGGGAGGAAAATAAAGCGACTCAGATGCTTGATTCGACTATCTTATGTGATGGTTCGATGGATCTAGAAACTGCTCAACTACAAAAAGGGGAGATTCTTTACTTGGTTAGATTTTAACACCTTTTTTGCTGATGATTTGAAAGAGATTTGGTTGGTACCAAAAAATTTATAAAAAATTAGCAACGTTGTAGTATCAAACCGTGGTTAAAGTCTAGCCTAGCCTATAATTGATTATTTTCAGTTTGACAAATTTTACCCCCTAACTTCTTTATATAAAAGATTTCGAATGTTTAATACTAATCCCCAAATATTTTTCCAATGGTAGAATGAATATATAGTGAATTACTTGTCGATTTTATCCAACGATTGATATGAATTAGCTTTTGACACACAAAAAAAAGTATGACATGATTAGAGATCTAACCATCTAGTAATAATCTTGCGTCTATACGTTATGCCTTATGCGTGGACATGTCTAATAATATTAACCCCGTTTACGATATTTTGATGTAAGATTTTACTTATGTTACATACAATCTAAATATTTTGATTTTTAGTTATAAATATCTTGAACCAAATAGATAAAATGGATTATCTATTGGATAAGTTCTAGATATTTTGTCAACTCCTAACAAAAACTGCTACAAACATTTTTGCTATGATGTTTTGAAAACTTTGTTAAAACGGTTTTAATAGTGAAATTACTTTTAGTTTAAGTCATATACAAGTTTTTGTTATTTCCAAATAATTTTTATCATCATATCGTATATTGTTGATATAATTTTTCTGCCTTTTACGTACTAGAAATGCCATATTCGTTTTTCAGCCGCTGCGATTAGATCCAACGACCAAAAAACAGTTGTTTAACACATAAATATATGTGGAGAGTCTGTTGAAAGTTGGGCAGAGAGGAGTCACTCGATGTAATAACGGCAACATATAAGGTATGTACACATGTCGCTAAAATAACAACGATTTTTATCTTCATTAATGATGTTACAGACGATCATATTGAGCAACGGTTTTTCTTTGTCTTTGTTATAATTTTTGTCTGCGCCGGAATCGCTATCGTTATTGTAACGATAGACCAACATGGCCAAACTCATAGACTACCATATCATTTTTATACTCACTAGGACCCAATATTGCGGGGTAAGTATTTTAGAAAAAAATAAATTAAAATTTTAAATTTTAAATTATATATTATAAAATTATTTGAAAGTAATATAATAGTTTAAATACATAAATATATTTTCGAAACTGTTAGTAAAAACACAACCATCAAAATGAAAACTTATAATAATAAAAAAAATATTATGACAAAGAGACACAACTAGAAATATGACAAAAAGAAAAATATTTTTTTTCATAATCACTTTGTCATAATATTTTTTGAAGAAATATAGTAAAGAGATACAATTAAAAAACTATTATGACAAAGTGATTCTAACTGACTAAATGCAATTTTTTAATAAATGATTATAGTTATAAAATATATTTAATAATGAGTGAAAATGTATCAACAAAAAATTAAAATTATAATACACACTTTTAAAAAGAAAAATTAAATATAAAAATAGTTTTTTTTATCAAAAGGTTATGATAAATAGCCGTAATTGTAAATTATATATTAAGTTGTGTTAATTTTTTATATTGCTATAATCATTTTTAATAGATAACGTTGAATATTGAATATTAATATTCAAATTATTTAGATACAATATTAAACAGAAAATTTGTTTCAACGAACAATGATTAATTAGTTATTGATGAAGAGACAAATATATAGAATTCAAAAGACATAACTATTTAAATAAATACACCTATTAAAATAAAAAATTGTGATGAAAAAATATGAATAAAATTTAATGAAAATACACAATTCTACAATACACATATACAACCATATAAAAGAGATGAAAATATACAACGAAAAGTTGTAACAGATATTTATTATATTAGTTGCTAATATACTCTTTTTTAATATGTTGTGGAAAAAAAATTCTAAAATTTTAAAAATGCATATAGAGTAATAAATTAAACTATATGACATTTGTATATGTTTCCGGAAAAAAAATGTAAACGAATCTCAACGCCTCACAAGTCACAACAACCAAAAATGTAAATGAACTCTAAAATTCAACCACTCGATTTAGATATAGCTTCAGCTTATCACTTTTAGATGAAGACCCGAAACGAAACTGAAAACGTAGCATACAGCACCTGTGTGTGTGTGTAAGAAGACTTTGTCCGTTAGCCGTTTACTTAGTTAGGAGTTAGGACACAAACAGTCAACGAAGTCTTCGACGATAACACCGCACTCTTCTCTTTCTTTGACTAAATTGAGTCATTAACGTAACCTTCTCCCGTTGTTCAATACGCGTGATTTCGTGAACTTCACTCTTCCCATTAGCTACGACGTGTCATTGTTTTATTTATTTATTTTTTTCAGAAGTGTATTCGTTTTCTACCGACCATTCCAATCTTTTTTTTTTTCTTTTTTGTTAAAGTTATCATAGATTGTGTTTAGTCTCCCTTTTGACTATCTTTTTTTCTTATATAGCTGTGATCTCCCTTTTGCTATGATTATAGTCGGTTTGGTGTATACTTTTCCTTGTTTACAAAAAAAAAAAAAAAAATATATACAAACAAATAGTGTATTAATTTTAAACTCAACACAAGTCTTTAAGACTTAAATTCATCTCAAAAGCCTTTTTTTATGGAGAGGGGTGTTTTTCCAAAGCTTGTTGTCACTATAATTAATACTACTAGTACTAGTAGTACGATTTAGAATACTAGTAACATATGTAGAGCATTGGGAGTATCGGACCATGCAAGAGTTGAAAAAAAATAGAGGAGTTTTTGTCATAATAGCTAAAAAACGAAAGTTTTGTCAGCCAAAGAAGTGAGAATATATTGTGAGGTCTTACTAACTCTAACGCATGTGTAAACATATATAATACTGACCTAAACTTAAATTGCAAAACATAAAATGTTGTTGAAACCACATAAATAATATACTCCGTAGTAGTACTAATAGGAGTGGCCGTTACAACGTTTAATGGATAGTTTTACAGGTGGTCGATGAGTTAAAAAAAAAACAAAAAAACTTTCTCAGTCCTTTATTCCTTCAATGCCACGAGATTGTTGATCCCTAGAACTGATCAACACCACGTCATTTGAAATCTCTGAGTTATTATTAATTAATGAGTTATCTAGAACTTTTTTCTTAAAAATATAAAAGAAATATTTGGACTTTTGTCTTTCGGTCCTATTTATTTTCAAGTTAATAATCCTGATGTCTTTTTGGAGTATAATTTATCTTTAAGGAGTTTTTTTTTAAGCATTTTTCTACATTTCAATATGGATGACTGAAACATGTAACTCCTGTTGGTCAGGAAAATCTCATAAATTGTACTAAATCATCTTCAATTTCAAATCTATAAATACAAATGGATGTTTGCATATATCCAAAAATATTTGGATATCTAAAAAAGTTAGAAATTCAGAATTTTACAATGTCATGATTTTCAGATTCTAATCATGCGATTATATTAAAACAATATTCGAGTATCCAAACTGTAGACAATTAGAAATTTATAACTCACCCTAATAATGTTACTATTTTCAGATGATCTACTCTTGGTATATAAGTGAATAACCAATACTTTCAAATTAATTATGATCCACCAAAATATTGGATGCTAGATTCATGTCAGTCCTAATTCCTAGTCACCATTCTCAAGGCTCGGGGTATCCTCTTCGTCTTAGGAGGTAGGTATTGGATGATCAAAGAAAGATTATTTTAGTATGGTCTCGTGATATATATGTTGACCCTTCTCATAGACTAAAGCTAGGAAAAGAAAACTGAAAATTGAGGCAAAACACATATGTTGCCGAGTCATTATCAACTACGGGTGCATAATGATGGAACAAAGCACAAATCTTTTAACGCAAAACTAACTACAACCTTCTTTTGGGGTCCCAATCCCCGACCCTAATGTTTTGGAATTAATAAAACTACAATCACTTACCCCAAACAAAAAGAAAAGTACATGGCCACTAAAATTTCTCATTTGAACCTATTTTTCTTTTTATAAATAAAATACGAGTTCATAATAATTTGACACACACAGTTACTTTGTATTATTATTATAATGGACCATGAAATCATTAGCATATGAACTGCAATGATGCAGAATCCACTTTGTCTCGTGGGAGACATTTACCAGATTTCGTTAAATTGGTTTTCTTCCTTTTATGTGTTGGGTCATTGTTAGTGGGTACAATTTACCTTATCTATTTTGAACTTCCATTTTAAAAAAATTATCGGAAACATATGTTATTCTTTGAAAACGGGCAAACAAATAACAATGTATTTGAAAATAGCTTGTATGTGGACAAAACTATATATGATTTCATCACAAGACTAACTTAAAAAACTAACTGGTTGTTCGTAAAAGGTTTTATATATGTCTTTGACTCTTTTCATATATATATATATATATATACAAGTGTTGAATTTATCTCCATTTCCACTGTGCCATACTAAAACACATTTTTATTTAGCTCCAACCTTCATTTTCTAACCAAAAAAACAAAAAAATTCCGTCTAGTGTACCTCTTTTACTTACAGACATCTGACCTCTGCTTCATTCGCTCTGTTTTCTATATTGTCTTATAATCGTTTTCGTTTGTCTAAAGGCTTTTTATAGTTCTGTAACGTATGGATATGTTTTCTGGATATATATCAATATAAAACCTTGCAAAAAAGCACATACTATTTTTTTACTGATTTGCATCGTTTATTTATTACTAGTGGTCAAGTCCCCAAAGATTGCATGTAGTAGTAGGTTCGAGAGTTCAGAAATAACGGAAGAAATCGACAATTGTGATCTTAAAATTCTTAATAAATCCAAATATGTCTCTGGTTATCTTCATTTAAAATGTGGATCAGAGAAGATAAGTCAAACTGTCTTCATAATTTAGGACAACCTCTTTTATTATTTCCCCAAAACCTCTTTTATGTAACTGCTTTGCTTATGTGTGCCTAATGGTACTTTTATTCTCCTGTCTCTTTATTCTCTTCACACTACATATATTTTTTTTTTGGAATTTTTTAAAATATGTGAAGAGCACAAATTAATTCTTTTCAAAAATAAGGATCATATGCATCATGCAAACTAGCACACCGACTACGTAATTTTTTTTTTTCTTTTTGATTACGTAATTATTATATCAAAGTGTTTAATACATCTCAGAAGTGTGATAGTAATTGACATTTTTATTAAGCAGTATAAATAAACAGTAGAAGAGTTGAAAATAGACATCTAAAAAAAAGTGTAATAAGAAGAATTTCAATTATTTGACATATTATTATCTTACAATTATTAAGCTTTCGTCTGAAAATAAAACAATAATAGTTTATCACAAAATTTATTCTAGTGCCACTCGCTCGGATCGAAATTCGAAAGTTAGATTCTCTTTTTTTTTTTTTCTTTACCTACTTTAAAAATCACAAGAAATATCAATCCGAATATATCTATCAACATAGTATATGCCTTTACCATATTATTTCTGACTTTTCTCTATCCAAATTATCTCCCTTCATCATACCTTTTCTTTTTAAATATTCTCATCTATTTTTCGTTACTATAATATCACAAAGTGGAAATAAAATAATGTGTCAGAGAGAATCGAACGTCCGTATCAGTATATAGTAAAAAGGTGAAGAAGGTAAAATCCAAAATATTTTTAAGTTCCAAAAACAGAAATTAAAATAAATGACGCGAAAAATACAAATCAGAAATATTAATGCAAGAGAGACACGTGTCGTTAAGGTACCCTACACCAAAGAGACAGCTCTGTTTTCTCTTCTCTACGCCTCAAGGTTCTTCTCTCTTTGAACTATCCATCACTGTGTCTTCTTTGGATAATCCTATATCCTTCTCTTCCTATAAATACCTCTCCACCCTTCCTCTTCCTCCACCACTACAACCACCGCAACAAACCCCCCACTCTCAAAGAAATCTCTTTTTCCTTTTCTTGATTTGTCACAAAAAATATGGTCAGCCATCCGATGGAGAAAGCTGCAAACGGTGTAGGAGCGTTGGAAACGCAGATGGGTGAGTTAGATCAGCCGGAGCGCCTTCGTAAGATCATATCGGTGGCTTCGATAGCAGCCGGTGTACAGTTCGGTTGGGCTTTACAGTTATCTCTGCTGACTCCTTACGTGCAGCTACTCGGAATCCCACATAAATGGGCTTCTCTGATTTGGCTCTGTGGACCAATCTCCGGTATGCTTGTTCAGCCTGTCGTTGGTTACCACAGTGACCGTTGCACGTCCAGATTCGGCCGTCGTCGTCCTTTCATCGTCGCTGGAGCCGGTTTAGTCACCGTTGCTGTTTTCCTTATCGGTTACGCTGCCGATATAGGTCACAGCATGGGTGATCAGCTTAACAAACCGCCGAGAACTCGAGCTATCGCGATTTTCGCTCTCGGGTTTTGGATCCTTGACGTGGCTAACAACACCTTGCAAGGACCCTGCAGAGCTTTCTTGGCTGATCTGTCAGCAGGAAACGCAAAGAAAACGCGAACCGCAAACGCGTTTTTCTCATTTTTCATGGCGGTTGGAAACGTTTTGGGTTACGCGGCGGGGTCTTACAGGAACCTCTACAAAGTCGTGCCTTTCACCATGACCGAGTCATGCGATCTCTACTGCGCGAACCTCAAAACGTGTTTTTTCCTATCCATAACGCTTCTCCTCTTGGTCACTTTCGTATCTCTCTGTTACGTGAAGGAGAAGCCATGGACGCCCGAGCCAACAGCCGATGGGAAAGCCTCGAACGTTCCGTTTTTCGGAGAAATCTTCGGAGCTTTCAAGGAACTAAAAAGACCGATGTGGATGCTTCTTATAGTCACTGCACTGAACTGGATCGCTTGGTTCCCTTTCCTCCTCTTCGACACAGATTGGATGGGCCGTGAGGTGTACGGAGGAAACTCAGACGCAACCGCATCCGCAGCCTCTAAGAAGCTTTACAACGACGGAGTCAGAACTGGTGCTTTGGGGCTTATGCTTAACGCTATTGTTCTTGGTTTCATGTCTCTTGGTGTTGAATGGATTGGTCGGAAACTGGGAGGAGCCAAAAGGCTTTGGGGAATTGTTAACTTCATCCTCGCCATTTGCTTAGCCATGACGGTTCTTGTTACGAAACAGGCCGAGAATTACCGACGAGATCACGGCGGCGCTCATGAAAAACCACCTGGTAACGTCACAGCTGGTGCTTTAACTCTCTTCGCCGTCCTCGGTATTCCCCAAGCCGTAAGTGTCTCTCTCTCTGTTTTTTTTCTACGGTTAGTTTTATTATTATTCATTTAACTAACTATTCTTTATTACTATATCTGATTTGTCGTTATAGTCTCGGAAAGTAACTATATTAACGTAATCTGATATAAATTTTATAATTATTTTTTATTAATTGCAGATTACGTTCAGTATTCCTTTTGCACTAGCTTCCATATTTTCAACCAATTCCGGTGCCGGCCAAGGTAAATTTTTCTTCTTCTATTTAATCTAAAATTACCCTTTTTGTTTTGGATAATCCTAGTCGACAATCTTCTTAAAGTGTTGGGACCTAAAAAAAGCTAAAAAGCATTTAATACGTGCAGATTCGTGTTTATAACTTATTGAGATGATATAAGTAAACCAATGTTGAGCGTCTCACTGACCATATGGAATATATACAAAATACAATTTTTTTTTACCTACCTACGAAAAATTGTAAAATCTTGAATTAAAATTTTTAAACTAAAGATTTGTGTTTTTTCCTTCCACAGGACTTTCCCTAGGTGTTCTGAATCTGGCCATTGTCGTCCCTCAGGTTAGACCGTTTAAAAACAGTTTTACTTATATATCCATTTAGAAAGAAAAAAATGTTAATGACTAATATAAGTTTTTTGGTTGGTTAAAATATTAGATGGTGGTATCTGTGGGAGGTGGACCATTCGATGAACTATTCGGTGGTGGAAACATTCCGGCGTTTGTGTTAGGAGCCATTGCGGCAGCGGTGAGTGGCATATTGGCGTTAACGGTGTTGCCTTCACCGCCACCTGATGCTCCTGCGTTCAAAGCTACTATGGGTTTTCATTGAATTTTAGCAGTGCTTCATTGGCTCTCTTTCTCTCATAAAACAGTAGTATTGTGCAAATCCTACATAAAGAAGAAAAAAAGAAAAAAGGAAGTTGAAACTCAATGGGTTGGTTTGTATTTTACCTAAACCCCCTATGTTCCTTTTTTTTTTTTTTTTGTAACTGAAGTTTAAGTTTGGAGTATATTTTACTCTTTTTTTTGTTGTTTTGGTTACCTTCAAGGCTTCAATATTACGACTTCAATGTTTCGGTATTACTACCTCATATATAATCTGCAAAAAGAATATGTAAAGATCTCAAACATTTTTTTAACAAAGAAAAACAACGATCTAAAAAACAATTTCATATGTAATTGAGTTGATTACTTATTTCACAAAATTATTTGTTCATAAGAAAGACTTACAAATAATACCTTTACATTTTAGTACATATGTTAAATATATATATAATTAAAAACGATGAAATAAGAGCATTCTCCATTTTGTTTTTAGCATATATATTTGTCTATAGACAATGTATTTGTTTTCAACATTTGTTAACCTCATTTTCCCATTCCCAATGGTTAAACTAGCTAGGGTTATGAGATAACTTGATCAAAATGTACATAGTTGGTAAGCTTATTGGTCAAAAATTAAAAGTCTGATACGCCTTCTTCTCCAAAGTAGGATAATTAAGTTTGGAATTTTTTTTTTAAAGTACAATTAAAAGTACATTCTTTTACGTTTTTAGATGTAATATCAAAAAAACGTATCTAATGAAGTTTGAAGGAGCTTCTAAATTATTTGTTAAGGTTCTTCCTAACTAGTACGAAAAAATTATAAACACATTTTTTTTCCTTTAGATATATACTTTAAAAAAAAAAACCATAAAATGTAAGAGATTGGACAAAAAAAAAAAAACGACCAAAGTGAGAGAGTACCTTAGTTTTATCGTCATAAGCGAATACAAAAGCTTCAAGACTTATAAAGCTAAAGTTTGTGTCTAGGATGAACTAAAGTGGCAACATGTCTTTTTGATGAGTGTAACAAATTAAGCAGCACAAAATGTTACAGTTCTATAGAAAATATCTCATGAATTGTATCTTGATTTGGTCATTATTGGCTTATCCTCTATAAGTAGTGCCTTATCAATAAGATAACCGAATGATGAAATAATGTAGATTTAAACCGGAATGGACTAAACCGGAAAATTGGAAGAGCAAACGTGGGCCTTATCTTCTTCTATCATCTTCTTGAGCAAACACAACACTCTCTCCTCTCACAGTACGATTTTGATTCCCAGGCTTCTGAGATTAATCATCTCATCGAAAGACCAAAAAAAAAGGTTCAGTGACCCTTATGTTCGAATCGAACATGCTTCTCCATACACTATCTTCTTCGTCTCCTCCAATCCACCGTCTCTATCTTCACCATTCTCAGATTCTCCCTTCTTCTGGATCACCCAAGAAGATTTCTCTTCAGGTAAACACTCCACGTTGCTCTCTTCCCCATCATCAGCCATAGTTTTTAGACTTAGTTTTATTCTAGGGCTTCCTCTGTTTTTGTTTTCCTCATTTGAGGATCTTAATTTGTAATTGTTCTTTAAGACTCTTTTAAAAATCCATTGGTATGTGAAACGGTACTATGTGTTTAGTGGAATCTGAACAAGAACGGATTCAAAAATTTACCCTTTAGTTAGCTTTACATAGTGGTGGGATGATGAGAACTTGCTAATCTTCCTCCATGTTTTTGAACTTGTGGATGAAGGCAGATACATGGAAGGACTTTGGCCATTCGATCTTTTCATGGTACTTCACTTCTCTCTTCTTCTCTCCCTGCTTAAAGTTCCATACTTTTCTTTACATTTACTCTGTAGCAAAACATAGGCCTGTTTTTTGGGGAGGGGGTTTTGCAAAAGTTGAGGACTTTAATCTCTTAAATAGTCTTAAATCCATTGGCACATGAAACTGTTTTCCAAATTCTAGTTTTTGATATGTATACTATTAAATTCTAGTTGTGATTCAACCAGATTTGATGGATTCAGATGTCTTTGTATTCTCACCATATGTGGATCTCTTCTGCAGAAATTTCTGCTAGAGGCTTACCAGCTTTGAACAAAGCTTCCTTGAAGAAGCTACCAATCAAAGGATCCAGCTTTCTGCTGGGGCAGAGCATGTTGATGATTTCTGCTCATCCACAGTTGGCAGCAGCAGCAGAAATCATAAAGCCTGAACCGATTTACGAAGTTGGGGAGTTATTTGAACTTAGTATTCAGCTTTCTTACTTGCTGTTACTATTGGGTTTACTTGGAGTTGGTACTTTCTATGTGATTCGTCAAGTACTTGTGCGTAGAGAACTTGACCTCTCTGCTAAAGAATTGCAGGTATTTTGCATTCACAACTATTTACCAGACAATATGTGATCCAAGTAGTAACCTTTGTGGTAGTAAAACAGTAGGATAAGTAACTGAGATGAAAGAGTCTAGAGAGGGAAGAATAGAATTTAAGAAATAATATTGATGTCTCTCATATCATTGGCTGTCTCTATGCTTGCCCTACTTGTTTGTTAAATTGATCAAATTTGAATGTTATGGTTCTAATATATAACCTGAAGGAGCAAGTTAGGAGTGGTGATGCAAGTGCAACAGAGCTCTTGGAGCTCGGTGCAGTGATGCTGAGAAGGAAATTTTACCCTGCAGCCAACAAGTTTTTGCAACAAGCCATCCAGAAATGGGACGGTGATGATCAAGATCTTGCCCAGGTAATGTAGTTCTTAAAACACACATACCATATCCAGCAAGTACGAGAACCAATTGACACTATACATACAATTCTCGAGACAGGTCTATAACGCTCTTGGAGTGAGTTATGTCCGAGAGGATAAACTCGACAAAGGAATCGCTCAGTTTGAAATGGCGGTGAAGCTGCAGCCAGGTTATGTAACGGCTTGGAACAACCTTGGGGATGCGTATGAGAAGAAAAAAGAGTTGCCGTTGGCGTTGAAAGCGTTTGAAGAGGTTTTGTTGTTTGATCCGAACAACAAGGTGGCTCGGCCACGGCGAGATGGGTTAAAAGATCGTGTGAAGCTCTATAAAGGCGTTGTGGCTGTTAAGTCTAAGAAACGGTGACGGCTAAAGCAAGAAGCAAACTCGAACCAAGAGCTGTTGGTCTCTCTCCCTCTTGTCTTTTTTTTTGGTTTGGTAATATGTAACTGTAAGGGAGATTTTATGTTAATATGATAATGAAACTTTGTTGTTTCGTTTTGTGTTAATGGAAATAGAATGCCTAAATTATTTGATCGAGTGTATTTAATACGACGTCTAAAACTTGGTAACCAATAAAATCACTCATTTTATTATTCAGAATCGATACAAACTTTTTAGTTGAATACTATAATAGTATAATGTAAACATAACGGAAATAAAGCTCACTTCACACATGCAATAATAACAATAGAAGTAACATAATTAGAAAATGAACACATATAATTTAGAGTTTTGAAGTCTTAAGGACACTTGAGTTTATTGCCATGAGTACGTAGATTGGCATAGCAAGGACATGCTGCTGTGTTGCCGGAGGTTCCCGGCGGCACACACTGACACTTGGCACAGCAACTTCCACAAGCTCTGTAGCACACTTTCTTCCTCGATGTCTCACTGCATCTCCTTGCGCATGCATGCCCACAATCTATAAAATTGGATCATCAAATGATGAAAACTTGTGGAACATTTTAAGAAAACTGAAAACAGAGGATGGAAGTGTTGAAAGAGCAGACTAACTGAAGCGTGGACGATGGTGTGTTCTCTTAAACGCTGCCGTCTGGTTCTCGTCGTTCGTCTGAAACTATTAATTAGCAACAAGAAGATTACTAAGTTTAACTCTCTGAAAAGTCTGTTTGATATGGTTTATTACCTGAGAAGCAGAGGATGTTTCAGCAGCGTTGCTTGATGATGAAGATAACTCTGCAAGTGCCTGTGAAGACCAGAGAGATTTTTATTTTATATTTTTGTTTGGTTTGTTCGTAAGAGAGAGAAGCTAATCTTGAAAATGGTTTGTAACAGTTTACCTGAGAAAGCAGAAGATAAGAGATGATCATCACAAAAGCCACCACATTCATCTTCTTCATCTTTCTTGGTCAGTGTTTTTAGAGGTTTTGAAGTAGTGTTTGAATATAGGAGGAGCTGTGAATGATTCTTTATATAGATACATTTCAGATATTTTTTTCCTCTCTTTTTTTTTGTTTTGTTTTTTTGTTTTTGTTTTTTTGTTCCATGTTGGATAGAGATCACATGCATGGACTTTCATCGCTGGACAAAACATAATTCACAGGTTTTTGTTTGGATAAATCACAGATTATAGATTGTGTTTTGCTGTAAAGTGTTGGGAGTTTGATGCAAACAGTTTTGATTGGTGCCCCTTTTATGAAGGACTAATTAGTATGCATGGAAGGGAAGAAAATTCAAACCTAGTTCAGTGAATTATAAATCAATTTGTTACGTATAAATGAGATAATTTTGACATTTACAGATATGAGATGGATGTTATATTATAATGTATTTTCAATACGTAATTAATTTGTGTGACTTCACTGATTTGATGACACACTTGTGGATGTGGAGGAGACAAAGGTGCTTCAATCTGTAATCTGTATGAAGAAAGTTAATGTGTCTTAATGATTTGTTTGTCATAGAGTGTTTACAGCTGTCTCGTAGTTCATCAGACATAGAGAGATAGCTGAAGGAAATGCAGACGCCGTACGTGTGTGACGTTTAAATACAAATCGCAATATTATTGTTATTTTTCTGTTTTATACGTATACAAACGTCACTCAACATGTGTGTGGCGTCACGCACATGAAACTTCGGATAACAGTATCGAATAAACTACTTAGAATCTTAGATGATTTATTTGGGTTTGTGTTGGTGTTTTAAAGATTATACAGATTTTACATTTTAGATGTTATAGTATGAGAACAGAAACGCAAACGTAAATCTCGTTTTTGTTTTCTTCCTAACAATATGCTAGGTTAGGTTGTCTTGTCTGTCTCTACGGGGAAAAAATAGTTTTCATGAGGAGAAAAGCTAAAGTTTCATGCAGAAAAAAAAACTAAGACAAGTCAAACTAATGCAAATTGCTATGGAGACATTAATTGTGAGGGAGAAAGGGAAAACGACACGAGAGGAGACATCAAATTAATGATGGTTGTTGATTAAAAAGGGCTTATAAAGAACCAATGACAAATATGTATTATTTTCCTCAAAATGGGTCAGATCCAATAAGTGGCATTCTTCATGAAGCCCATCTAGATTAGATAAATTTTATTATTTTATAATCTACTTTGTCAATTCCAATAAGAAGTTTTGACTATAGGTTATTTTTTTTTTTCACTGAACGGATTATATTGATAAAGTTCAGAAAGATTACAAATTACAAGATAAAAGATGAGAATAAAATTACAGAAACACAATGATCTTTCCATAACCTAGTTGAGAAAATGATTTTACCGATACATTGCTTAAGCCAAAAACATCTTGTCTCGGGACTGAATTAGTCCTCGAAAAACCATAAGGATTTCCGACATACTAACGGGCTTCAACACAAATGGCCATAACAAGAGAATGGAACTTGGCTTTCTCCGCATAAGATGCATCTTTCTCTATAAGTGCTTTGTCAAGGGTCTCCCGGGATGTAACCGTAAGATAATCGAACCCACTTGAACCTTTCAACGCCACAGAGAACAAGTAATTAAGCTAAAACAAGCCTTAATTCTAAATGTTCTAAACCAAGCACAAACCAAAGCTCAATCCCCTAACTAACAAAGATATATAGTCGAGGATGAGAAACTTAGCCTAAACAACAGAGACTACAGCCCATAAAAGAAATCTACAGAACCTGAGCAACTAATGATACCAGATCTTAGGCGGTTACAATCTGATCAGAGTAAACAGGAGACCCAAGAAGGAAGACAATAGGGACTAAAATCTCCTGTGCCCTTTGACCAAAAGTCATATTCGCTGCTACCCTCCTGTATTCTAAGTATCCTTTGACAATTTGTTGACCAATTTGTATCATTTTTGCCCCTGAAAAATAATAAATAAATTAAATAAAAAAGAAAAGAAAAAACATGTGGAGCCCACCAACTCCAATCGGGACCCAATCCCACCAGCATCCTCCCCTCCAATCGGGATTTCTCTTTTTTCATTCTCTACTGGACGTCCTTTTCTATTTTACTGGATTCAATTAGAACTCGGATCCTATCCCAGAGCAGAAGATTAAAGCTGAGGTGATTTCTTATCCTTTTTGTTTTCATTATACCCGTTTATAATATATAAAAGTTGTTGTTGTGTTGTTTGTCCTTAATATAACAATTAGGGGGACGTATATTGTGTGGAGATTTAGGAATAAGATTTAGCTTGAATGCTCATAGGGTTTATTCTCAATTGTAATAATAGTCGATATGGGTTAGATTTTGTTGATACTACGTGAATTTATACAGTTCAATCGAGCTGAATCATAAGGTTTTTTTTCTGAAATTAGTAGTTTCGATGTAGTACAGCTGGTAGATTTGGTACAACTTATAAGGGTACAACTGTTATTACTTGGTATACCTGATACGGGTACAACTAATATGACTGGGTATACTAGATATGGATGCAGCTGGTAATACTTGATATACCTGATACATGTACAACTGGTAATACTTGGTATACCTGATACAAGTACAACTGGTAATACTTGGTATACCTGATACAAGTACAAATGGTATAACTAGGTACAACTTGGTAATACTATTTACATGACAGAGATGATAATGTGATCTTTTATTGTATTTCAGGTAACAATAAATAATAATCATCGATCATCATTATTTATGATTATGGGGGACATTATGCAACAAACGGAAATGAACTAAGATGGAAATCAAGAGGAAAAGTTCATAAAAAAGGATTCTATCAGCGGGAGAACATGGATGCAAGAAAAAGAAAAATTCGAATAGGAGTTGGTTTGATAGTGAGGGTTCTCAGGCATAATTGTTTTTTTTAAGTAGTATCTTGTTTGGACAACTAAGTAAACCTTTTTTCTTTATGGTACAACTTGACCAAATTGAATTTGTTTTCTGTTATATTAACATGCGGTTGTCTTACTTAAAAAGAACAACATTTTTAGTTGATTTATCAAAAAAATAAGTACATATAATATAAGTTTTACTTAAAAATAACAACATTTTTAGTTGATTTATCAAAAAAATAAGTACATTTTGCAATAATATACAATTTTGTTTTACAATTATGATACTTGTAGAAAACTATCAACAAAAATAATTTAATAACAATACATACATAAAAATAATTTACTTTAACATTTTCATTATAGAATTCATTGTATTCTAGATTTATCATGAAACACCTTATACTTTAAAGGTTACTTCCTCATTGTAAACTACATATAATTACAAAAGCTAGAAAATTTTTGTTTGACAACATATAATTGCATGTACATGTGCCAAATATACATTAATTAACTAAAA
>NC_025701.1:10869244-10872000 GCF_000633955.1 Camelina sativa | reverse complement strand
AAATTTTTGTTTGACAACATATAATTGCATGTACATGTGCCAAATATACATTAATTAACTAAAATTATGTGTGCAACTAAAAATATTTAGATTTAAACATGGTATAACTAAAATTTTTTAAAAAATCAGAAGTGTACAACTTGTCACTATGGGTACAATTTCAAAAATAGGAACAACTTGTGCATTTTGACGGCTACACGTGTACAATTTGGCCGCTGGACAGGAATACATGAGGATCACGTGTTTGTTGTGTGAACCCAAATTTTCAAAATTTAA
This sequence comes from Camelina sativa, assembly GCF_000633955.1. Taxonomy (NCBI): domain Eukaryota; kingdom Viridiplantae; phylum Streptophyta; class Magnoliopsida; order Brassicales; family Brassicaceae; genus Camelina; species Camelina sativa. The sequence continues at coordinate 10,871,724 of NC_025701.1, read as the reverse complement.
AATTTTGGTAATTTGAAATTTTGGTTGTGCAATTGGAGGGATAAAGGAATTATGGGCTCCAACGAATTAATAAAAAATCCAAACAACGATTAACAAAGTATAACTTGTTTTTTGTACTAGTACAACTAAGTACAACTAAGTATAACTTGTTCTTTGTACTAGTACAGCTAAGTCAAAACTTGTCTTTGTAATAGTACAACTATGTCAAAACTTGACTTTGTAATAGTACAACTAAGTCAAAACTTGTCTTTGTAATAGTACAACTAAGTCAAATGATTGCCATTTCTCTGAGAGAATACCGGATGGTTACACCGTTGACCATGAACCAACATTTTTCTTTTCTAAACACGCCATGCGAAGCAAGAACATCCACATACCCATCAACTTATGATTGGAGTCTTTGGGCATATGAAAGAAATGCTTGAACTGTGGGTGCAATAGGAACCAATCCAACTCGTCTTGTTGTAGATGACTTCCCAATAAGTTCACCGCCTTCTTAATATAACACTTTCCAGACAACTTGAAAGGCTTCATATACTCGGTGTAATCGAAGTACCTATTAAGAGGTTGCATTACTTCAACATCATCCTCAGATTCCCGCAAACAAACATATCAAGTTATACCAAGTTTTACTAAGTTATGCTTTTAAAAAACGAATTTCATATATCCAGTTTCTACTTAATTGTTCAAAGTTTAGATACATACCGAAGAATCCTTATCATTTGACTCAGTTTTATCTGAATCACCTTCGGAATCATCTCCACAAGTCTCGTCTTCTTTTCTTCTTCTTCCTGAGTCTTCTTCTTGTACAATTGATGGTCCAATGTTTGGGTTCTTTGTACGTGCCATTGCGATTCTTCCACAAACAAAAAAAGAAAACAAATCCGATTAACAATTGCACTCGAATTCTAATCTACTTCCCCAACATTCACAAAATCGACAAATTCAATTTACCCAATATTCAATTGTTTTCAACATAAAATTGAAAAAACACAAACAGAACTCGACTTACCCAGATTCGAGTTATCCCTAGTTGTACTAACACTGGGAACTTGGAGGGAGAAGAAGAATTTTACTTAATGCGATTTTGAAACTGTTTTCGTTCAGAGTAAGGTTCAAAAAAAAAATAAAGCGGAGAAAAAGGGTCCGAATTTTGTGGGTTTGGATGGGTGGGGGACGTGAGATGGGTGGTTATGGTAGGTTGGGTATGTAATTTAGAAAAAATGTTAAGGGTTAATAGTCTTTACCCATTTTTTCTATTTTTTAAAATTATTAAATAAATTTGATTTTGGTCAAAGGAGAAAGTAGAATACAATTTTTGGTCAAAGGGTACTAGAGATAATCGTCCAGACAATAGAGAGGAACAAAGTACCGAGATAATGAAGAGTCGACATCCAATGATGCAAAGATTTGCTGATGAAGGAAGAGGGAAGAGCCATCACGAGAAGAAAACGGGAGCCTACAAATTTGCGTATACTCAACAAAGAGAATCAGCCATCCTAACTAAGCCCAGCCAATATTCCCCTCTGTGAATCGCGACCCCAAACGGCACCCCGAATAAACCAGCAACCATTAGATCCTATGAATCTGGGACCAAAAGCACAATTTCGCTAGATCTGAAATTCCACATCTACAGATTCATTTCGCCAAAAACGTCTACTCTTCCACAACCGCAGAATACAACAACAATGATTGAAAATTAAGCAAGAAATTAAAGGAGGTGACCGACGCCGGCGCTATATGAGCCGCCACGCGCGGGTCAAAGGCTTGACAGAGAAAAATAACTAGACTAGTAATAAAAAAAAAATTGACTACAGATTTATTTTCTTGTTTTATTTTTCAAAAATGAATTAATGTATAATGCATTTTTTATAAATTATTATTTCAGATTTTTTAATTATTGGAATTCACTAATTAAATTTGGTTCATAACTATGAGAAAGTGTTTACGGTAAAACAAATAATAATAATGCAAGTAGACTCAAATCGTTTATAATAAGTGTTTACAAAAACTAATTAAATTTGGTTCATAACTATGAGAAAGTGTTTACAAAAACTAATCATTTTTGTATGTCAATAACTTTATAATATAGACTCAAATGAGCCAATTTTGAAGAACATCGTTTACATAAAAATGTTAAAATACTAATTATTCTTTTAATATGTGTGAAATACTGAAATTACAAGAATTCATGGGTTGGATTTTGTGATAACAAAAACTAGCGGATTTAGGATTGGAGTCTACAGAACCGCCAAGGCCAAATAAATTAAAATGGAACAAGTTAACCCGTCTGAACACTATTAGAAACTAACAGGAATTTATTAATCATCGTCAGAATCTAAATTAATTAATTTCTTATAGTTCTAACTAAATCAAATTAAATGTAATTAATGTATGAATAAGATCATTATGAGTCTGGGCAGAATTTGCGGAGAACTGTGAGGAAGGACCCATCACCCATGAGCTGAAATGTCATTTTT
>NC_025701.1:10844458-10865059 GCF_000633955.1 Camelina sativa | reverse complement strand
CGCCATGCGAAGCAAGAACATCCACATACCCATCAACTTATGATTGGAGTCTTTGGGCATATGAAAGAAATGCTTGAACTGTGGGTGCAATAGGAACCAATCCAACTCGTCTTGTTGTAGATGACTTCCCAATAAGTTCACCGCCTTCTTAATATAACACTTTCCAGACAACTTGAAAGGCTTCATATACGCGGTGTAATCGAAGTACCTATTAAGAGGTTGCATTACTTCAACATCATCCTCAGATTCCCGCAAACAAACATATCAAGTTATACCAAGTTTTACTAAGTTATGCTTTTAAAAAACGAATTTCATATATCCAGTTTCTACTTAATTGTTCAAAGTTTAGATACATACCGAAGAATCCTTATCATTTGACTCAGTTTTATCTGAATCACCTTCGGAATCATCTCCACAAGTCTCGTCTTCTTTTCTTCTTCTTCCTGAGTCTTCTTCTTGTACAATTGATGGTCCAATGTTTGGGTTCTTTGTACGTGCCATTGCGATTCTTCCACAAACAAAAAAAGAAAACAAATCCGATTAACAATTGCACTCGAATTCTAATCTACTTCCCCAACATTCACAAAATCGACAAATTCAATTTACCCAATATTCAATTGTTTTCAACATAAAATTGAAAAAACACAAACAGAACTCGACTTACCCAGATTCGAGTTATCCCTAGTTGTACTAACACTGGGAACTTGGAGGGAGAAGAAGAATTTTACTTAATGCGATTTTGAAACTGTTTTCGTTCAGAGTAAGGTTCAAAAAAAAAATAAAGCGGAGAAAAAGGGTCCGAATTTTGTGGGTTTGGATGGGTGGGGGACGTGAGATGGGTGGTTATGGTAGGTTGGGTATGTAATTTAGAAAAAATGTTAAGGGTTAATAGTCTTTACCCATTTTTTCTATTTTTTAAAATTATTAAATAAATTTGATTTTGGTCAAAGGAGAAAGTAGAATACAATTTTTGGTCAAAGGGTACTAGAGATAATCGTCCAGACAATAGAGAGGAACAAAGTACCGAGATAATGAAGAGTCGACATCCAATGATGCAAAGATTTGCTGATGAAGGAAGAGGGAAGAGCCATCACGAGAAGAAAACGGGAGCCTACAAATTTGCGTATACTCAACAAAGAGAATCAGCCATCCTAACTAAGCCCAGCCAATATTCCCCTCTGTGAATCGCGACCCCAAACGGCACCCCGAATAAACCAGCAACCATTAGATCCTATGAATCTGGGACCAAAAGCACAATTTCGCTAGATCTGAAATTCCACATCTACAGATTCATTTCGCCAAAAACGTCTACTCTTCCACAACCGCAGAATACAACAACAATGATTGAAAATTAAGCAAGAAATTAAAGGAGGTGACCGACGCCGGCGCTATATGAGCCGCCACGCGCGGGTCAAAGGCTTGACAGAGAAAAATAACTAGACTAGTAATAAAAAAAAAATTGACTACAGATTTATTTTCTTGTTTTATTTTTCAAAAATGAATTAATGTATAATGCATTTTTTATAAATTATTATTTCAGATTTTTTAATTATTGGAATTCACTAATTAAATTTGGTTCATAACTATGAGAAAGTGTTTACGGTAAAACAAATAATAATAATGCAAGTAGACTCAAATCGTTTATAATAAGTGTTTACAAAAACTAATTAAATTTGGTTCATAACTATGAGAAAGTGTTTACAAAAACTAATCATTTTTGTATGTCAATAACTTTATAATATAGACTCAAATGAGCCAATTTTGAAGAACATCGTTTACATAAAAATGTTAAAATACTAATTATTCTTTTAATATGTGTGAAATACTGAAATTACAAGAATTCATGGGTTGGATTTTGTGATAACAAAAACTAGCGGATTTAGGATTGGAGTCTACAGAACCGCCAAGGCCAAATAAATTAAAATGGAACAAGTTAACCCGTCTGAACACTATTAGAAACTAACAGGAATTTATTAATCATCGTCAGAATCTAAATTAATTAATTTCTTATAGTTCTAACTAAATCAAATTAAATGTAATTAATGTATGAATAAGATCATTATGAGTCTGGGCAGAATTTGCGGAGAACTGTGAGGAAGGACCCATCACCCATGAGCTGAAATGTCATTTTTTCTAGATGTGCTTCAAATGACAATAACTTAACAATACATTTATATATGTATATATATCTTGTAAGTTGTGTAACATAAGGAGATATAAAGGAGATAACAAGAACTCTAGTCCGAAACTAACATTCTTCTGAAATCTGAATGGATACTTAGTATCTTTATCGGGGGTTGTTAGGTAGAGTTCTTAGTTATAATGTGATTAAAATTAAATCAAAATTGGTGAATAGGCTAAGAAAGACTTCTTAACTAAGAGGTTTAAGAGTCTCTTGAAGTCATCGACGTGGTCAAAACTGGTTAGGTGAAACATTTTAGAAAAAAAGAAAACTTGTTTTTTTTTCTCCTCTTCATTCTCTCTCGCGAAGAGTTACATGCAAACAGAGGAGAACGATTTGACTTTTTGGTGACCTCCGATGACAGTGACTCAAGCGTCTCTGGGTCAGTTAATCGGCGACGGTGACTGTCCTATCCAGCGACGGCGGATCTCAAACGGAGTTTATAGTCGCAATTATGGATCTCTGGGTCAGTTAATCGGCGGATCTCTGGGTCAGTTAATCGGCGACGGTGACTGTCCTATTCACCAAATTGAAGATTATCCGACTGTCTTCTTCTCTCCGGTGAGTTTCTTCTTCACCGATTCGATTCAATCTCACTCACTAACCGTGGTTTTATTGATTAAAGACTATTGATTGTATTGATGGTGTATTTCACTGGATTACAGGTTGGAAAATCTGGTGGAGATAAGTGATATGTTTGTGGTTGTTTTAGGAGGAAGATCCAAAGGAGATGAGGAATCTGACAAGGTAATTTTTGTCTTGTTCAAGGATCTTTGTTGAAAACCAAAGCTTTACAATTACATATTCACTATGTTATTAGGATTACGTATGGATTTGATTTTGAGTGTGAGATTGAATTTTGAGGTTTGCCTTGTTCATGAGCTTTGAATACACTCACAATCTAAACTCTAAACAAACACCCGAGGAGCTTGTTCCCGATTGATTCTTAGAGGCACATGTGAAATAGATAGAGTTTTCGTAAAAAGAAAAAGTAAAAAAACATGTCATAGTGATATCTCTATGGTTCGATATCTCTCTTACTTGTCTTTCTTAGCAAGCGGAAGGAAGTTCGTAGTCAGGAAAAACATCAACAATTGAAGGATGATTTGGTTGAGAATATCCGGCAAAAATTTGCCACAAATCAATATTACAACTAAACTTTTTCCCCATATGTAATTTCTACTTCTATTTTAATATATTTTTGTGTTTTGTATGTTTAAAAGTTTATAAAATGCAATAATAATATTTTCATTGTTTAAAAATTTAAACATTAATTTTTTTTTTCAAAACTAAGAACCTCATTTCTAAGAGCTTACCATTGGAGGAGTACAATTTTAATTAACAAACAAAAATTCTTAACTTATAAAAATATACTTTTTAATACTAAAAATTTTAAGAACCCCAAAATTAACAACCTACCAATAATGATGCTCTAAGGACCCAAATAATACCTAGACGATCCCACTCGGTCAAACTCTCCTCCACGGTTAACATTTCTTCCCGGAGATCACTCTCTTCCTCCTCCAGTTCCCTCCTATTCTCCGGCAACTCCTCTCCATCCCCTTGGCGTCCCATTCTCATGGGAAAAGCTTCCCGGCGAACCCAAAGAGTTCCCATATCACCAAAAAAACGAATCATCAAACAACTTCTTGCCTCTCCCTCCTCACCGGATTAACCATAGCCCCAACACCAGGCGTAAGAAGGAGTCGTCCCCTGCATCCATGAGAGACCCCTTCACAGCGGCGCTTGCAGAGTGTTCCAAAGGCGTCACTGCAGGCGGAGAACATACCAGCGGTGAAACAAGGAAGGTTTTAAGGAAGAGTAACAGCATCAAGTTACTGAATCTTTACGCTTCTTGCAGAAGAGCTTGTGCAGTTTCTGAATCCATTGTTTATCTCCCGAAGTCCACCGACCGAGTTGCTTCCTACGATCATCTTCTTCTCAGCACTCGTTGTTATCGCCGGTGATTTATCACCACTTTCGTCGGTCGTTACTATATATAAGATTTTGAATAAAGATAATAATTATACAAACTTACGTAAAAAAAAATGTTGTTTTCTATTTTATTAGTATATATAAATGAATATTTTTGCGTTATATTTTCTTAAAATCTGTTTTTTTTTCATAACTATTAATATATCTATGTATAGTTTGCTCCATGCATGCAAATTATTTTTTTCTGAGCGTGACATATTAATGTAATTATCTATAGTTTTAAGTTTTTAACCATTTGGATTTGTACACCGACGATAAATTCTGAAAGCTACATGTAACCAGTTACTTTATTGTGATACAGCATCATATTATATAGGTGATATCTTTTGGATTTTTTTTTTTTTGTTAACTCAGAGTAAATTCCCAGACTTATGGAAGGCCCGAGACTAATCTCTGGAGGAGGTGCAGCCCATGAATAGACCTTCTCTCCGGGTATTCAAATGGGCCGTTAGATAGGCCCATATCCATGTAAAGGTGCCCAGGAAAATGTGACTTGTTTCGCATAGCAGGGAAATCGAACCTGAAACATTATAGCGTCCCAGTCCCGCTCCCTACCACTCGACCACAAGCTCCCAGACATATCTTTCGGATTTTTCCTAATTCTTTTTAAAGAAATTAACGTTATCGAAATATTTGAAGTAAAAACATAAATATCAACTGTTTTTTTGAAGTTTTCTTGATATCATGTGATCAAAACAAACGATACGTATGTATGTGTTTCTGCGTCGTCATCTAGTCATATGTAAGAGCTTAGCAAAGCCAATATATATAACTACGTATTTATAAAAAAAACTTCATTGATCATTTTGTATCCTTAAACCTAACCAGTATAAAATTATATACCAATCGTGTGTTATAGCAAAGCCAATATATTAACTATTAAGAGAGAGAAAAAATGATCAATAGATCTGAAAATAGCTAATTCTTAGACCCAAATGGATTAAGTTGGTTAATACACACACCAACGATTTTTAGTGAGAGTCAATGCACTTTTTAGTTGTAACCATTTATGAAGATAAATATGATCATCTCTGCACATAGAGTTGTAGAGACTATAGAGAGTACTTGGATGTTTCATCAAAATAATATGTATCATAAATAAAAACATTTTGTGTTTTTGACTGTTTAGGAACAATCGACTTTTGTTGTGGGTCATTAATTCATGTCAGTCAATTATACAGTTTTACTCATTTTTATTTAGGGAAGGCAAATGTTATATTTTTTAATCCTTGTATAGTAGTTGTAGGGGGTTCTAATCTCTAAAAGACAATTACAATATAAAGGTTAAAAGGTATATACAGTAAAACCTCTATAAATTAATACTCTATAAATTAATAAACACTATATATTAATAAAATTTGCTAGTCTCAAGTCGAGCCAATGTAAAAAATAACAAAATTCGATAAGATAATAAGATAATAATTTTTCTGAAATCCTAATGTAAAATATGGTCCCAATAATATCATAAATTAATAATCATGAAAATTTACATATATATATATATATGCATATATATATATATATGCTGATATAATAATGTATGTTTTTCCTGCTGTGCTCATATCTATAAAACAATTGTTATGTTTTATTTTCAAACTGTAATGATATAAAATGTTTTGTAACATGTCATAAAGATAGCTACATTTTGTAAAAAACTTTCAATTTCTAGATAACCATCATTTACATTTTGATAGTTTGATTGACTATTAAAATACAACAATTGATATTATTATTCATAAATTTGAATTTATGTATGACATGTGTATAAGTGACTTTATCTATTGTATTTGTAATTTTCTAAATATTACAAATTCAATTCCAATACCATATAATTTAAAACATCTGAAAGTCTATGTTAAAATTGTCTCAATTCATAATTTAAAAAAATTAAAATATTAAAAATATATCTACAAATTAATAATTATTAATTTACACTATAAAATAATAATTATTAATTTATATATAAATTAATATCACTATAAATTAATAAAATATCTTGGTTCCAACATTATTAATTTATAGAGGTTTTACTGTATTCTCGATTATTATTTCATAACCAAAGTGAACTATACTGAAAATTCTATTTATTTATTTATTTAATATTAAGTCGGTCATATGAAATGATATTTAAATGAATTATGAAAGTGATGGGAGTGTACATAAATGAGAACTTTCATTGTTAACGACAGACAATATTTACAAATGATGGGATTGATCTAATTTATTGATATTCACCCTTCAAATTTCCTCATGTAAATAGTTTATACTTTCATATAAATTTTCAGACGCTTTTTCTCTCCCGTCAAACGAGTTCGCTCTAGCCGTCAACAGTCTCTAAAGCTGCGTTCGCCCTCTCCGGTGGCCAGCGCTCCTCACCACTGCCGTGAGAGGGTTCCTTAGTCTCTCTTTAGCTTCGCCTTTGTTTACCAGTTCTTTTGGCTTTTGATGGAGGTTCCGTAGGTCTCTTTCAAGTTGTGGTTTTGAGTTTGTGTTGAGCGGTCGAGGGGCCAGATTTTGTTTGGGTGGTTCTCGTGTAGAGGATGGAGGTTGGATCTGTTGGATCCTCGGTGTAAGTCAAGTCATATCGCCATTTAGCTCCCCGACCTAGATCTGGTTCCCTGGTGTTTGCAATCGTTTCTATGCCGCGCCGATAGAGGTTGGATTCGGGCTCTAGCCAGTCCAGCCTTTGTCTTTCCGCTCTCCTTTTCCCCTTGAATTAGCCATCGGTTCCTTTTAGGCTCGTTCCCTTTCCAAGAGAAAGGCAATTTGTTCTGTTTTTGGGTATAGTCTCCTTAGTTGCAGGTGGTCTCTCTTCTTAGTGTTGGTTGCGGTGGGTCTTCGTGGGTGTTAGCCGGCTCGTGTTGTCGTTCTCGTCTTTGAGAATGGTGTGAATCGTGGGGTTAGACTTCTTTCCTTGTCTCTGCTTTCGAGTCCTGTTTAGGTCTATCAGCTTTTTGGAAGGCTTCTTATCTAGGCGTTCATTGACGTTGATGACGTCGTCGTCGTATCCGAAAGTCAAGCGTAGTTATTCTCCAATTATGGGTCTTGCTTGTCGGGTTTTGAGGTCTTGGTCTCATTTTGATAGGAAGAGGTAGATGTTATCAGTTGTTTGACCTGGGGCATCTTTGATAAATCTCATTCACTGGTTTCTTGTAAAGAAGAGGTCGCAGCTTTGCTTTCTTGGTATCTATCTCGTTTCAGTTAAAAGTCATTTTGCTTTTGTTCTTGTTGCAAGGTTATGTGCTCTTTCGATTTGAGTTTAAAAGTTCTGAGTTGTATTTCTAGTTTTTATCGTTTCCTTTGTATGGGATTTAGTTTCCGGGGAAATCTCTTCTTCCTTCGGCTGTTGTTTCCGGGGACATTATGTCGTCCGTCGGCTTTAGTTTCCCTCTTTTGGGCGTTTGTATCCTACTTCTTATCAATATATTTTCAGTGAAAAAAAAAATAGTTTATACTTTATACACCGTTCACATGATTTTTTTTGGAGGACCCATAGTATTAAGGGAAAATGACACCCACACCCACTTTGGGTGTGAGTTGTGTCACCCACACCCACTTTCCACTCTCTCTATACTTTTCCAAGTTTTTTGCTTATGTGTCCACACATTTTGGACGATTTTGCCCCTCTCCTCTTTCTCTCCTTCTTTTCTCTCTTTTTCTCTTCTTTTTTGTTGTTAACACTTTAACAAAGTAAAATATATTTATTTGTTATAATAAAACAAATTTTCTATTTATTTATATAAAATATATTATGATTATATATTTTCTACATTTTAAGATACATATTGCTATATTTTTTATGAATTTTTAGATTATACAGTATCCATCAGTCGTTGAACATTTGTTCAATTATAAGTGGATAATCAATTGCAGTATTGTTAATAGATAGTTACTTGTGTTTATTCATACAAAATATACATACATAAATTTGGTTAGATCTTTATCCATAGCATATTATCCATAACACAACATAGACCAAATAAGTACAAAACCCTTTAATTCTAAATTTTAAATCCTAGAACATAAACCCTTGAACCTAAAACCAAAACTATTCACTTTAAAAAAAAAAACAAAGTTTAGTGGATAGAAAAACTGTGGATAGGTCTCCATGGATTTACAAAGCATATCTAGACATTAAGCTGAAGAATAGCAGTTGAATGGTGGCTATGGATGTGATCATGTGGATATTTTTTTGTGGATACCAATGTAGACAGACCAAAGAATCATCATACAACATCCACACAATTAAATCCATAGACACCATGAGCTCCTTGCTTCATATTTTGTGTTGGTCCAGAAACATATACACTCATAAGTGGTTAATAAACAAAATAAAAATTAACAACATTGATTTATTTAGAACATTGAATATCAATCATGTGGATTAGTAGTTATGGATACTTATCTTATAATATCTTGCTCATTCTTTACATGAGCAGAAATTTGTCCAAGATAAATTAGCCACATAGATTTCTTTTAGCTAAATGTTTTTGTACTATTTTTCAGCTAGAAGTAGGTATATTAGAACTTAGAAGTGTCACTAGAAGCATACTACACAATAAACATGGTCATTATTAATCTCAAAGCCTATCCACCAAATTCTGACCACGTGGACAAGCAATCCAGATGAAATTTATTGACAAGTTTGTTGCATGTTCAAACATCACTATAGTTTAGCCACTTAGATGTCTTTTAGCCAAATGTTTTTGTACTATTTTTAAGCTAGAATTAGAGATATTAGAACTTAGAAGTGTCACTAGAAGCATACTACACAACAAACATGGTCATTATTAATCTCTAAGCCTATCCACCAAACTCTGACCACGTGGACAAGCAATCCAGATGAAATTTATTGACAAGTTTGTTGCATGTTCAAACATCACTATAGTTTAGCCACTTAGATGTCTTTTAGCCAAATGTTTTTGTACTATTTTTAAGCTAGAATTAGAGATATTAGAACTTAGAAGTGTCACTAGAAGCATACTACACAACAAACATGGTCATTATTAATCTCTAAGCCTATCCACCAAACTCTGACCACGTGGACAAGTAATCCAAATGAAATTTATTGACAAGTTTGTTGTATGTTCAAACATCACCATAGTTTAGGGTGGTTTAGGATTTAAGATTTAGGGTATAAGGTTGACGTTTTTGGGCTTATATGGATTTAGTGTCTATGTGGTGTTAGGATTTAAGATTTAGGGTATAAGGTTAACTTTTTTTTGTTTGTCAACAACTAAAGTTACTAAACTTAAAATTTAGTATGTTTATCACCAACTAAAGTTACTAAACTTAAAATTTAGTAATGAAAATAAAAAATAAATGTTAAAGAAAAAAAATATTAGAAAAGAAAGAGAAAAGCTAGAGAGAGAGATGAGAAGGAAAAAAAAAGTAGAAAGAGAAGGTTAGTTTAGTTAGAGGGTGTAAGTTGTAATTTGACATAAGAAAAGTATAGGGATAGTAGAAAGTGGGTGTAAGTGTCAATACTTTAGGAAAAAGTGGGTGTGGGTGTCATTTTCCCTAGTATTAAATACCGTGTTTTACAATTCAAACGTTTTGTCATAAGATCATTTCTTTGTATTTTTGTGTTTTTTTTTCATAGAGATCATATTAATGAAGGTAAAAACTTTTCAGATGAATTCGCAACTGATACATTAAGCTTTTGGATCTGAGAATTTTCTAAGGCAAATCCATCCAAACGATAAAGGGGGGACATCTCGTCTGGTCTAGATAAGGAATTTTGTGTACTTTGGTGTCATTTGATCTTAAAGTACAAAACACACTCATTAAACCAAGTGCTAATAGGTGTGTGTTTTTTTTTCTGTATACTATAAACACCGCTTAATATTTTTGTTCTTTTTGTTTGTTTGGTTCATACATATAAGTTGGGTTTAAAGTTAGACATAACATTTCAAGCGAAACTATGTATATATGTGTGTTTTTCCTTGCAGTTTATATACTATTCAAGATAAATGTTAACAACACATTTCAGAATACACTATTATATTAGTGACGGGGGATACAACCTTCTTCCATATTTTTCTTTTCAAAGCTTCCTTTCGGAAGGTGTGTGTATGTCCTTCTCACATACATTGTTGTTGAGATGACCATTAATAGCAATGTATGTGAGAAGGATATACACACGCACCTGCTGGGAAAAACTCATCCAAACGATAAAAAGGGAACATCTCGTCTAGTATAATTAATTATTATAATCAGTGGCAAACTCAGCATTTTAAGGTAAAACAAATTCTCTATAATTTAGATTTTTTTTTTTTTTAAAAGAAAATAAATTGTAAAATAAAGAAATAAGTTTCACAACATTACCGCGTAGGTTTAAGAGAAACAAGGGAGAAGTGAGCATCACTAGAATTCCTCTCTTGTTAACTCTCATATGAGTTAAGTACCAAGCACTACATATTTGTGCAAAACATGAACATCTCATAACTACGTAGCCAACTAACAAAATCAAGTTATCCACAAAATGTGTCAATATCAAAATGTGCCAATATCCACAAAATTTGCTTGAAGTGTCATATACATATTAACCATAACAAATGTGTCAATACCAAAATCATTCACAAATCATTAACCATAATTATGTCAATTCTAATTTTGAAAATTTAATGTATTTTTTTGTACCCCCATTTTATATATATCAGTATTGGTATCAACCATTATTCTAAATTCGGATTCTTATAATCGTGAATATAAAATCTGAGAATCGAAGTTGAGAATAATGGATGTTAATGATATATATAAAATTATAGTATTGTTATATTTTGATATAAATGAAGGTGGTTTAAATATATTTAAACCATTCATAAATCTGTATAGATTTTAATTATAAAATAACCGTGAATATATAAATCTGAGAATCGAAGTTGAAAATAATGGATGTTACTAATATATAAATAATTATAGTCTTTATTTATATTTCGATATAAATGAAGGTGGTTTAGATTATATATTTTAGACCATCCACAAATCTGTATAGATTTTAATTATAAAATACCTTAAAATTAAATAAAAATATTAAAATGTAAAAAAAAAAGTATACCTATTTTGACTGTCAACAAATAATATATACTTATTCAAACTTGTCTTTTTCACATATCTTTACTATAAAAATCTTGAAAGTTTTCTCACAATCAACATGTGTATCAAAATCATTAATGCATTGCCAAATTTGAGTTTTAATCTAAAAATCATTGGATAACATATGATTTCACTGAAATTTTGAATATTGATTGACGAACATAAGATTATGATTGTATTTAATCACCAAAGTATATATTTAATCCTATCAACCCCTCAAATCGAAGTTGTTATTGTTTGGATTTGTGAACATAGAGACGATGAATCTTGTTGCTCTGCTACTCCTAATATTACACCTTTTCATTGTTTCACGTGTAGAAGCCGGCCAAGTCATTTTGATGGATCCCAACATCACTCGCTCTTTTGTCGACATGGAAGCTAGCTTCTGTGAGTTTCTCTCTCGATCCTTCGTTTATATTTTCTTGCAGTTACGCAGTTCTTGTCCGTTTCCATTACTTTGCTTCAGACACAAGGGTTTGATTATTGAAAACAGAGTGATTTTGAATTTCTTTGTATATGTTTTTAATTGAGTAGGGTAATACTAGTTCAACTGCTGATGATTCTGATGAAAGTTTCATGTTTCAGCTCCATTAGTGAATACGGAGGAAACCGGAGTGGTTTACGTGGCTGAGCCTCTCAACGCTTGCCGAAACTTGAGGAATAAACCGGAGAAGAGTCCTAATGGTACTTCTGCTTTTGTGTTGATCATAAGAGGAGGCTGCACTTTTGAGTACAAAGTCAGAAACGCGCAGAGAAGCGGGTTTAAGGCTGCCATTGTATATGACAATATGGACCGCAACTTCTTATTACCAAGTAAACTAATGCCCCTCCATCTCTATGCTATACAAGTCTCTATAATCTTGAACTGATGCTATAAATCTTGATTTTGGGATTCTTTTCTTTTCTTAGTGGCGGGGGACTCGGACGGTATATATATTCAAGCGGTTTTTGTGATGAAAGAAGCCGGAGAAACTCTCAAGAAGTACGCTGGTTTGGCGGAAACGGAAGTCAGGTTGGTTCCTGATTCAGAGGACTCGGTATGGTCGTTGTACGCTACCATAGCATTGATCTTGTCGCTGGCTACGTTTGGTGTTGTGGTTGCTTGTGTCTTCGTCTATAGATGTTGCACAACACATAGCAACTCTATATCTCAGTTTAATGGGATGAGCAGTAGAAAGGTGAAAGCAATGCCAAGTGTTACATTCAGTACTTGTGCGAAAGAAGATACCACGACTGGTTCCTCTTGCGCTATCTGCCTTGAAGACTACAATGTTGGGGACAAGCTCAGGGTCTTACCTTGCGGACACAGTTGAGTATATATGAGATTTAACCCCTATCTCATTTTAACAACAAAACTTCTGATTCTATGATTCTTTTGTTGTCCTTTCAGAGTTTCATGCCGCTTGCGTAGATTCGTGGCTTATATCATGGAGAACGTTTTGTCCAGTGTGTAAACGGGATGCGAAAAGGAGCGTATATGAGCCACCAGCTTCAGAGAGAACACCGTTTCTCAGCTCTTCAACTGCAACATCATCTGTAGTTTGTATAGAACCTCCTCCTTTGGTGTCCTCAGTTTCTTTCTCTCCAGCGCATGTGCGCTCGTCCAACATTCAACAATATGTCAGGTTGTCCTCTCACCACAACCAGTCTTCCCCAATAAATATCAGCCGTACCACCGAGAATTTCAGGCGACAAGCCTCACCATTGCTGTCATCATCACAGAGATCATACATCTGTATGAAGTCTTTCCATTCACTTGGTTATTCGACCATGTCATCTCTCAACGCTATCGACAGGTCACCTTACCGTCCATTCCCAAGCAATGCACCTCCTGGATTAGCTAGTTCGACAAATCATCTGCTTTGCAATTATACAGCAAAAACATTCTCTCCTTTCGCCTCTACACACTCGCTTCCTGACTGAGCTTTCAACAGACACCATAGAAGAATCTGAATCTCTAGGTGTGGTCCCGTCCGCTTTGGTTCATGTAGGATTCTTCTGCTTTTTGATTTCGAAAATACCATGATTTGATATGTATACATCTTTATTCATGTTTGTTTTCATTCTTTCATCTTTTTTTTGCTTGACATTAGGTAAGAAATTTTTTTTCATAAAGAAGTTGCCAAAATTTCAGAACTGAGTTTTGTCTAATCTACAATGTTAGCGGGTTTTAGCAAGTCTGAGTTCACTCTGTCCTCTGTCGTTTAGCTTTGACTTCTCTCATCCAATCCTTGCATTCCTCTGAGGTGCCGTTGGGGTTAGCTAGCTGCCATGTGAGCAGTTTCTGTTGCTGTAAAATAGAGCAATTGACATTAGTTAAGAGAGATAAGCAAGACACGATCAATGATTCACTAATTAGAGGTTACTTTGATATCATATCTTCCGGATCTAGTTTAACGCTAGTTTAAGGCCTGAGTTTGCCTAGCATTACGACTAACAGTTTCATAAAGCCACATTTGGAAAGCAGAATATAATAGATATTTCAGGAAGGTTTTGCATGGTTTTGCAGAATTAGTCACAGCTAACAGAGGCATACAAGAGTCAAGCGACTAGATCTACAAGTTCGGTTTCTACTGAGCAAAACTTTAGCATATATGGAGAAAGCATTTTTCCTTTTAAGGTTCCGTGACAGAGATCTAGGACGAGAAAAAGTTCTGAATTCTGAGAGATTGAGAATTGGGGAATCAATGAAAAGAGAGAGGAAGCCTTACCCATTCACGGATGAGAGATCCTCCCTTCAGCTCTGCAATTTGCATGATCTCCCTGCCATTCACCAGAGGCTTTACATCCCAAATGTTATCAAGACCTGTTATGTTAATAAAAACACACTGTTACGTATATGGATTGGTTGGCACATTGACAGATGCAGTTCTAATAATAAAATAATGAAGCTTCCTAAAGATGATTTTCTCTTCAACCCTAGTTGTGCATCGCTTTTCAAAGTCAGAAAGATTACCCAAAAACAGGAATTATAAAATCAACTTCTCATGTTCTTAGTTCTACTAGTGTGAGTCTGGTAATCACAAAAGCATGGGGAGCCTTGATAACCCAGTCACAACCTAACTTCTTCTATCTCCTCTTAGGAATATCTAACTTATATGCTACCATTTATCAAACATTCCAAAGCTTACCCAGTTCATGGATGGTTGCCTCAACTGTTAGATAAGTTTCTCGCATCTTTTCCAGTTGGAAGTTCAGGTGCCCGATTTCTTGATCGTCAACCGTAGCAGACAACAACAAAGAAGTTAAGAGAGCAACACGCCAGAAGTCTTTAATATCCCTAAGTAAAAACCCTGAAATAGTTATAAAACAGAACATTTTAGTTACATACAGTACATATGGTCAGGTACATATGTTCATTATGCAGATATAATATGTTCATTATACTCGTCTTTAAAAAATTATCAATGAGAGCAATATTACTAAGGCTATAGAGGAGAACCTGTGAGTACTCTTATTTTCGAAGTTGCTGGGACTTCTGCATCATTGTGGGAGATGGTCTTCCAATGCTCAAGAATAACAGTGGCCCAATCAAGCTTCTCCAGTCCTACGTCGTTCTTCGCTTCAAGGGGACAAACCAACGGTCGGAATCTCTCCGCGGTCTGATGTATATTCATAACCTAGAGAAGATGGAATTCATTATCATGATTAAAATGAATCTAATAATTTGTCTAGCAGTCAAACTTAAAAAGGTATGGTAAAACGAGATAAACTACTATTGAATATCACACCCATAATCTAATGTCACAGATGAAGGCTCTGATTGTACAATGTTAATTAGTTTTTACGTTATTGCCAGAGAAAACAACAAGTACCCTATAGTTAGTTAGTTACTGCAATTAAGGCCTAAGATATTGAACATTAATAATCAGAACTCACGGTTTCAGCGTCACTGGTCTTGCGCTTCATGGAGAATTTGAAGATGTGGTTGACAACAGGAATCTGAAAAAAGGGCTCAACGTTTGTTCGGTTATACAACAAAACTCAGATTTAATTTAACCTAAGAAAAGATGACAAAATAAATAAGGGAGTGCGTACCGATTTGCCCTTGTTGTCTTTGTAAACGGTTTTCCTAAAGGGGAGAAACATAGCAGCATACAGAGCAAGCCGTCTTTGCTCACCCTAAAACAAAATGATAAGACACCAATCAAAATCTAATTGAATATAAAAAGATAGGGGAACTTAATCTTTAGCAGTTAAACAAAAAGCAAATGTGCCACAATAATGACTCACACTGAAGTTTCCTAGCCCAGGTGTTTGAAGCAGTCTCCACATAGCTTCCAAGTAGGCTTGGGAGAGGCTAAAATAGAAAACAAGTGAGTGAGTTTAAAAAAATATGAATAGCAGTGTCACAGGACCAGATTTGCAAAGTTATCGAGTTTTGAGATAGAACCTGCCACAATTCTCTGATGGTGAAGGATCAGCTGAAGAGGGAAGGGCAAACACGAGCCTAAATAGTTTCAGCTCAGAGAGATAGGTAACCGCTGAAACTGGCCCATTCCCAGATATCATCAAATCAATCTGCACCAAAGTATCAAGTTGTGTAACGATAAACCCCAAAAATGGAGGTCGCCAGAGAAATTAGCTATAAATCCAGCAAGCAGGAAGTACAAATACATACTTCATTCCCAATCCGCTCTCTGCTAATTTTCTCTCCAAGAGCTACCCTTACTTCCTCACAAGAAGCAGCTTCTTTTAATTCTTCATCCAGAGTAAAACCAAATCTTGCACCTGTTATGGCAATATATTAGGAAGGACTGACAAAACGACGACCACAGAGCTCAAAATGGAGGATCTGGGATAGGCAATGTAATGACATATAATGAAAGAAAAAAAACAAGAAAAGAAAACACAATTACCAAAGCGAATAGCCCGGAGAACTCGCAAAGGATCATCCAGAAACGTAGCTTTTGCAGGCAAGGGTGTAACAATTTTTCCAGACTTGAGGTCATCGATGCCTGTAATCCCTTGTAAACTATAGTTATGAACATCAAAGGGAATGAATGATGGTAACACAAGGATGTACTAACCTCTTTCAGTAAGGTCTTCTACTAAGCCAGAGTTGAGGTTGTAGAATAAACTGTCAAATTTAAGAAATCATAAAAATGTCCCAATTTACATTCAAGCATAAAGAGAACATAGTTACACTAATTCTCTGGTATAAGGGGAAGATGAGTGTACCTATTTATGGTTAAATCTCTACGATAAGCATCCTCTTTCGCAGTGCCAAATTTCTGTAATAAAACAGACAAATAAAAACCTTTAAGATAAGCAGCATAAGCCCTTATGTCCTTTCCATTGCAACCCCAAACAACTAATACGGTTTCGATATTCAGGATAGGTTGTGTTATTGCATTCACAGCAGATAAAATACATTTAAACTACAAAGACAAATGAATAAGAAAGAGCAGTACCATTGTAGGAATACGACTATTCTCTGTGTATTCCTCACTTCTCAAGTTCACAAAATCAATCCATTGGTCATAAATACGCATCTTCGCTGTCTCCAAGTGTTTGGATTGGTCAGGGTTCCTGAAAACACCAACAAAATAACCCAGTCAACATCAACATACTATAACGTATTAGACTTCAAAAATCAGAAATCAGCAACGGGAGTCACAAAGCCTAGAAGAAAGAGTTTCAAAACCTTTCAATAACAGTGTCGCCCTGCACTTCTTCATCTCTAGAAGATAAATACTCCTTGAACTTATCAAGAAACTCACTTCCCGACATGTTATCAATAGCTATGTCAATATCATCACTCTCTTTCCCTAGAAGCTGATAACAAAGATAAAAGCATGTTTAGTATGTAATCGCAAATCCTCATAGTGCAACCAAACTACTCAATACAATTACATTCCAGAAACTTCAAATCGCAAATAAACATGAAACGCAGCCAATTAAATCGAATCAAACCAAGTGACGAAGAGTACCTTATCACGGACCCAACCACCGGCGACGCGGAGCTGTGTGTCGAGGTTACAATAACGGAGAGTACTAAGAAGCCGATCGAATATTTTACGCTCTTTCTCAGTGAGCTCAATATTCTCCTTCAATTCGACTGAAGAAGGAATCGATTGCTCTCCAACATTCGTCATCATCGCCTCCGTCGAGAACCAGTAACAACAACAACACAGACGAGGCGAGACTACGGGAGCACGACGAAGCGATGAAGCACGAAACGCTAAGGTCGGGGAACGATTAGGGTTAAGGTAACGAGAAGAAGGGGAAATTAGAAATCGAGGTTTTGGGAGATTTATGAGAGTGTTGATGGGAAGAGACAGTCTCATGTTTTTGTTTTTAATATCGTCGGATTTTGTAACTTCCTTTTTTCCTGATGCGGCGGCGATTCACGGCAGCGTTCTGAAACCGGCGGAGTCTAAAAGGCCAGATCAGGTCCGTTTAAAGCAGAACGATTATTAGGCCCAATAATGGCCCAATCTTACATAATGTATTTTTCATATACGTCTCTGGATACTGAAATAAAAAAATGAAAATGTATACGTCTTTTTCATATAGTGCAATTGTGCAAAACTGTGAATATATGTATAGGAAAGAAATTGGGATATATCCTAAGTGGCTATAACACTATTTCATTTTCAACCATTGAAGACTTTCCGTGAAATCTACGGAATTTTAAATAAATTCACACGAATGCATTAGATCGGAACGATTAGGGTTATTATTCTCATGGCGTAGCAACTAGCAAGGACATGCCGCTGTGTTTAATTTCCGGAGGTTCCCGCTTCCCGGCCAAGAACAACACCAAGGGCCTCCTTCTTCTTACTCTTCTTCCTCTGTTTCTGTTCTTATTCACGTCCTCCGTCTCTTGCAATTTCCCTACAATGTTTTAAAAGTTTTCATTAAGAAAACCCTACAATGGTTTCTAGAGATTAGAAATCACAACGTTATATATCAGATATCAAAAAACTTGCCTTTGGATTCTTCTTATACTTCATCTTCTTCTTGTTCACGTCCCCCGTCTCTTGCACTTTACCTACAATCTTTTAGTTTTCATTATGAAAACCCCAGATTTCTAGAGATTTGAAATCACAACGTTATCACATATTAAAAGCTTGCCTTTAGATGATTCGCCACCATGGTTGGAAGCATACTCCGGTCCGGACTAGAAGACCGACCCTTATTACACTTCGACATCTGCTTGAAAAACAAGGGGGTCAAAATCTGAGGAAGGGAAACTACTGGTGGATGACAATATCTATGGCTAGTAGGATTATTAGATACCTTCCATTTATGTTCCCTACTAGAGAGATGCGTGGAGAATTTTTCAAAGTCTTTCTCAACAAGACCAGGGCAGCATACCGAGCAAACACAGGCAGATTCACCCTTTTCAGTGCACTTAACCCCCTCAAGAGCCCCTGAAACTTCAAAAAACAAAAAACAGAAAAAAGCTAGACAGTTCAGCAACAGATTTTCTGGTTATTTCAACAACACTGTGAGATAGGACAAACACACACCTTTCGGAAGAAGGCTTTGAAAAGAAAAATATGGAAGAAGGTTGTATTCCCCTGTCACTTGTTGGTCCTCAGAAATAGAAGTGAAGGTTTCGGGATCGCATATGACCATTATATTAGCTGAAGGTGGATTCCCATCTGTATATTCAAACACACTGTTCTCAATGCTTGAGGAAACTGTTTCAGTTTCTGAGCATCCGTAGGTGTTGTTATCCAGAGAGATTCCACTGGAATAGACTCCTCTCAGGATATCGAGAGGAATGTCTGCTAGTACGCCAACGGCAGTGATGGTTAGAGGACCAAAGTAGCCTTTATTCTCCAAAAACCGTTTAATAGTCGGACCCGCAAGAGAAATATCAAGTCCACGGGGAACCGGACACCTATTGATGTCCCAAAAGACAGCCGTTACAGCCTCCTGGTTTCTCTCATGAAACTCACCTGGTGGTGGATGCCCAACATTCCTAGGCAACAGGTCCAACACCTGCTTGATACCCAAAATGCACATCCAGGGGGAAAAAAGACAACATGGGGTCAGAATTCAGTTAAACAAACTAGAAGTGAGAAAGGGGGAACTACACAATAAGCTCGCCCAGTTTGGTTAGGATTATTGATTACCTTCTGTTGATGATGTCCACTATAGAGATGTGTGATAAAATTATCATAGCCTTTGTAAGCAAGACTAGGGTAGCATACTGAGCAAAACCAGTAGGCAGTTTCACGGCACTCATCCTCCTCAAGTGCCACTGAATCTGTGGAAAAAAAAAAAATGTAGCTAGCTCAGTAACAGAACACAGAAACACAGTTGCTCATCTCAACAAAATGTATGTGAGAAGGACAGACACACCTGCCGGACAAAAGATTTCAAGAGAATCACATGGAAACGGCTGAAGAAGGTTGTAATTAGACAACTCTAGGTACTTGATAATAGACGGGAAGATTTCTGTAACGGATATGACCATTATATTAGCTGGAGATGGATAACTATGCCTAAACTCCATAATGAGACGCTCAATGTCTGAGGAACCTGTTTCAGAAAGTAAAGACTTTAGACTCTCTCGATTCATCAAGGGAAATATCCATTAGTGTAGGAAGGCACAAGGATGAGAGAAGATACCGTAGGGGACGTTGGTAAGAAGGATTCCACTGGAGTAGACCCCCCTCAAGAAGTCAATATTGACCTCTGCTAATAAGCCAAAGGCAATGATGATGTGAGGACCCAAGTAGCCTTTCTTCACCAAAAATTGTTTAATGCACGGACCAACCAGACGAGCACCACAAAAAGGGGGAACCGGACACTTATTGATGTCCCAAAAGACCAATGTTACGGCCTTTTGGTTTGGCACAGAGTAATCACTTGGTGAAGGCAACCAATCCCACGTCTGATTGAAAACAAAATGCACACGCGGTGAGAAAAAACGACAAACAAAATCAGAAGGGAGAAAGGGAAACTTGTGATAAGAGGTTTTCAAGCAGATAAAAAAAAAACAAGTTTTAGAAATCTAAACGTTATCAAATATTAAAACATGACTTTGGTTGTGTCCTCACCATGAGAGGACCTTTCTCTAGGGGAGCCATAGGTAGACGCGGAACAGCATTATTGTTAGGCCATAAGTGTGACATCTGCTTGAAAAAACAAAACAATTTACATGGGGTCAAAACTAGAAACTACTTTGGATAATCAAGATACAAAAAAAGACGTGACAAAGTAGATTTGGCTAGGATGCTTGATTACCCTGTGTTTTTTATGCCCTTCACCAGAGAGATGCCTGATGAAATCCTCAATGTCATGGACAGGAGGAGAGCAGCATAATATGCAATCCAAGCAGGCAGATACATCTGTTTGTAACTCAG
>NC_025701.1:10839132-10844304 GCF_000633955.1 Camelina sativa | reverse complement strand
AAAAAAAAAAAAAAAAAAAAAAAAGTAGCCAGTTCAGCAACAGATTTGCTGGTTAGTTGGACGACACTGTGGGAGAGGAGAAGCATACACAAACCTTCCTGAATAAGGCTTTCAAGAGAATCATAGGGACGCGGTTGAACAAGGTGGCATCCCATCGCATGCAAGTATTCAGAAGGAATACCACGAAAGATTTTTGGATCGGATATGACCATGATATTAGCTGGAGCTCGATTTTTTTCGAAAAATGCAAAAATAACATCCATAGTGTCTTCATAACCTGAACCTGTTTCAAAAGAAATCATGAATTTGAGAGGATATATATTAATTTATATACTGCAGCGAAGGAAAGGAGGTACAAGGAGGATGAGAACATACCGTAGGGGACGTTAGTAAGAGAGATTCCACTGGAATAGACTCCTCTAAGGATGTCATTAGGGACGTCTGTTAGTACGCCAAAAGCATTCATGGTGAGAGGACCAGAGTAGCCATGTTTCTCCAAAAACCGTTTAATACACGGACGGACGTAAAGAGGATCAACGCCATGGGGAACCGGACACAGAGTGATGTCCCAAAACACCGATGTTTCAGCAGTTGCCTGCTTCCCCGCAGCCTTCTTCATCATTCAAAACCTAACGAAAAATCAAATTTTTAAATTTGAGAAAGCAAATCGCAGTAAGGACTTTTAATCTAGAGCTAAAACCAAACACATCAGATAAACATCCGGAGAGAGAGAGAGGAGGAACAAGGCCGTAATCGTTCCGAAGAAAGAGTGAAATAAGGAGCGAGAAACTGACCTGAGAGATGGGCAAGCAGGGTTTGGGGCTGGAACTCGATATTGAATAGAGTTTCGAAAAGCACTAATTGTAGCGAACAAAAGTACCAACCCCGCGTTGGCGTCCGTGTCATATATAGGGTTTAGAATGGGCCTCCTGTTAATGTGCCTATCGTTTTGTCTTGTGCACCAATCCTCTTTGGCGGTGCCAAATTTCTGTAATAAAGCAGAGAAATAAAAAAATTTAAGATAACGCAGCACAAAACAACTAATATGGTTTCGATATTCAGGTTGTGTTATTGCATTCACAGCAGATAAATACATTTAAACTACAAAGACAACGAATAAGAAAGAGCAGTACCATTGTAGGAATACGACTATTCTCTGTGTATTCTTCACTTCTCAAGTTCACAAAATCTATCCATTGGTCATAAATAGGCATCTTTGCTGTCTCCAAGTGTTTGGATTGGTCAGGGTTCCTGAAAACACCAACAAAATAAACCAGTTAACATCAACAAACTATAACGTATTAGACTTAATTAAATTCAGTTAACACAAACTAAACTAAACTAAAAGAATAGTGAAACAAGTTATTGAAACGACAAAAGAATAGTCTTTCGTGTGACTTTATTGTCAACAATAATACAAACAAGTTAGAATAGTGTTTGATAGCTAATCAAGTTATTGAAACTAATAAATTTCAAAATACGTAGGGAAAGATACCTTTCACTCATGGCTACAATTGTTTATGAAAAAAATAGTAGCTCATAATTATTTTTCTGAAGATAAATCATGATAAGCAAAATATATATAGGAATCTAATATTAGTTTCAATTTTAATCAATAAAAATATAAATTATTACGAAAGAGTTTTAAATTGAGCTGATTTTGTGTATTTAAATATCTTTTATTCTTAACAAATAATGCAAATTTAGAAAATACAGTTTAGGAGTTTAGTAGATTCTGTAAACTAAATATTGAACATTAATTAGTGTCCAAAATTTGCAAAGGAAAAAATATAACAATTTGTTTGTAAACTCTTCTCCTCCAGTTTGGGCAACCAACTTTGGAGTCATCTTTTAATTTAATTTAATGTTTGGTTGAAAAAAAACAATTTGTTTTTTGCATTTTTTCAAATATATATATATATATATAATTAAAAACAAAAATATAGTTGAAAAAACAGATTTTTTTAACTCACAATATTTGATTTTAGATTATCTAAATAATAATTTTTATTTCTACGATTGCTTTGTTAAATAAATATACTTATATTTTAAAGCCAAAAATATTAATTCAAACATGCAAATTAAATAAATATAATTAAATTTTTTTTAAAAACAAATTTTGTTTGGGTCTGGGTTTCGCTCGGCCAACCACTAGAATAAATTTGATTCTCTCATAAAGGTTGAGGTTCTGAAGGTAACTGAAACAACCCGACCCCTTTTTTTTTTTTCTTTTTAATAATTAAATACAAGATATAATTAAGTATCCCATACTACTTAATTAAACAAACCAACCCACACACGGTAACCAACCAATAATAAACCAACATCCAATTACATGCACAGCGGAAACATATCAATAATACAAAACCAATACAATAACACTTCTATCCATTCTATCCAGCAACCTAACATATCTCTATCCAAGGTTCCATCCTAAACAATATAACAAAGACCAACAACACACAAACGAGACCCTAGTTCATCCTCCTCCTCATCGCCATGATTCCACGTCACATACCTGCACACCACAAACAACAATTGAGATGCGTAAGTATTATCATAAATACTTAGTGAGGCCGTCCTCCCATCTACTGGGTTATACACACAAGCATATGAGACCCTCAAGTTTAAGCAAAACAAACAACACACAACAATACATCAAACCAGGAAATCAAGTCTCGACTGAGACCAGTGTCGACCGATGCCTCACGGTGTCGATCGATGCTACAAACAATGGTGTCGACCGATGCTAAACAGTGTCGACCGATGCCACTCCAAATGGTGTCGACCGATGCTTCCTAGTGTCGATCGATGCCTCCTCTGCAGACACGATCTGCGCGAAACCGAACATCGAACTCTCCTTCCCAATCATCTCGAATCCGTCTCAAACTCACCCAATTACCTCAGAAATCACTGGGAATCACAAAAGCAACGAACCCAAGCAACAAAACAACACAAACAGCAAAGAAAACACACAAACAAGAGAGATCTCATGCTTAGATCAACCATGGTCAAGCACTCACCTCAAGAACAGGAAGATTGGATTGAGAAACGTGGAAAACAACACCTCCAGAAGCTCCCCCTTCGTTTCCAGCAACAGCTAACCCTCCTACAGCCTCAGATCTCTCCAAAAACCCCAAGAACAAACCCAGAAAGTCACAGAAACGTTTTCTCTCTTTTCTCTCTTTCTCTTTCTCTCAAAAGCGGCGACTACCAACAAAATAACACGACCTAGGGTCGTTTTCCCCTTTTACACACGATTTAGGAATTTTAATTGAATCAAACCGAACCAATCGACAATTAAATCAAACCCGACCAAACCGGAAAAACATGGTGTCGATCGATGCCACCAAGGGTGTCGATCGACACCCACACCAAATTTACAAAAATTGGTTCGCGGATGTTACAATTCTCCCCCACCAATAAGGATTCGTCCTCGAATCCCGCAAAACCGTCCAACTGTCAAAGACCTCCGTGCCACCGTCAACACGGCCCGCACGTCCCCGACCGGACTAAATACCGTCAGCCAAGGTTTCCCGTGCACTGTCGCAACAGCCCGCACACCTCCGACTGAACCACGAGGTCTCCCTCTAGTCAATATACTCACATCAAAGACACTATTTGCTCACAACTCAGTGCTTCCCCCGTCCGTGGTCGCAACCAACGAATCATGCCGGCTCGCTATCAGGCCAACCGCCTTAAGCTACGGCATCCAGGAAGTCACTCACACACACACTCCCCCCGCTCTCAGGTCGCAACCTTCGAGTCATACCGGCTCACTGCCAGGCCACAGCCTACAGCTACGGTATCCAGGGAGTCTCACACGCCCACTCCCCCCGCTCTCGGGTCGCAACCCTCGAGACATACCGGCTCACTGCCGAGCCACGGCTCACAGCTACGGTATCCAGGGAGTCTCAAAATCCCGCTCTAAGGTCGTCACCCTAAAGCGCGCTCACGGATCGTCATCCGAAGCAAACATACCACTCCCACTCTCTGGCCACAAAGTCCATTGAGCTATCGGTATCACATGAGTTGGGCTCACACTATCCTGAGCAAATAAGTCCGATGTCAACGAGTATCTCCCGACTAGATCTACCTCAACACTTTCCATTTCTGGAAACTTCTATTTTTAGAAACTTTCCATTTATAGCAACCTTCTATTTATGGAAACTTTCCATTTATAGACTCCCGTGCTATTTCCTTTCCAGTGATTTTTCACAAATCCCAAAACCAAAGAACTCCAACTTTTATTAGAACCTCAAATGCAATAATCGTTTACAACTCCAAATGAAAATACATAATGAAAGAAAGAATACATAAGCTAAAACTAAGCGCCGGAATGGACACCCGGTCCTCCCTTCGGCTGCGCTGCAACCTCCATCATCTGCCTCCTCTTAGGACAGAAAGGCCTGATATGCCCTTCCTCCCCGCAATGATAACACACTCGACGGTACTCCTGCGAATCACCTCCCCTGGCCCCGCTTGCCGACACGTGATCCATGCTCCCGCTCCCATAACCTCTCTGGCCACCTTGGTTCGCCACTGTCGTCTCTTCCCGCTTCCTTTTACGCCTTTGCTCCAACTGCCTATCCTTGTTTGGAATGCTCTGCTCCAATGTCTCCTCTGAACGAACCGCTGGACTGACCACCACTAACTGTGACCTCAAGTCATCCTCTATCCCAGCTGCAACCTCAACCAGCTCCGCCCTCGTGGCATAGCTCCTCACTCTGCACCGTGTCCTCAAATCATCTCGCAAAGCCAGCAAGAACCTCCGCACCTGAGCCGACTCTGGCTCCCAAGCCCGTCCTGCATACCCTACAAGCCGACTGAACTCTGCATCCAGTTCCCGCACTGTACGCTCCCCCTGAGTCAAACCCAAGAACCGTGCCTCCATACGATCAAGAGCTTCCTGAGGAAATACTTGGAGTTAAACTCCCCCACAAAATCTCCCCAAGACATACCCCGCTGCACCCTCCGTGCTGTCACCGACCTCCACCACACACGAGCATCTCCTGACAAGTAAAACACTGCCAGATCCACCCTGTACTGGTCGGGACACCTAAGCGAAAGGAAAATATCCTCCATCCGCTCTCTCCACTCATCCGCTACACTCGGATCGGTACTTCCTGAGAAATACCCTGCTCCCACATGCCGCAGCTGCTCCATCATCCG
>NC_025701.1:10826682-10836504 GCF_000633955.1 Camelina sativa | reverse complement strand
CAAAGAAAACACACAAACAAGAGAGATCTCATGCTTAGATCAACCATGGTCAAGCACTCACCTCAAGAACAGGAAGATTGGATTGAGAAACGTGGAAAACAACACCTCCAGAAGCTCCCCCTTCGTTTCCAGCAACAGCTAACCCTCCTACAGCCTCAGATCTCTCCAAAAACCCCAAGAACAAACCCAGAAAGTCACAGAAACGTTTTCTCTCTTTTCTCTCTTTCTCTTTCTCTCAAAAGTGGCGACTACCAACAAAATAACACGACCTAGGGTCGTTTTCCCCTTTTACACACGATTTAGGGATTTTAATTGAACCAAACCGAACCAATCGACAATTAAATCAAACCCGACCAAACCGGAAAAACATGGTGTCGATCGATGCCACCAAGGGTGTCGATCGACACCCACACCAAATTTACAAAAATTGGTTCGCGGATGTTACAGTAACTTTTGAGATAATACAAGAGACATTTGAATAGTATGGAACATTCGTTCCCTCCTTATCCCATAAAGTTAATATTTTTTCATAGATCGATAATTTGTATTTGATTTTACAGTTTAACAAAATTATATTTTAGAAAGAAAAAAAACCTAAACAATTTGAAAAGAATCTAAAAAACCAAAATCTCAAAAAACAAAAGTTAAAATTATATTACCTGGCCTAAAATCTTTGATGGAATATAATTTTCTTGCAAATCATTCTAATGTCAAATTTCAGAAGATTCACGGGTAAATTTTGGCCACAACAAGCCATCGGTTGTAAGTTTTGGCCACCATAAGCCACCATAAACAAACTAGAAGTCCGAATTTAGAGAAACAAACATATGACCATTACATGTGTTTTCTTTTTTTGCCAAATCCAAGTTGATAAAATATCTCAACTTGCAATGCAAAAGTATTGTCAACTATATCAGTTTAATTACGCAATACCGCCTGGATTGATATATAACGTACACAGTTTTCTTTGGAACGCATTTTAAGTGTACACTAGACAACTGATACGTGGATTTATATGGTAGCTAAAGTTTTTTTTGTATTCATGCAAATTTACTATCATCATCTTGAATCCTTGATCAACAAACAGTAAGAGAAGAAAAAGAGAAAAACTAGACCAACTAATGACATATTAATGTCTTGCCTAAATTTGGAAAACGCCAATTCAACGCCACCAAAATTTATTCTCCGCATATACTTCTTTCTTTACCAAACAGGTTCTGGTCTCCTATACACATATAATACATGGTTTTATACAAGTGAAAAATACAAACACTTATGATTGATACCAAAAAAAAGAAAAAGGTAAAGATACAAACTGCATGCAACTTGCCCGATACTTTAAAATCCGAATAGATAAGTGATGGATACTGAACTCCGACAAAGACTATGCCAATCGCCCATTGGTCAACCTATCGGAAAATGTAAAATAAACGAAACAGAAATCAAGAAAAGCCAATCGAACCGGCGAAAAGTCCAATGACCCAATCGATTCATCTTAAGCCAAATTAAATACATGTCAGAACTCAAGAAAAGAACGATGTCGTTTCCTTCTCGTGAACACCACGCTCCAATCATCTTCTCGCTAACGACCAAAGCCACTAGCTTTGTCTCCCACCATTACCACAGTCAATGAACGAGAGAGAAAGAAGAAAACAACAAACGAGAGACTTTCCACGTTCGTCGTCTTTCATCTTCCTTCCTTCTATATATATTTGTTCTCTTCCTTACGTTTTCCTTTTTTCTCTCTTCTTCTCTCTCTCACACACATTTCTACACCGTCGTAATTAAGGTCCGTTTTATTTTTATGTGTTTATCTTTAACCTTCTCAGATCTAAGCTTCCACGATACATGTACGATTCTTTTTCTTTGTTACATCCTTAAGAACAGTACTTATGAAGATTACTAATGTTTTAATTACTTTTTTATCTTAGATAAGTCCAATTTTTACGTTAATCATCATTTCCATAAAACAAAAAAAAAAAGACGTTTTCATTAATGTATAGTTATATCCTTTTATACCAGATCTATAATAATACCAATGGAAGCAGTAAACTCTTCAAGCTCTATCTCAGAGCTAGACGACATATCACGGTTACTCGACCGGCCGAGGCTAAATATCGAACGGAAAAGATCGTTCGATGAGAGGTCGTTCAGCGAAATGGGAATCTTTGAACCCGTTAATTCTCCCGGAGACAGGTCGCGGTGCGAAACTCCAGCATCGTCTTCGTCTAGAAACTCGTTTGAGCCTCATCCTATGCTTGCTGAGGCTTGGGATGCTTTGAGACGATCGTTGGTTTATTTTCGTGGCCAACCCGTTGGTACTATTGCTGCTTATGATCATGCTTCTGAGGAAGTCCTGAACTATGATCAGGTTTGGTTTTTCCACTTTTGTATTGTTTTTGTGTTTCATAATAAAAACTTCCTCTGTTTTTACCCTAAAGCATTGTTGGAAAATGTGAAAATATTGGTTAGGTGTTTGTAAGAGACTTTGTTCCAAGTGCACTAGCTTTCCTCATGAACGGAGAGCCAGACATAGTCAAGAACTTCCTCCTCAAGACAATTCAAATCCAAGGAAGAGAGAAAAAGATCGACAGGTTCAAGCTTGGCGAAGGCGCCATGCCCGCTAGCTTCAAGATCCTTCACGACCCGATCAAGAAAACAGACACTGTCATTGCTGACTTTGGAGAGAGCGCTATTGGAAGAGTTGCTCCTGTTGACTCTGGTTTTTGGTGGATCATTCTCCTCAGAGCCTATACAAAGTCCACTGGAGACACTTCACTAGCTGACACATCTGAATGTCAAAAAGGAATGAGACTCATTCTCTCTCTTTGTCTCTCCGAAGGCTTTGATACTTTCCCCACACTGCTTTGCGCTGACGGCTGTTCCATGGTTGATCGAAGAATGGTAAATAACTAATTAGGGTTGTAACTTTGTATGAATTATACAGAATTAGTGTTTAACGAAGTGAAACTTGCGTAGGGGGTTTACGGGTATCCGATAGAGATCCAAGCTCTATTCTTCATGGCTTTACGATCAGCAATGTCGATGCTAAAACACGACACGGAAGGGAAAGAGTTCATGGAGAGGATAGTGAAGAGGCTACACGCGCTTAGCTTCCACATGAGAAGCTATTTCTGGCTTGATTTCCAGCAGCTTAATGACATCTACCGTTACAAAACAGAGGAGTACTCGCACACGGCGGTCAACAAGTTCAACGTTATCCCTGACTCGATCCCTGAGTGGGTGTTTGATTTCATGCCTTTACGTGGCGGTTACTTCATTGGAAACGTTAGTCCAGCTCGTATGGATTTCAGGTGGTTTGCTCTTGGTAACTGTGTAGCGATTCTTGGTTCGTTAGCTACCCCTGAGCAG
Organism: Camelina sativa; assembly: GCF_000633955.1. Lineage (NCBI taxonomy): Eukaryota > Viridiplantae > Streptophyta > Magnoliopsida > Brassicales > Brassicaceae > Camelina > Camelina sativa. The sequence goes on along the minus strand of NC_025701.1, from coordinate 10,833,132 downwards.
TCGGCTGCGATCATGGACTTGATTGAGGAACGGTGGGAGGAGCTGGTTGGTGAGATGCCGGTTAAGATTTGTCATCCGGCGATTGAAAGCCATGAATGGAGGATTGTTACTGGTTGTGACCCTAAGAATACTCGTTGGAGTTACCATAACGGAGGTTCTTGGCCAGGTGAATTCTCTTTTCTATTCTTTCTTGAAATTATTATATGTTTCAACTAAACCAAATTTTTATAGTGACAATATTTAAAAAAAAAGGAATGTGTTTGTTTTTCAAATTACATTTATGCTTTTTAAAAGTTGGAAACAAAATCATTGTAGAAGAAAAAATAATGCATAAATCGTCTTTGCCGAAAGTGTTTTTCATTAGTCAAAATTCCCTACTTGTATAAATTGATTAGTAGTACTATTTACTTTATGTACGGCTGGCTAATCATTGTTCTTGTTTTTCTCGGGGGCAGTGTTGTTGTGGCTATTAACAGCTGCGTGCATAAAGACTGGAAGGCCGCAGATAGCGAAGCGGGCAATAGACCTGACAGAAGCACGGCTTTTGAAGGACGGTTGGCCTGAGTACTACGATGGCAGATCAGGAAGGTTCATAGGAAAACAGGCGAGGAAGTTTCAGACATGGTCAATCGCCGGTTACTTGGTAGCCAAGATGTTGTTGGAAGATCCTTCTCATCTTGGAATGATCTCATTGGAAGAAGATAAACAGATCAAACCTGTCATTAAGAGATCTTATTCTTGGACTTGTTAATTTGTTCGTCCATTCTTTGCGGCCTAAAATTTTGTTAGTTTCACGTAATTTGTATTATCGTTCTTTTTTCTTCTTCTAGTGTGGCCTAGTGGGGATATGATAATTTGACAAGTGATAACCTTTACCCTTTGTTTTAATCACATAATTCATATTCTTCTTTCTTTGGTCTGTTTACCACTTTACCTCATATTTTTCTCCTTACATTCTTATAATAATCACTCTATAGTCTATACTGATTTAGTAAAATTAAGGGTTTGCTTAATCAAGTAAATAACCACTAGTTTGTTAACTTTGTAGGATACAACACTACAGATGAACAAAAGAGATGAGAAGCCAACATTTTGGGATTATCAGTAAGAGCAATCACCTTGCAACACATGTAACAGCACGACTTAAAACGATCTTTTTTCTTTTTACATCTCAAGAGTACAAAAGCAGCACTAGATTCATCACAAGCTTCATCGATGATAGATATTTCTAAACAACAAAACTTTGCCTAGTGATAGATAGATTACCTACTACATTCATAAAATCAATCTCCAGGTCCAGGGATCCTTAAGCCGAGCAAAATCAGGATCAGGGGATGGTGGCGAAAATGAAAATCATGAGGACGGTGATCTGGTCATGAGAGACATCGCCTTTCTTAAATCTAAAGACTGTAGGGCAGCTCCAGGGAAATGATTACCGTCTGATGGTATCCAAAGACCTCCATTATGTGGCATCAACAACTGCGGTGGGGTTGAGTCGCTTCCATTGCCTTTTTCTGGTGATGTTTCTTGCTTCTGTTTCACAAATTCAAAGAACTCTGCAACCTGGCGTGCATACCTTTTGATAAAGAAAAACCAATTAAGAGAAAACTGTTTGAGTAAGGATTGGGAAACTTGGTAAGAGTTAGTTTGAGTAAATGTAACTGAAAACTCACTGTCTCTTTGCTTCAATGTCTCTGCTAAAGTCGATATTGGGTTCACAGTCAAGCACCAATGCAGGGACCTGCGAAACCAATCAAGCAGTCTAAGCAAATATTATCTCTAGAATCCATTATAAGCACTAGAGACTTAATTTACCTTCTGGATGCTAGAATGCATATGGTTTCCTTCCAAGTAAAACACGCGGTCCCTTATATCAGGATGAAGTGCATTGTCCATATGAAGAGGCGGTTTACTAACAGAGAACGTACCATGGTTCCCACTCTCAAACGGAAGGAGCCAGCTCTCATGCTTCTCATGAAGATCCTGAAGGTACTTTAACGACACCCCACCTTCTTCCTCTCGTTTCCTTAACATCATCCGCTTATGACAAGTGTCAGGACTAGCCCTCAAGTAGATAAACCCATCAGGAACAAGTCCTGGCAAACAAGAAACGACAGGATCGAACCAAGAATCGTAAATGCTAATCTCCATCTCATTCATCCATTTCGCTTCATGAACAGCTCGCACGAAAACCATACGGTCACTAAACACAGAACGCTCCATCAACCTAAGAGGTTTGACACCAGAGGAAGATTCTTTCTCCTGCATTAGCCTAGTGACAAACACATAGTTCTGGAAAGTATAAGCATACCTCTCAGGCTCAGCGTAGAAAGCATCTAAGATATTGAAATGATCAGGTCCAACATCCTGCCATTTGTCAATAGGTTCAGGAACAATCTCAACTAAGTCACGTAGCTCAATGGTCTCATTAGCTATCCTCTGTAGAAACGTTGTCTTGCCAACACTAATGTTTCCTTCAACACAGAACGTCAAACGTCTCTTAGGCTTATTAGTCTCAGAAGAATCTTTAAGTTCTTCTTCGTCCACGCTTTGTTTGATGAACGTTGTTATACTCTCGGCGTGGTTCCGATGCTTAATCCCAACAGAGCTTTGAAGATACTCTACCATTTTCTGACTAGCTTCCCAAAACTGAGAGACCCATGTAAAGGTTTAACATTTCAATTGAAAGCTTTCAAATTTTTTCAATACATTATACATAGATACATTACCTTATCTTTGTATAATTGTTTGAGCTCAGCAACACCTTGGATTCCATTTTCAACGAGCTTTCTCTGGTTCCTTGGACCAACTCCTGGGATTTTCAACAAATCTGGATTACGAATCAATCCTCCACCGCCGTTAGATCTACGATTCGTTCTGGTGGACTTAGTCGGAGAATCTTTCTCTTCCGCTGATGCCGCCACCGCCGTAAGGGAGCTTGAATTGAACCATTTGGATCTTGTACCGGTTCGTTTAACCCAAGTTCGAGTTCCACTATCTTTAATTGAGAATTGAACCGACGGAACCAAATTAGGGATACGGTTATGGTACAAATACGCTGAGAAAGTAGCAGTGGGCGTAGAGAAACAAGTTGTAGTAATCTGCGGCATTGAATAGGTTTATAAAGAGAAACTAAACGGAGACGATGATGATAGGGTTTTTTTTGGGTCGGAGGTGTTAATTAAAACCCTCTGGGGAGAAAAGAAGGTTTAAGCCGGAGTGGAGGAGAGAAGAGGGATTGAACGTTCCGTCATGGAATCTTCTTTGAGCATTTTTGTCTTAAAACTCTGAAGAAGAGAGAAATGGATAAGATAAAACCCTAATTTTAAGTTGGTTGTGAGTCTTGTGACTTGTGAGTGAGGCAATAAGATGAAATATTGTGATTAAAAAATTAGGGTTTTGTTGTTGTCGTTGTGATTACAGATGCAGAGGAAGAAGAAGAAGGAGAGTCAGTGAATTTAGCGTTAGGGGTTTGAAAACTTTGAATACAGAAACATTATCGTTTTAGCTATTATGTGGTATGATTTTGATTATGTTTATGTTATGAATTTCGTGATTAGAATATGATAATGAATTTTGTGATTCGGATTGTTTGGGCCTATATTTATATTAGTTTACCAACCCAATGGGCTTTTTTGCCAATGACATGCGAATTGGCTAACACGAAATGGTTGACATGTATGTAACTTACTTCCTCTGTTTACGATTATATTATTTGAATTTTTTTTCTAAAAGTTTCTAATACAGTTTATCTTAAAAAAAAATTGAATGAGTATTGGTATTAAAAAAAATGCATAGATAATTTGTACAATTTTTCTCCCTTTATTCATCCTAATTACAAACCAAAATGGATTAGACTAGTATGCATGTGATTATGGCGGAGAACGAGTTTTGATGAACTTGGACAATGAAAAGACGAAAAATATCTAAAAAATATATATAAGTAGTATATGTTGTGTGAGGGCCAGACGAATTTTTAAAATAGAAGGATATGTAATAATTGAAAATAACATGGAGGTATGGGACCAATTGAGATAATGAATGAATGAATGAAGAAGGAAGAGAGATTCTGAGCCATGCAAAAATGAAATCGGTTAAGTTTTGTCAGGTGATGGCCCCCTCCCTTATTTAATTCTAGGTTTGCATTTCCTTTCCTGACTCCGCGAGTCTTCTTCTTGAGTCTCGTGACCCAACTTATCCAATACCCAATCCCATTTAGTTGGTAGATTTTTACAGAAATATTATACACTGTTATATAGTACTAATAGTCAGTAGAAGTGTGTAAACGAGTTAGTTTCATAGTTTGGTGTAATTCATAAGTTTTCTTCGGGAAAACATTTATGTTACACAACATTTATTACTTACTACATGACACATTGACACATATATAATGATCGATGGTTTTATTTTCTATTAATATACATATATTGTAGAATGATGAAATTATCCTTCTGACCAAAAACAAAAACATACACAACAAAGACAAAAAAGAGTGATGAAATATATCCATCACGGTTTCAACTATGTCCTTCTCGTTAATTAAGTTTTCTTTTCTCAACGCTTCAACGATATGTTCTTCATACATTTACATTTACGTTTTACTTGACACTTACCCATAAAAAAAAAAAAAAAAAATTATACTATTTCCATATACATACTAAATTTAGTAATTTACTACTAGCTTAACATTTTGAAAGATTGACAACTTTTGCGCCTAACAGGTTGTTCAGTGCCGTTAGGTTAAACCAAAAAAAGAAGGATTGCATTTTTTACACTATGCGTAAAATAAATGTAACAAGTTTACGTATAGATTGCTATAAAACAAATAAGGAAACATACACTAGCTAGTGCATGGCTGGCTAAAAATATCATCATGCGATTCAATCTTAGCTAACTTACATGTGCAACATCATCACCTTTTCTCCTATTAACTCGTTCTATCATTAATATTCCACTCATTTTTATTTATATATAGTTTCTCGTTATATAAAATATTTTGTTTTTCTAAGTATTATCCCTTTTTCCATTATTCATTGATCATAGATTCGGTTACCTACCACCCAACATCTCACATGTTGTTTTTATCTATCTTCTACCCCATCTCACCTGCTTATATTCTTGACCTTTGGCCTCGTTTGGGAATAATTTTGTTTTTCAAATAAGCTAAGAAAATAGAAATAATTCTTCCGTATAAGTTATTGAATTGTGAATCCGAGAATCATTATTTATTTACTACTGGCAACGTACAACTTTTTGTACAAATTTTTTGATTTATATATGTAGTCTTTTCTTATAAAAATTATAGTATTTGTTTTATACATCTTTTTTTTCTAGAAAAATTGTTACATAATTATGATTATTTATTTATGATTTTTCTCAAACAATGCTATTTAATCATATAATTGTGTATAACAAAAAAAAAAGGTTTAATTCCACCAACACTCATAAAAAGGGCTTTTACACGACATATAATTAAGAAGGATTAAATGGCTCAAAAAATGGAATAAGATTTTGTCTCTAGATGCACATGATAATTCGGTATTTGATATCTGTAAAACGTAATCGCACATATACATATTGTTAATAAACCAGCTTTTAGGTGAGATTCTACCTAAAAGAACCTAAACGTCGATTTCATTATATATCATTTCTTTTAAATTAAAAAAAAAAAAGTTGGTTTAAGGAAACCACATGCTGAAACCAGATTGGAGCTGGCACGTTACCTGATGTCCACAGTCCACTCTAAAAGCTTAAGATAATGGTGACGATTATTTTGTTAATATAGAAATTTATAATCATAACAACAACTATACAATAACTCAAACGAAAAGTAAAAGGAACAAAAAAAACGATAACGTGCTTCATCTAAAAGCTTAATATGTGTAAAATTTCGAATTTTTTTAATTATTGCTGACTAAGGATCCATTAATGTGTTGGTATCCATTACGTAAACGAGATCTTAGTTATCTTTTTAAAGAAAGTTGATATATCATGGTTTTTGTGGTTTTTAACCATGATATAAGAAGTCTTTTAGAGTCTTTTGATTTGTTTTCTAGATTGTTTTTTAGTCTTTACAGGTTTTTAGCATGGAAAGAGCAAAATGGAGCAATTTGGATGTTTTGGAGCATAAATCTTGAAGAATCAATTTGGTCTCGGATGAAAGCAGGAGCATCGACCGACACCAAGATAGGAGGCATCGATCGACACTCATCTCTGCCGACTCAAGACCCAAGTTTTGGAAAATTTACAAATCTGCCCCAAAGTTTTCCATATTTGCAACATAAGTCCCTGACGTGTTTTAGGACATATATATATAGTTTTTAGGTTTTCCAAACCCTTAAGTTTTATTCTAGAGAGTTTTATTTTTTTCTGCAACCCTGTGAGATTTTGAGAGCTTTTGGGAGAGAGATCTGAACTGCTTTGAGAGAAGAATTCTTAAACTCCTTCCTT
>NC_025701.1:10824309-10825131 GCF_000633955.1 Camelina sativa | reverse complement strand
AGTATCAAGGCTAATGGAGTGACTGAGGACTTCATATTCTGCAAGCTCTTCCCATACTCACTTGCAGGAGAGGCATCTCAGTGGTTGAAGCAGTTGCCAGCTGGATCTTTGACATCTTGGCAACAAGTCAAAGTGGCTTTCCTAAACCATTTCTATGATGATGCAATGTCAGATGAGTTGAGAGTCAAGCTATCCACTTTCAAGCAAAGACCAGATGAAGCTTTCAAGGCAGCTTGGGTGAGATTCAAAGCTTATCAGAGGGATTGTCCACACCATGGTTTTTCAAGGGTACAACTGTTGAGTATCTTCTTCAGAGGGTGTGACTGGAAGTATCAGTTAGCTTTGGATGCTGCAAGTCATGGGAACTTCAAGACAAGATTTCTAGAAGATGCTGAAGTTTTGATTGAGAATTTAGCTGCTAGCAATAGTACTAAGAGAGCAGATGCTGAAAGGAAGAGATTGCATGGAGGATTTGATTCAAACCAGTTAGCTTCTGTTAATGCTAAGCTGGATTCAGTGCATAATCTCCTTATAGGAAAGAAATCTGTTCATTTTGCTGCTGAGGTTGAGACATATGAGCCAGAACCTGATCAAGGACACCAAGAGGAAGATGTGAACTATGTGTATGGGGATCAAGGACAGCGGTTTGGAAATCAGCAAGGCAATAGGCCTTACAGTGGGAACTCTTCAGGCTACACTTCCAAGCCAGAGTATCAGCAGCAACAACAGAACCATGGCTATACAAGGACATATGGGAACTCATCTTATCAGTCTCCACCTCCTAAGAATTCTTCAGAGAGTAGAATGGAAGCCATGCTTGAG
>NC_025701.1:10821780-10823071 GCF_000633955.1 Camelina sativa | reverse complement strand
CCCAAACCTTCTCCTATCATCAATAAGAATTTCAAAGGTACAAAAACTGTTGTGCAGTTAACCAAGCCGCGAGATTATCGCAGTGTGCTTGTTTCTTCTGTTGATGATTTTCCAGGACTTAAAAGAAAGCCACCCATCCCTCAGTCCCGTCCTGGTCCTGCTCCTCACATCCTTGTCAAACCTCATGCAGCTAAAGCCTACACACCCCCTTGGATGAAGAGGACATCCTCTCAGAAGCATTCACTGCCCTGTTCTGATCCACCGGATGCATGAGCTCCGACACAGTCAAGCTAATGACTGAAAACAAGCGCTTAGTGGGAGGCAACCCACTGGTAGGTTTTTCTTTTTCCTTGTTCTTTTGAATTATTTTTTTATTTTTATTTTTATTCGCCAACCTCATACTTGATAGCACTGGGGACAGTGTTGTTTAAGTCTGGGGGAGGCAGTTACTAACTACGTTTTTGTTTTTGAGATTCAGAAAAAAAAAAAAAATGGTTTTATTGAGTCAAAATTTTGTTGGGAACTATGACTTTTCTTTTTAGTGTACTGCTTTGGTTGATTTATGCTGCAGATTGAATTCACAAATCCGACTAATGAAAAATCTAATGGCTGACCAGTGAACCAGAGACATCCAAATTTCCGACAGAATCCATAAAAGCTTGAGGTAATTTCTGTACTTTTCTTTTTACCTCATCAAGGAGATTGATTTTCATAGAGCTTGACTCCTTGTTCATACCTGACAAGTAAGACTTCAGAAAGAAAATGGTACTCCTCTCCCTTATTTAAGTTTAAAAGATTTTTCCTGAGAGCTTTGTTAAAAAAAAAAGAATAAAAGATGAGATGATTTTGATCAGTTTAGAGAGGTAGGTAAATTACCTGTAACCTCATTATTCTACTCTTAAGTCAAATGATCATATAAAGCTTGGAAGCGAGAGGTAGGTAAATTACCGATGACCCCATTATTCGCCTACAACTTTGAGAAAAGAAAAAAGAAAAAAAAACAAAAAAAAAACAAAAAAAAAACAAAGCAAAGCTCTGAGGAAGAATAAAAAGAATAAGTCTGGGGGAGAGAAAGAGTACCACATGTGGTAAAAGATATGTCTTGCTTGTTATGGTATTGTACGGGAATGAGTCTAGAAGGTTCTTGACATTGATCAAATTGATGAGACTCACCGATGAAAGCTTAATGGAGGAAGTAGTGGAATTTGGTTTGAATTTGGGATGCTATGAAAGTCAACGGAGAAGTACATGGTGGTTCGATTTGGATTTATCAGCTAAGCATGTGGATTAA
>NC_025701.1:10792383-10820310 GCF_000633955.1 Camelina sativa | reverse complement strand
CAAAGAGATTTGGATTTTCTGGTTTTAAATTTAGATATTATTTGCAGTGAGAACTGATTTAATTTACAAAAGTGTTTAGAGTTCTAGATCTGTTCTTAATTGTTTGAATCCTAATTTATTGATTGATTTAATATTTCATAATTTCCTGAGAAATTCCCTAGGCTTAGCTTTTTGATCCATTGAATTTACAACAGTTTTATTTAATATTTTTGCATTGCTTATCTTTATTTAAATCAATTTGTTTAGCATAATTATAAAACTCTATAATTTATTGTGTAGTCTTGAGTCCTTGTGGAATTCGACCCCTAAATACTGCATTGATCTCTTAATTTGAGAGAGTAGCTCTAGGGTAAATTTGAGCATATCAAAAACTCTCAAGAAAGTTATTTTGTCAATCTCTACATGTCATTTCGTTATATGCTACACTCGCCATTTCTAAAGGAATAAATAAAAAACTTATATCGTCATTCTATAGCTATCTAATTGCAAGTATATGTCAATATGTTGTTATATGATCCATTCGTCATTCCTCGATATATAAAAAAGTTTGAAACCGGAGACAAGTGAAAGGCACGTTGACTTTTTTGTTGTTTTTGAACGAGAGTTCCTTTTGTGTAGTCTGTTAAAAAAAATTGAGGGTAACGAAATGCGAATATATAGCAAAAAGTTTTAGGACAAGAACTGAAAAAAAGCACACACACACATACAAAAAGCGACGACACCAAAACCAAAAAAAAATTAGGTATAGTTCTGCGTCTACATTAAAGTTGCTATGCACATCATCAGCTGAAATGACTCGGTCAATATCTAAATCTAATTAATGTTAGGAACACTTTTTAAAATAGGTAGGTTGGAATTAGTTATATACTATGCAATATTGTTATCCTTGATAATTGACATTGAATCATATTTTTACACGTTTTAAGGAAATTACTCGAGATACAAACACTTGGGTTTTGTTAATTTGATTAAGATCTACCTTCACTTAAATTTTTAGTTGGTATGTGTAAAATTAGACTGAATTTTACTTTTTAGAGCTCGTAAAAAAATGAACAAAATTAAGTTACTACTATACATTAACGTAACTTTTTGATAATTCTTTTGATTTACCCATAATCTGAAACTATATTTTTTGAGACAGCTCTATTCATTTGCCATCAAATAATTTTTCTCCTAATCTTTTTGCTTTTTGATGCGTACATAACAAATGTGAAAGAAAAGAAAAAAAACACTAATGGGTTCTAACATCAGAATTACGACAATTCCGACACGACTCATTATGAAACAACCCAACCCGACAACACAAACACACCGCATCGCTCTGATTTCCTCCGAACAACTCGGACCCCCACCGTCTATTCGACTCAGCCGAGTCAACAACACTCACCTTCCGGGTCGTCGACTCGTACCGATGATGATAACTCTTCGTCGCTGCTGGTCCGACGGAGAGCTCCAAGTTGAGCACCCAATCGTTCTCGTTACCAAAATCTTTCTCCGACGTCGTTCCACTGCTCGTGCAATTATTGTTATTATGAATACCAGAGATTTCTTCCCCAAGGACCGGTTCCGGTTTAACCGGTCCGGCGAAATCGAGATGCAGAGGCTCATCGTTTTGAAGAGACGACGAAGACGGAGGAGGAGGAGGAGGCAATACAACTAATGATGCAGCAGATTCGTTGATGAGACGGTGAGTGTTTGGATCGATCCCACGGCTGAGAAGCTTTCTCTTGATGTGAGTGTTCCAATAGTTCTTGATCTCGTTGTCTGTTCTTCCTGGTAATCTCCCAGCTATCAATGACCATCTTCAACAACACCAAAATTCTCAAATTCAGAATTTTTTAAAAATGTTTTTTTTTTTGGTATTGAAGCAAAGTTTTGTAAATTATGGTTATAGAGACTACGACTGACTTGTTACCGAGCAAGCTATGGAGCTTGATGATGAGTTCGTCTTCATCTTCAGTGAAATTGCCTCTTTTGAGATCTGGTCTTAGATAATTCATCCATCTCAATCTACAACTCTTACCACATCTCTGTAATCCTGCACGTTCAGTTGGTAAAAATTTTAAAATGAAAAAAATCAAATCTTTATTTGGATAGAAATATATAAGTGTACATGTATGTGTGTATAAGTGAAAATAAATAAGTACCGGCGGCGCGAGGGAGAGATCTCCAGCAACCTTCACCGTGTTTACGGATGTAATCAACGAGAAGCTGATCTTCTTCTTTAGTCCAAGCTCCTTTGTTCATGTGTGCTTTCTCGCAGCATGGTGATCTTCCCATCTCTCCTTCCTCTTCTTCTTCGATCTATCTATCTTTACGTATCTTATTATGTATATGGAGGAAGAGGGGGAATTTGGTGTTTTTATTTTTGTGTTTTGAAGGAAGAGAGTTTTCCTGTAGAATGTTTTCGTTTTGAATGTTATTTATAATAACTAACTACCATTATTTTATTACTTACCAAAGTTTTTCTTTTAATAAAAAAAGTTTTGATCTAACAAATGAAATGATGTATTCTTTTAAAAGAATATTGTAACAACAACCAGAAAAACAAATTGATTGTACACTCACAGGATGAACGTGGGAGTTTGAGTTTCCTAACTTTTTTTTGTTTTCTTTTTAGATGTAGATCGATCGTACGGGTTTCTTTGGTTATTGACTTTTTGGTTCTTTACATCATCTTGCTAAAGAAAAAAAAATCATAATAATAATTTTACATTTTCCACAATACTATTAGTCTATTACAAGTCATTATAACATCACTAACCCAATCTTATTGCTGCATCATTAAAGATAGATTTTTAACTGTTTTTTTGTTTACTGCATGATGATTAAGATATTAAAAAAGTTAGAAATCTAAAATTAGGGAAGATGTTAAAAAAAGGAAGAAGAAGAAGAAGAGAGTAGATCTGGAGAAAGTAGGTAGATAGATTGGGGATGGGAAGATGAGTAGGTAGCTGTCTTTTTTAATCTGAGTACTCAACTCAACCCTTTCTCTCTCTCTCCCCCAATCACTCTCTCCACACGCTACTTCCTTCACGTACCTCCACGTGTCCTCCTCTCTTATGATTTTTTTTTTTTATCACATTCTCTCTCTTTCTCTCTCCCTTGTCTCCTCGATTAGATTAGTTGGATAACTGAATTATTGAGTTTGGGCATGTGTTGTTAACTTTGTTTGGTCTTCTTCTTCTACTGTTTGTGTGTTGTGTCCGTTAAATCTTACTATTAAAAATAAAAATAAAAACACCTTCACAAACGCCACTTCTTATTTAACGACGGTCCAGTTACAAAGAAAACTAGTATTACGCAACAGTTTTTATTTTTTTTTATAATCGTGTGTGTAAGTCAACATGGGATGATTACTTGGAAACTTTGGAATGTCATCGCTATAAAAAACGCGATTAGATAAATTAATTAAGATCGCGTTGATGAATTCGTGTAAAATGTTAATGTTTTTATCTTACACGGCCCATACGTATTTTTTTTGTCTTTTGAACAAGTTATCAGAATTGTTGTCAATAATTAAAACTTTTAAAGAGAGTTGAATTTTTTACAATCTGAGCTTTCAGAACGTTTACTAACAATCCAATCTGTTCACTTACTTTAATTTCTTTCTCAATCATAAACAATTTTTCAGAACTATATATTGCTATATTAATCTTGAAAGATGTTCTTTTTTTTTTTTTCCTTCTATCAAATATTCCGTACAAGCTAACTACTGTTCAACGTTTTCAGTTTAACTACTGTTCAATGTTTTGTGGGAGCCATAAAGGCTATGATTAAATAATTTAAGAAAAAAGCATAAAAAATCCTTCTGTTGGTACCCATTAAACATTGGGCCGTTACTTGCAAGCCTCAACATGGCTAACCGCAAACAAGCTTCTAGTTTTCCTCACGCTACACGCCAAATGCCAAACGTTGTAAACCACTTCTTCTACCCCCTTACTGCGAGTCTGCGACTATGAATTGAATGTCTCGTCTTGCTTGTGAATATTTTACTACGTTCTAAGAAAATTTCGTCGGAGGTTATGGTTTTAGATTTAGAATCGAAGGCTTCCGCATGCACAAAAGAATCTGACAAAAACGCGATTCAAAGAAGAAGATAACATCGAAAGCTCAACTTTTTTTTAAGAGACCAACAATAACTTTTCAAGTAAAACAAAAAAATGTGACTATCAAACGCGGTCATTAAAACTCTGTTAGGTTCGCGTCCTTATTGCTAAAACGCTTTGTTTATGCGGTTCTCTAATTCTATGCAACACACTTTATCTTTATCAACGTTTTTAGAAAGCCTTAATGCAATTATTCACATCCTGTTGAAAACATATATAATATTCATGACTTGTTCTTAACATACAAGTTACTCGTTATAGGAATATAGTACAAATTAAAATATAAATTATGTAAGAGAAAAACAACTATCGTTCCCCTCTCTGTTCAGGCGTCAAGCCTCCCTTGCCACATTTAGGACAACTCTTCATACCAAATCCTTGACAATCGAAACATCTGCACAATTTCAAAATCTCAAGTTAACTCTCCTTTAAGTAGTAGTCATCATTGAACTGTTTTGACATGATTTCAAAACTATGTTAGACTGTTAGTTATTACTTACTTCCATCTCTCAAACATATTTCCATTCTTCTTATTTTTACCTGTTCCCTGAAGGCAAGAAAATAATTTTCTTCATACATATATATGCTAAACAGGATACAAAGTATATGCATAAATTTAGAGTAAGAAAGAGTAAAATTAATAGGTATGGTTTGGAAAAACAAAACAGAATTGAACATACACTAAAAGAAATAGACTCATCACTTGAAGAAGATATTACGAGTATCATCTAATAGTGAAGACTAAATTAGTACCTTGCAACCGGGGCACTCAATTGCTCCTTTGGCTCCACAAGTCTCACAACTTTTGAATATCTGTTTACATAATAAACCTTGAAGAACTAACATTGCAGTGATGTATATATATGTGTTTTTGAATATAGATAGATGTCGTGAAATCTTACCGAACCAAAAGAGAAATTTCCAATTTTTCCCGCAGAAGCTTTGATGGAATCTCGTCGGCCTGAAACAATTTGTCTTTCAAAAGCTTGAATCTTTGGTTCTAGAGATAACTCACTACAACAAAGCGGAAATTTCAACATTTTTGGAACTCAAAATTGTAAGAACTAAGAAGTAAAATACATATGCACGTATAATCTATGCATATATGTGATAGTGAAATATGGATGGTGGAAGAAAGCTAAAAAAATTGCTTGGTCGTGGTTTGTGGATATTGAAACGGATCATGTGGAGGGAATATGTTGACTTATCGCATATTATTTCCTCGACAACAATATATGCAGTTTTNTTATTTCTTAGACAAAAATATACGCAGTTTTAAAGATATTTATTTTTGCGTGTGTACAAGTACAATACACTACGAATGTCAAAATGTTCTTTATTATTTTATAACTATTTTATCTACAATATTAGTGAAAATGGTTTAATTGATCTTTTTTACCTCACAATATTTGTTTATCTAATTGTATAAAATATTATGAATTTTAGTTAAATTGTTTGTATTACTTTATGAATATATATTATTCATACATCATCAATTTTTTTACCACTTATAAATATTTACAAATTGTAAACTATAAAGAACTTCAACTATTACGTATAATTTTTTTTTTTTTTTTAACACTGCATACGTATAATATTTTCTTAAAATTTTTTAATTAACAATAGGATATCACTTTTTAAAAAAATAAAGAAAGTAGAAACAGTGAACACGATCCAAAACTAGAAAAGTACGGAAACGCCCCTTGTCTGTTCGGATCGCAGATGATCGCCTGAAACCATCGCCGGCGTCAGAGAATCACGATCGTTTCCTCCAGAGAGAGAGAGAGAGAGAGAGAGATTGAACTGTTATGGCGAAATCGGAAAACTCAACGGCTTCTACTTACTCTTCTTTCGCCAAGATTCAACCGTCCAACGATGCGGATTCCGATTCCGATTCCTACGCTCTCGAGAAATTCAAGCTCTACGAAACCAGAGCGGTAAGCTTTAATCGATCCGATTCAGCAATTGTTTATCAATTAGTAAGATCGCATCAAAATCTATAGGCACTCTGACTCTCTATATGAGGAAAAAATTGTGTTGTTGGAATGATTTAAGGAAACCCTAAGATTGAATTTGCAGGAAGGATTAAGTTTTTTTTTGGTTTGGCTGTTTGTTCTTTGCAGAGGTTTTATCTAGTTGGGAGTGATAGGAATAAAAGATTCTTCAGAGTGTTGAAGATTGATCGTTCAGAGCCATCTGAGCTTAACATTAGTGAAGATCCGGTTGTATACTCGCCTCAAGAGATCAAGAGTCTGCTTCAACGTATCGCTGAAGGCAATCGTGCCACGGGAGGGTTGGCTTTTGTGGCCAAAGTCTATGGAATTGCTGGTTAGTCGTGGGGGAAAGCTCTGTGACTTGTCTTGTTTGTATCTTTGGATTTTGTCTTTTGGAGCTAAGTTTGGTTAAACTTTGTTGTAGGTTGTGCTAAGTTTATGGAGTCATACTATTTAATATTGGTGACGAAACGGCGACAAATTGGTTGTGTATGTGGGCATGCGATATATGCTATTGATGAAAGCCAAATGATCAGTGTTCCACATGCAACTATTCAATCTGATGTTGCGAATTCCAAAACTGAACTAAGGTACATTTCCGAGGAATTTAGATTGCCCTTTGAAGCTCGGACTTTTATATGATTTCACAAAGTTCTTTTTGATTTTCCTTTATATGCAGGTACAAGAAGCTTTTGTCAAGTGTAGATTTGACAAAAGATTTCTTCTACAGTTACACTTATCCCATAATGCAGAGCTTGCAAAAGAATGTTTTATCTTCTGGTGAGGAAGGGGTGCCCTATGATAACATATTTGTATGGAATGCGTATCTGACGGAGCCTATTCGATCAAGGTGCAACAACACTATTTGGACACTGGCGTTAGTTCATGGGCATTTTAAGCAGGTATTTGTAGGTTCTTGTCGCTTCACCAATGTACTTTTAGGTTTACTACCAGGAGATTTTTAAATGGGTCTTTATTATTTGGTGGTTTACCCCATTATGCAGATAAGGCTGTCGATATATGGAAGAGACTTCAGTGTTACCCTAGTCTCCAGACGTTCTCGACACTTTGCAGGCACACGGTATGAAATCATTCTAATTAGGCCTCTCATGGATGACAATTTCATAGTGACTGTTTCAATTTTCTAAGGACATTTCTTAGTAGTATCCTGTATCTTTGGGAACTTTCCTTTTTAATAGCGGCTTTGGGAACACAGTATTGAGTGGCATGAACTCTTTTAGACTACCTTAAATGCTTATATCTATTGTTTTCTGTAAAATATGTGGCCTTTTTCATTCTGTAAAAGTTTCGTCGCAGTTACTTGAAAAGGGGAGTGAACGATCGTGGAAGGGTTGCAAATGATGTTGAAACTGAACAACTTGTTCTTGATGATGAAGCTGGATCATGCAAGGGAAAAATGAGCTCAGTGGTGCAGATGCGAGGGTCTATTCCACTCTTTTGGTCGCAAGAGGCCTCCAGATTTAGTCCTAAGCCTGATATTTTCTGTGAGAAACTAACGTAACATGCGTCTGTTATCTCTGCTAGACCATTTTAACGTGCATGAGGTTATTGATCTACTTATCTTCTTATGGATGGCTCCTGATGTTTGTATTCTGGTTTTTTTGGCCTCAGTACAGAGGTATGACCCTACATACGAGTCAACCAAAATGCATTTTGAAGACCTGGTGGATCGATATGGGAACCCAATTATCGTGCTCAACTTAATCAAGGTCGATATTTATAATGTCCTTTTTATGCAAGAGATGGTTATGCCCTTCGTACTTACAGATAAATATCCATGGAAATATGCAGACAGTTGAGAAAAGACCTAGGGAAATGGTGCTAAGACGTGAGTTTGCAAATGCAGTGGGTTATCTAAATTCGATTTTTCATGAAGAAAATCATCTCAAATTCATCCACTGGGATTTCCATAAATTTGCAAAGAGGTAAAATGGTGAGATTTTTTTCCCCACCTTTAATCTGAACTCACATTGCTTTCTGTTTTCCATGTTATAGCAAGTCGGCGAATGTATTGGCTGTTTTGGGTGCTGTAGCAAGCGAAGCCCTTGATTTGACTGGATTATACTTCAGTGGCAAGCCTAAAATTATTAAGAAGAAGGCTAGGCAACTTAGTCATGCTAGCACTGCAAGGTGATTGTTGTGATGATACGGCTGCTACTTACTCATATTTAATCAGAAATTTGGTTTGTATTATAAACTGCCATATGTTATTCTGCGCACTGGCTATAATAGAGATAGTGACTGCAGGGAAACTTCTTTGCGTGATCTAAGAGCTTACTCTGCGGAACTTTCAAGGGGCGAGAGTGCAAATGATATACTTAGCACTCTTGCTAACCGAGAGAAGGAGATGAAGCTAAGCCACCAGAAAAAAGACGATGGAGCTAATTCTTCAGCTCCTCGTTACCAAAGTGGTGTTCTGCGTACTAACTGTATCGACTGCTTGGATCGAACAAATGTAGCTCAGTATGCATATGGTTTGGCTGCTTTAGGCCGGCAGCTTCATGCAATGGGTTTGAGCGATACACCTAAAGTTGACCCTGACAGTAGCATAGCTGCTGCACTTATGGATATGTACCAGAGCATGGGAGATGCGCTTGCACAACAATACGGCGGCTCAGCTGCTCATAACACTGTAATAATACCACTTTTTACGTTTGACCAGTTATTCTTCCTTTAAAAAACGATTGCAATGCTTATTCAGTAATATCGTTTAATGGATTATAGGTTTTCCCAGAAAGGCAGGGGAAATGGAAGGCCACGACACAATCTAGAGAGTTTCTCAAGTCTATCAAACGATACTACAGCAATACCTACACCGATGGCGAAAAGCAAGACGCCATAAACTTGTAATATACTTCTCGTTCTTGCGAAATTTTATTATTTCTAGTTTTCCAGGGATGTAGCAATAGGATGAAGGCTTTTAGAGTAAGTTTTTGAGTTATTGCTTCATTGATGATATAGATAGAAGCAACAGTACCGTGGCATTACCACTATTACCTTAGGCATTACTGATAATATCAATTACCGATATTGGATCCTCAGAGGAAGTGTTGGCCACAAACTCTTTTTTCTTCGTTTCTGTTTTCTTTAGTCCTAGTTACTAATGACTTTTTTTCTGAGCAGATTCTTGGGGTACTTTCAACCTCAGGAAGGAAAACCTGCACTCTGGGAGCTGGATTCTGATTATTATCTCCATGTGTCAGGGATTGGAGATGATATTTTCCCAGAAAGCGGGTAAAATTTACATTTAATAAAACCTAATATATGTCAGATTATGGGCTTACTCTTCATTTTAGGCAAATAATATTTTGAGTTGGTGCCTGAAACTGGATGTCAGTTCTAACCAGTTCAGGGAATAACAAAGATATTCAATTAAATAAAGATCATAACCTCTGGTTGCGTATGATAATCTAATTCTGGGTCTATTGCAGTATCCAGTCCATTCCTAAACCCATGAGTGGTATTGGAGTCAATCTTGCACCAGTTCCGGCTTTCAGAGATGACTTCTCACGGAAGAAGCTGACTTCGTTTGACAAACTGATAGAGCAGACATGCAGTTCAATAAAGAACGTGAGGCTTTGTAGCGAGACAGACCAAAGACCAGGTGGCAACACCGGAAGCACTGGTGTGGCTCCTGATGCAGCGTAATGATCCTCCTGAGGCGTTTGCCTTGACTTTCTTTTTCGTTTTAGCCTTTAATAGGACTTTTATTCCTTAAAGAAAGTAGAAAGATGGTGTATAGTTTAGAAAATAAAATAGATTTTTAATTCAAACCAAACCATGACTTTTTTGAGTCTTCACTTATTTTTCATGACTTTCTTATCTGCAGTGAGATTCAGCTCAAGAGCCCTAATTGGCTGTTTGGTTCAAGAAAGCCCGAAGAGAGTGTCTCTGCCACAAAATCTGGTGCAGACGGTAGTGAGATAGGAGTGACCTCGAGTGAGCGAGTCAACGATTTCTGCAACTTGGACTGGCTTTCTGAGTCCAAGGGTCATCAAGAAGATATATTTAAAAGGTACTGATGTTCCTTTTCTTCTCTCTGAAATGTATACATCCTTCAGAATGCATTTTTTAAATTTTTTAAATTTTGGTTATTATTGGGAAACTCAAATTGAGTGATACCCTCAACTATTGACGAAACCATGATCTAACACCTCAGATGCAAAGTGGTTGTGTTCTAAAAATCCAGATTTCTTCTCCATTGCATCAAATCACTTTTGTTGCAATTATTTAATTTTATAGATACCTATCGATTACGTCAACCAATGAAGCCAATGGTTGGTATGGTGGTACTCTCCTCGGTGACCAAGATGAAAACAGCGAAGTTTACAGACATTACGCCCAGTTCTGTCAGGTTCAGATTCTTTTACCTTGCTGAAAATGCAATCCATAAGATTGATGATAGATTGCAAAAACACAGCTGAAAATTTTCTTTATTTTATGATGCGATTTAAACAGTGCCCAGCGATGGAACCGTTTGAGAACGATCACGAGTTAGAACAGGACTTTGCGGAAGTTGTTCGCATGAACACAGTTGATGTGATGGACATTGGAGAAGATGAAACGGAGATGGAAAAAGCTTTAAATAACTACGCACATATCGGTAGCGATCTCGGGATCATTCCAATGCAATGCAAAAACTTTGCCGTGGATCCTTGTTGGCTAGCCAGATGGCTCGTCGGAGATGATAAGATCCCAAAGGTCATTTAATCATGATACCAATAGTTTTGCCTTCAACAACATAACGTCTCACGCCAGAGACACTTATCTTTTCGTTGCATGTTTGTGAATGTGTTTGATTGTGCAGTTTGTGTAGATATATATAAAAGGGAACAAACCCAAAGCAATATTTTTGTACCCAAAAAAAATTGCTGGTTTATGATTAAAGCTCACGTATAATACAGAATATACGAATGATTCAACCCCAGAGGCAAAAACTATCCTTCGCTCTCCTCTACAAAGTTCTCCACTTTCTTTGATACACACTACAACAAATATAAATCTTTGTCTTTTACACTTACAGTAGCATATCTGACTTGGCTGGTAATCTCTTAAAGAAATTTGCAGGTACTGAAGGCATTCTGCTCCTGAACCGTGGATGGCGCAGCATGAACAGCCCGATTATGATTGCAATCACCTGGAATGGTGTGACGTAGATAAACACGGCCCAGATCAGTGCGAAGACGATGAATAAAGCAGTTGCTCTCGGGTCTCTCCAGCTAAGTAGAGCTTGGATTCTCTCCCCTTGAGTCGCCAGATCGCCTACGACTGTCTGAACTCTACCACCAACGCTCCTAAGCCGGTCATACCTCATTCTGACAATGTCTGCTGGTCTGCTGGTCGGGAAAGTGTCAAACTCCTCGTCAAGCTCGTCTGGGTGTGCGTTATCTGCTTGGGACACACGAGCGTCCATGTGAGGTGGGTGTCTTGGTCTGTACCGGTAATTCCACATGCCTATCACAAAGAGGTAGAGGAAGACTGTGGGTAAAATCAGTTCTGGGTAGCACACAAGAATCAAGAACAGAACGTGAACCAGGCATGTTGTGATCGGGTTTCTCCATGTGCAGATATCGTTGAACCATTTGCAGACCAGAGTGACCGAGGAGAGAAGCGACATGATTCTGCTGAAATTAGCTTTGCTTCTCCTGAGACTGAACATATGGTAGTCTACATCAAGCATATACTCCACAACCTCTCGTCTCAGCGGTGGCTCGGACCTTGATAGTCTTGTTGCAACTATTTGCATCGCCTGATGCCTAAGCAAGTCGATATGCCTGACCGGTATCGGTTGAATATAATGCATTTTGGGTAACAACGGTCTTCCATATTGTGCCATCATGTTAACAAAGCCAGTGCAGGTGTACCTCAAAGCTAGCTGAAGCTCACCGTTCTTCTTTAGACCACCCGGTGTAAGAACCAGCAGAGGGTAGTAATGAGTGTAAACCCGGTCTGTCTCCAGCGTAGATAACCTGACTCTAACTTTCCCAATCCTCTGGTCCTTCCAGTCACTACCATCATTGACATGACCATTGTCAAACACTCCAATTGTTATGACGGTGCAAGGATCATGAACTTCCCAAGTGTACTGCTCATTCCACTTAGGTGTAAGCGCGTCTAGAAGAGTCCTCGTTCTCACCCATTTGTTCCCATATTTCGCCACACAATAGGGATCAGTCATTCTCCCATCTTTAGCTTTCATAGGCATCAAGTTCCTAGCACTGAGAATCCCAAGCTCAAGAATCCCAATGCTCGGCTTCCTCAAATGCTTTGAAGAAGGTTGAAGATCGCTGCTGAAATGCGTGGACTCGTCAAGAACATGGTACCCTGCTTCTATACAAACCCGAAGCAGAATCTTACTAGAGAACTTCTCTTTCCTTTTCTCATTCTCTTCCTCCATAGACATCGAATGTCTTTGCAAGTTAAACCAACGTGGATCAGGCATTTTCCCAACCTCTTGCCTCACCGGAACATCCCTCACAGGTATAAAAATCCTCCCCAATATCTCATCTTTCCCTGGACCAATCCTATCATCAACCGAGACCATCACCATATCTTCAAACGGCTCTGACACAACAAACATAAGCTCCTCATGCCACTGAGGATTCATCGTCCGCATCTGAGGCGTCCTCGTAGCTCTCATCTGATTACCAGCATGAATCTTGACAATCGCATCAGGTACTCTCCCTTTATCAGACGGAACAAGATCCTGAGCTTCCATCACGTGAATTCTCAAGTAATACAACTTCGGCGAGAAGTAAACTTTAGACCGCGTATTCGAAAGGTTCGAGTGACTCACACGGTGAGCATCAGAATGCCAAGCGTCTGGAAACGACTCGTCCGCTTGAGTCCCCATCCACACAGCAAGCATAACCTCACCTCTGTTGGTCTTCATCCCTTTCTTATCCTCTAACCTGTACCACTGTGGAGCCAAAGGACTATCAGGTGGAACTCTAAGAGGAACCTCAGTGAGATCAATCTGAACTCTTCCCACGAAATCATCTTTAGTCAAAAGATCTTTATCTTTCACAGTGACTTCAAGGAGATTAGATTGTAACCTCTCTTTAGAAAAAGCAAAGATCTGTTTCCAGATCGGATTCGAATTCTTCTCCAAATGTTTCGTTAAGCCTTTGTAGTTCCCAAGCTTCACTTCAACGTAAGGATCTAAGCTACCGGAAACATCCATCACGGGAAGATCTCGAGCTTTGACGACGCTCACGTAGAGGTAATGCATCTGCTCGACGAGATCGTAAGTGCTCGAGGTTTTATCTCCGCTGCTTCTGTAATAGTACGATTGCCTCATACGAGCTGCTAAAGGAGGACTTGTTTCAATCAGCTGAAACTCTGGATTCTGTCTCGGAGGTTGCATCTGCATTACTGCTCCGGGCGGTGGTCCCGGAGCTCTCATGAAATCTGACCTAAACTCCGGTTGATTAGGAGGAGTGGGATAAGCAGGTTTTGATTGAGACGACGGCGGTGGAGGAGCAGCTCCTCCTCCGCCGTGGTGAGCACCGATAGAGTGAAAAGTCCTCGATTCTTTCTCTTTCTTTTTCGTCGGCGGCTTCATCGTCTCCATGTGAATCTCATCTTCAAACTGCTGGAAATGATTCTGATTCTGATTTTGATACTCGTGAGATTCGAATCTCACTTTCTCCTCTTTCGTCACTTTCTCGGAAAAATCCGGCGGAGGAGAAACGAAATCGCCGCCGCCGTCGGAAGAAGGAACGGCGTAGATTCTAAGAGCGATATCGCCTTTGATGTGAGAAAACAAACCACGTTTATCTAAAGGATACCTCTGAACATCGGAATCAGATTCGGATAAAGGAACAACGGCGCCGGAGATTTTAACACGGCCGAGAAACTTGCCAGGCTGTTGGTTATTATCACGGCGGTCGTCGTAAACGGTGACGTCGATAGTTTTGTTGTTCAAACGGTTGTTGAAGTCACTACCACCGACGTTGAAAACGAGCTTCTCGTTCCACTGAGGGTTTAGATCTTTAAAACGAGTTTGCGTTCTTTGTCGCTGCTCGTCGAACTCAACCTCTACGAACGGACTCGCTGAGCCTTGTCCGTCTTTAGGCATCAAATCGCTCGCGTCTACGATTTCTACTACTAGTTTGCTCATCCTTTTGAAAAATTTAGTATCTTATTAAACTCGGTGAAGAAGAAGAAGAAGAGAGAAAAACAAAAAGCTCCGGCGAAGAAGAAGAAGTAAGAAGAAGAGAGATGAAACTAAGAAGAAAGGAGTATCATAGCTTTGTTTTAAGTTTGATGTTTCGAGGAGGAGAGAGTGCTAAAAGAGGAGTAAAACTCGGGGAACAGAGAAAGAGAGAGAGGTCAAGAAAGAAGACGTCATTTTAGTCCATTTCTTTTTTGTTTGATTTCTCCCAAATTTTATCTTTTTAATAAGTATATATATAGTTTTTATAATAATATGGTAAGGAAATAGACAGAAACGAAATTGGGATATTGTCAAGTTGAATAGTTTTGTTGTTTTTTTCTTCTACTTAAGAATATTCTTTGATTATTTGCTTTAATGAATCATTTGGGTTTGAATATATATTGTCCTCGTCACCAAATTATTCGTACGTATAAATGGAATGATTTTATACAAATGAAAAGAAATGAGGAGTAAAAAAAAAAAAAAGAGGAATAGGGGGGGGGGAGTGAGGTGGAGTAGGGTCAGAAGAGACGTACCATCGTTGTCTTGATGGACGAACGTGGTTTTGGTGGTGGTGGCCATTGCTGCTTTGTTTGCATATCCTAACATAATTAGAAAGTGGACTAATCTTGTTGTTTTAATTTGGTTTAATTTAATTTATTATAAATAGTTTATTAAAACGACAACAAAAGGAAGAAATATTCGTTTTATGTCTATGTGAAATCGATCGTTACCATCATGTGATCTATAATATATAGGCAGGCAATCATATCAAATGTGAAAAATTAACAAAAACTTTATTTTAAATCGTTTTCTCATGGCTGTATGTCACTAAGTCTGGTTGAATGATAATTAAATTTGAAAAAGTGGTTAATGTTTTAGCGATGTTTAGTTTTTTGGATGGACTTTATTTGTTTTGAAGCTAGAAATCGTATTTTTGTTTATATGCTTCTGTTAAATATTAATTTAATAGTACATCATTCATTCAATTTTTAAGTTTGTATATTAACAAAATATCTATCCAAATTATAATGAGTCACAAGACTCGACCAATGTACCATAAATTAACTGAACAATTAAGATTGTGTTGTTTGTTTGGTGAATGAAATCACAAATCTATTCTGAATCCATAGATGTCTCGGACCACATGACAGGGTTTGCAATATCTTTTTTCTTTTTATAAGTTTTAGCATTTATATGGGTTTTCTTGTTTTTCTCTTTCTCATTCTACATGGTTTACAATTGATTGTTTGATTGTTTTGGTTCCTTGTGTTAGAGTATATCAGTGTTTGTTTTGTAAACATATTACCAGTTCTGAAAAAAAATTTAGTATAGTTGTGAAGTTAAAAAAAAACATGTTTCACAGTTTTTTTTTTTATGTAATTTTTTTTTTACTCATTTCCATTCAAAAGATTTACTTATTCAATTAACGAAAACAAAAACGTTGAATTTTCATTATCTTTTAAGCTTTTAGACTTTTTATTTTCTTCTATGAGAAAAAAAAAAGAAAAAAAAAAGAGACACACTTTTATTTGATTGGATATCTCGTTTTCAAGGAAAATCGGTGTTACCCCATCATGAAATCTACAGAACATGGTGTCATGTCCTTTACCCTTAAAAGTAAACCTGTATTGTTGTAACATCACCAATTGTTTCCTAACTTTTTTTAATGGGTGGATTTCAGACCTTTTTTTTATAAGAGCATTAGAAAATTTCACTGTTCAAGAAAGCGGTTTAGGCGGCCGCCTAGGCGCCGTCTAGTCGCTAGGCGTTCAGCAGACGTCTGGATGACCGCCTAAACCGCTTAAAATTACATTAATTTAATTTTAATATTTATTTTTATTTTTAACTATATATATTTAAATTATTAAGTTTTATATCTTTATACGTAATTGTAAATGTTTATATATTGTTAATATAACTTAAATAAATGTATTTTTCTTAATTTTGTTTATAATTTATAAAAAATTTATTTTTCTAACATATATTTGTACATAATTTCATATATATAATGTTTTATGTTGTAAACGCCTAAAACGCCTAAAAACCGTCTAAGCCCCGATTAGACGTTTTAAGCGCTAGGCGTTGGATCACCGTCCAGATACCGCCTAGCGATTTCTTGAACACTGGAAAATTTCATACCTTTAGTTGATACATTTCTTTTCTATAAAGATTCGAGTCATTCCACACTTGATAATTCATTTGTTGGATATGTCAAATGTGTATTTCTGTATAAAAAAAAAAATCAAGCAATTTAAATTTTAAACCCTTAAAATGTATATTCATATTTATTTATTGTTATACTGACTGAAGTATTAATCACATTGATATCATTAGTTAATTTGGACGTTCCGTGGAGACTACGGACAAGCGTTGATCGTTTGTTTGTGTTAGATAGAGACTTTAAAAAAAGAATTAAACAAATCTTAAAAGACATAGGAGTTTGAGATAATCTAGTCAAATACAATCTTGTTCTCATCTCCTCATGTTTTGTCGGCAGTTAAACATTTCATTTTTCATCAAAAACTGGTTTTAATACTCTTTTACAAGATTACGTGCACTCTCTCATAAGTCCATAACTCATAACTCATAACTCATAACTCATAACTCATAACTCATATCTCGCCTCTACTTCTCTCTAAACTTACCTAAATTAACCCTTTTGAAAACTTCAAATTTTTTTTTCTTTTTGTTGCTGCCCGTTTGTCGTCTTCTTAGTGTAGTTTCTAATTAACTGGCTTAAAACTACCACCATTTACTGCCAAAGGTGGTCGGCTACAAAATATTTTCTGCCTAACCTTGATTTTGAGTCAAGTCCAAAAGTTTATTAGCTTTTTATGGTTTTTCATATTTGAAATTTTAATTGATTAATAAGAATTTAAATCTGTTGTTTCTAAAGTAATTGTGTTACACCTTCTAAAATATTTTTGTTTTTATTAAATCAAAGAGGATATTGTCCGGTTATAAATAAAGATCGCTAGCTACCCACTGCAACTTCTTTTTTTTGGAGTTTTGCTTTTAAAGTCAACAATGTTCTCCTTCGGAGCTAAGGCTCAATTATTATTTTATATCATTTAATTTTTCGTTTCACTTAACATGATTTAATGGGGACATCTTTTTTTTTGCCACCAAAGTCCTCCCCTATATATTTCTAATCCTACGAATCATCCGCTCCTTAAAGTATATTTTTGAAGACGTTTCCACGATCGATTTGTGACAGTGACACACACCGATCGCTGATTTTTCAGCTAAGTTTTTGCATATCCGAACACTTCTGACATGGATTCATACAAATCAATTCACTAATTCTTACGAACCTTTTTAATCCAAAATATAGCTATTATCACGGTTACGGTCAACTAGTGAAACAATTTTAAAAATTTACAATGTTGGTGTTACTTTGAAAAATGACACTTCTAGGTAAGAAATAAACTAAAAGAAGTAATAAGCCAAAACCCTTACTAGAGAGTGGTTTCTCTACTGTATCTCTCCATTGATTGGCAATTTGGCATCAACGACCATAAATTTCGTAAATGAGATTAATATATGGGCCTATGAGAGAGAAGGAAAAAAAAAAAAACTAAATTGAGTGGTAAATAAGAAATGAATAAATGATATCTATTAAATTTTGTTAGGAAAGTTTGGTAGAAACTCACTAAAAACCAATACTATCATGTTCTGGCATGAAATCAAACACGTGGATTGGTCGGAGATGTCTGAATTCACAGTGTTAGTAGTTAGGGTAGCAGCATCCGAGAAAAGTAAATCCAAAGCAAGAATATATTGTTCAATACTTCCGATTTTAGTAACTGTATGCGCAACTCCTACGTCTTTACTTTACTCATCCATGTCAAGACTCAAGATATATATATCAATTTCATCATATTTGAATCCATTTTTCTATGCTTACCGTCAAATGCACCATATTTTAATTAAGCGGATTGAGAAATGCTAAATAGATTTATGTGAATGGATGCATGAGAATTTATAGTAAATTTCAATTTTTTACTTTTTGAGTTTTGATCTAAAGGCCCTAGAGGCCTAGATTAATGATGCACTATTTTGTTTTTAATGTTTGAGTTTCTTTGGTAGAAAGAAAGATGCAAAATGAATGAGAAGTAGAGTAATTCCTTAAATTTACTTTGTTTTTTTTTTAAATGCCATTAAAAAAATTACTTTGTTATGTTTTGTTTTTTTTTTTCAATAATGCCATTAGAATTATAAAGAACTATTATTAAAGTGTTTCTAACAAAATATTACCGTGATCCAAGAAGAAGTACGCACCAAAATAGGTTAGATTCTAGAATGAGTTGCTCTTAGCTGTTCGTAGCCTAATCTCCTCTGATCCCTTCGCTTAGATTTGTATGGTTCTCGGCGCCTTTTATGTTTTTTTTTTCTGTTTCAATAAATAATTAAAATAAACGATCGTGGGTTTGATCGTTTTCCTTTTCTTCTTTCTATTGTTACCTTTTAATCGTCCTATCGCTTTCAAAAACAAAAAAAAATGAGAGAAACCAAAAAATGTATCATTAAGTTTTAAATAGAACCTATATGTATGCGTTGCATTCTGGTGATCTGGTCTGTAATGTGGTTGATGTGGGCACTGTGGTCAGTCATTTCTCAATAATCGTCCAATAATCTTAATTAACAATAATTGTAACAAAAGTAATAAACAATACAATAATGTCAGTAAAGTTTTGTTTTTTTGATAATTTCGTTAATAATGTCACTAAAGTTGCAGAGCAACCAAGATTTACATATCAAATATATATTTGTCGTATGGAAAAAAAAATAAGTATTAGTATTAGTGTATTTATATGCGTGAGTGTTGTTGTGGGGAATCTGCAAAGGAAGATACAAAGGTGGCTGGTTGCTTTATTTTTTTCTGCCTTTTGTTTTGTTGTCGAAGTGCCTCGACGCCACATGTAATCCCACATGCTTGCTACCTCCTCCTTTTTTGGTTTTTTTTGATACATATATCTCATCTCTTTCTTTAACATGTTTCTAGTTGAAAATTTAGAATCAACTGCAAACAACAATTCATAGTACAGTGTATAACATCAGTTATTGATAGAATAATATATCAGTTCTAGAGTAACATTGAGATTCACATTCATGATTATACATATGTTCTAGGTGTTGAACCGATGTAAATTTTTTTCCTTCGTTGTTGTTACCAAGATGTGACACGCACAACAACGACATCAAAACTATAAAATTGGTCAGTTTTAAAACCTCACTATATTTTTTTTTTCTAAAACCTTAAAGAAAAGAAGTATTGTTCAACAGTTCTTATTATAATCGAATAACTAGAAACTGATTGCGTTTATTTTATAAGAACCAAAAAAAATTATTTTTTAAAAATAATCTACATCCGTAAACCTATAGGAAAAAAAACTTAAATAAGAAAAAGTGATATATATATATTTGATGATTTATATTCTCTTTAAGAAAGGGAGATTGAAGCTATCTTGCATGCAATTTCTTTCCCTTTCTGTGTCAACTTTTGCCGGCCACTCGGCGAATATCCCTATTTCTACTTCTACTCGTCTTTAAGCCCTTCAGATTCTATCCAAAATCCCATTAGATATACTCATCTTCCTACAGTCTTAACTATTCAACCTCGAAACATTTCTATTTCTGGCTTCTTCTTTTTTTCTTTTTCTTTTAGGAATGAATATTCCATGAGATTCGCAGAAGTTTATTATGCATCATAGACATCTGCGCTTTTAAGTCCATATATATTGGGCCTACATGTAAGAATTTAGGCCCATCATCAAGTTTGATCATTGCGCACCGTCTTAGGTGTGTAGGAAACGATATTGGAGAAGTTTAACTTTTCCTCCTAGGATGACACGTAAATATCCACGTGGTGACACGTGTTAATCAGCATGGTAAAACACTGAAAGTTTGTAAAAGATATGCTGAGCTTATAGCCAGCCTATATAGGAATAGGATGATAACAAAACTAGTAAGTAATACTAAAACTATCAAACGAGTCAGCGACACGAAGTGCTAAGTAAATATGACAAAACTTTTGGTCTTGTGTCTTGTTTTGAGTGCGTTATTGATGTTGGGCCATTGCACTGATTCGGAGAGTGAAGTCATCGTCAAAGACGGCCACCGCGTTGTCGTGGTGGAGTACGACAGAGACGGCAAAACCAACACTAGAGTCTCGATTCAACCGCCGGGAAAAGAAGAAGAGAAGAGAAGAGACAAAGGAGAAATAGTGTTTGGGAATGCGAAGAGGGAAACGTCGTCGTCTCATTCAGAAGAGAAGGAGCGTGAACACCACGTGTCTGCAGGGGAACTCGTATGCGATGCTCTCGGTAAGTGTAAGCACAAGATGGCGACTGTGTTGAGGAGATTGAAGGACCTAACGCCTGGTGACGAACTATTCGATGAAACTCCCAAAGAGACCGTCGCATGTGCGGCACGTGACGTGGAAAAGAAAGCTTGTGAAGTCGAGGAACCGGTGAATGAAAGGGCCACAACGAAGGCTCATAAGTCCCAAAACGTTTGGGAGGAGGCAAAGATCGCGGTGAGGGGGATAGGGACTATGGTTGGCAAGGCGCTTGGGCTGTCGAAGATTGGGAGCGTGGTAGGTCTAGTGGGGATCGCGGCGGCGTACGGGATGTGCGTGTGGGTGACGTTCGTGTCGGGCTACGTGTTGGGGTCGGTTCTTGGGAGGCATCAATTCGGTGTGGTGCAGAGCAAGATGTATCCCGTGTACTTCAAGGCAGTCTCTGTAGGAATCCTGATTGCGTTGTTAGGACACGTCATCAGCCGGCGCCGGAAGGTTTTTACCGATGCGGTGGATATGTGGCAAGCCGTTAACCTCTTGTCCTCGATCTTGATGGTCGAAGCTAATGCCTCATTTGTTGACCCACGAGTCACCAAGGTTATTTGCTCCTAATTCCTTGTTTTTGGTTTTTACAATAAAAAATGAAATTTTCGTACTTTAAAATATGTTTGCAAGCAATTAGTCTTCGCTGATGATGGAATGCTTAAAAATAGAATGAGTTTGTTAGATCAATTTAAATAGAAGAACCAATAAGTCCTATATGTATTAGATTTTGACAAAATTGGTTTTTTTTTTTTAGATGTGAATGAAATTATTATTAGGTTTATGCAACATAATATTGATTTCTGTGTTGTGAAACAGGCAATGTTTGAGCGGATAAAAGCTGAAAAGGAAGATGGAAGAGGACTTGACACGTCAGAGTCAGAGTCAGAGTCAAGTGAAACAGCGGCTAAAACCATCGGTAAGAAGAATAGAGAGAAGATGGACGAGGATGGGGTGAAGAATAGTTAAATGTTTGTTTTACATAATATCTCTCTCCATGTTTTGAATTATCCCTTGGACCCTTGGTAATTGGTAGAATGAAAGGAGAGTGTATCTGGAAGTTCCCATCACTTCCTAGATTCTTGTTTATGGTGCAATTGGAGCAACAAGTTCAAAACATCTAGATTCTTTGTTTTTGTTGTATGATGATGCATGTAAAGTAAATTATCTCGGATTCTTAATGTAAAATAGTTTTTTAATAACTAAAATACTTTTTGTAGACTCCCAAATCCTTTTTCTAGAGTCTCTATATATACATAAGAAACCAATACTGTGCTAGCATAATTTTACATAATTACTACTTGAATACATAATTTTTATTATATATTTTCTGTTATTAGTCATAATCTAAACAAAAACGAAATCTTTAGTTTTTATAACCTGTATATATAAATATTATTGTAATAATCTTCAATGAATATAATTTCTTATAAATTCATTTCCTTATAAATGAACCATGTAGAATAATGAAGTGAAGGGCATAAAATTTAATATATTAATAATATTGGAAATCAATATTAGAAATAGATTTAAGTAAAAGTTTTCAATTTAGTGTGCCTATATATACATAGTTGGAGGAAATATTGCATTTAGATAAGATAACAAAGATAAATATTTAGATATTTCCTTTATAAAAAGGACTTAAAATATACATTTAAATAAAAGGTCACTAATTTATGACAAAAAAAAAATTATGACAGAATATAATAATTACATAACAAATTTTGTCTTTTCTGGTCAAACTATTAATTAAGACTGTTGCAAATTAAAATGAAACTTATTTAACAATAATTTGACAGTTACAAAGACATAAGTTTTTGAAAAATATTAAAATATTTATTAATATTATATCTACATTTGACTTATTTAAACAAATGACCAATATTTTAGCATTTAAATAAATAAACTATAATTGTCTTCATTAGTTTTTTCAATTTGTTTGCATCGTGCAAAATGTTGAGAATCATTTTTTATTGATTTAAACAGTTTATTTATAGAATTGGGTAAAATCGATTGACAATCTTCTTCTTTTTTTTTTTTTTTTTTTGTGAAAACAAATTAATTATTAATTTTCTACACTACAATATAATCAATCAATTGTCGTAGAAGATAATAGAGAATACTTTTTTTCTTGGTAAGAAATAAGACAGATGATTTTCTATCAAATATAAAGCACTATTGGGTGGACTGAAAAAATCAGAAAATTAAATTAAAATAGCAAACATATAAGGAAGAAAATCTTCCGAAATATATAACAAATCTGGTCATAAACCAAAATACATATGGTGTCCATTTTATTTGAACATCACACGAGACCAAAGAGATTTATATAATTCTCCAAATCCTTCTTAAGAATGCAAAAGCAAATCATAGAACATAAATCTCAACACCATTAATCCAAACCATCTTAATATGAAAACAGTTAAAAACGATGACATTAATAGATATGATAAGAAATAATTATTTGATAAGGCTAATCTCTCTTGATGATGGGGGCTCCTGCTTCCACAGCCTTGATTCTCTCTCTGATGGCTTTGAGCTTCTTGTCAACCACCTCGGCTGCTTTTGCCAGTTCCTCAGAACAATCAGTATCGGTGGTTAGATCACTAGTCGAAGCCATTATCCCAAGTTTCATCGCACGAGTATACCACTTCTCCTTCTCCAACCTCTTCTCAGCGTCCTGGATCATCTTCTTCATCAGATCCTTCTGGTCCATCATGTATTTGGTCTGTTTCTCCACCGGAAGCTCGCTTAACCTGTCAAGAAGAGAACGAACCTCGTTAACGTTTGGCCAGAGCTCAGGACCATCCTTGTACTCGCTGTAGATGATGGCACAAGCGGGTAAACCACACAGA
Source organism: Camelina sativa (assembly GCF_000633955.1). NCBI lineage: Eukaryota > Viridiplantae > Streptophyta > Magnoliopsida > Brassicales > Brassicaceae > Camelina > Camelina sativa. Next base: position 10,796,827 of record NC_025701.1, on the reverse strand, counting down.
ATGGTCAATTCGTTGATCTTTTTCAATAAACCATCTTTGCGTTTACGAAATGTAACACGCCGAGTGGCGTTGTCAGCTATCAATTGGTGTGTTACTTTTCTTCTACCCATGGTGAAAAAAAAAAAAAATATGAAGAAGAAGGAGAGGAAGATTTGTGTGGTTTTAGAAACTAGATGGGTAAAATGTTATATAGAGTTTCTAACTTTGATTTTTTTTGGACTAGGTCCACAAAATATGTTACAACAAATTATAGAAAGGTACTTTTTGATATAAAAACAAATTATAGAAAGATTGTTACAGAAAAATACAAATAAGTTTTAAGGAAAAATATAGCTATAAAAAGAGGTTTCTAAATAAGAAGATTTATATCAAAAGAAGTTTTCATTTTATTATGTGTCATTTGTTGGTTGGTCTAGTGAACCTATAAAAAAGGAAGGTGATATTTGCCTATTAATTTTCCCATTTATGTTTTACCATGTTATAAACTTTTTTATATCTTAAAATTGACCAATCAGAAGAGCCTCTGATGAGTTGTAATGTTGTATACACATATATTTTCATAAATTGCCTGTGTAAAAGATAGCTATTATTATTTATTATACGGACGACAAAAAAATATTGTATCATACCAGCAGAGTAGATGACACATGTCTAAACATTTTAATTGGTAATCACAAAAGCCTATACTAAATATGGTCTATGGACGAACTAAGAAAAGTTAAAACAAAAAGAAACAAAATTAAGAGACATGAATATTAAATTAAAAGAAATCTGTGAAAGTTTATGTAATTAAATTTTGTTTTTACATAATTAATTATTTAGACGAGTACCTTTAGATTTTTTCTTCAATTACATAATTTGTATTAACTATTTTCTTCCATTATTAGTCATAAAAGCGTCTCTTACATTACTACTTTCAACGTTTCTATTGTTTAACCTGTATATTAGTGTTTAACCTGTATATTAGGCTTCTGTGACTATTGACTCAAATTTTTTGACTATCATATGTCATTCACTCTTATTGGTAAAATAATAGTTTTACTAGGTTCATGCTAGAGCACGGGTTGAAATTCATTTTATTTGTATTGTAATTTTTATATAAAATATAATTTATGTGATTGTATTTAAAAGTTTTTTGGATAAAACATTATGCAATAAAATCATATGGTAAATATAATGGCATGAAAAAGATACATATTTTGTAAGTTGTATATTGTTAATGATTCTAGATATGTATCCGTACTATAACACTGGTTAAATGTTATTTTATACAAAAGTTTGTATATTTTATATTTTAAAATAAAATTTTAATATGTTGTATTAGTTTATGTATGTGAAGTTATTTCAACAATGTATATTCTACATCATGACTTGAATATCTTTATAAGACATAATTTTGTAAATTTGATTTTTAAAAAGTGAGTTATTATATTATGAGTAATTTAATATATTGTTTTACTTTTTGTTTTAATATACTTGGTTTCTTGAAATTCTTTTCTATTATAGTGACATATTATTAACATTGCTATAACAAATCAATTTAAAGTGTTTATAGTTTCTAACTTTTATATTAAGTTTCAATATTTTTAAAATATTTCAAAATAAATTATTTAAAATTATATAAAATTATAAAATTCAACAAAAAATAGGAAATCGAATTTAAATATTAAAATTTTGACCGTTACTCAGTAAAATTTTTAATTCAATAGATATTATTTTTAAGGAATAATATTACTAAAGCTTGAATATTTTATAGATTGAAAATTTTATTTTTGTTTTTAAAAATTCAACTTATGTATATCTGGAAATAAAACTATTTTTAATTATAATAAATAATATGATAATTATTTGTTTCACAAAATAGACTCATATATAAAAATGAGAGGTGAAATATAATGATAATTAACAAATTAATATGTTAAGTTAGATATCAAAGGATTTTATTTGATGAATAATTTAATAAAAGAAATTAATATGGTAAGTTAGATGATATTAAATGATTCTTTAAATTTTTTTTCTTTACATTTTTTGGAAACAACGTGCTCTAATAATAAAACTAAGGTTGCACCCACTATTTAGCTTATAACCAATTAATCTATAACCTATTTGTAACCAACTTATTAAAATTATATAGTTTACAAAACAACGTTATGTACTTCCGTTTTATTAACACATGTAATATGAAAATACGTGTTTACAACACATCATAACCTCCTCTAGAAAAACTCTATCTCCTGTTTCAAATAACCTTAATCTAGGGCTAGGGGAACTAGGGACATATCTATTTCTATTTTCTCGAAAAGAATCTTTGTTTTGTCTTTCTCAGTTATTGGATTGGTCTAATATAAAACAAAAAAAAGGTCAAACTTTTTTACTATTGTAAAAGTAAAACATATATGGGAACAGTAATAGACAAACACGAATTTTCCCAAAAATTGTTTAAAAGTAAACCTTTAAATTGTTTTAACAAAAAAAAAATTAAGGTAAAACATTATTTGCTCAAAAACAAAAAGCGCTTTTGTGATGAGTGATGGCCAATGTTCAAGAAAGTACTCTAGACGACCGCCTAGACGCTCAACAGACGTTTAGATGACCGCCTGAACCGTTTAAAATTATATAAATTTTATTTTAATATTTATTTTTGATTTTTAACTACATATATTTAAATTATTAAGTTTTATATCTGTATATGTAATTATAAACATTTATATGTTGTTAATATGAGTTAAATAAATATATTTTCTCACTTTTGTTCATAATTTATAATTTTTTTTATTATTGTAACATATATTTTTATATATTTTTTTATATATAATGTTTTATGTTGCAAATGCCTAAACCGCCTAAAAATCGTCTAAATCCCGACTAAACGCTCTATGCGCTAGGCGCTGGGTCACTCTCCAAATACCACCTAACGCTTTCTTGAACACTGGTGATGGCATATCAAAATTATGACAGACATATATGCCATTTATCATAATATGGAATGTCATAAGTAGACTCCCAGCCCAACGCAAAAATGAAAAAAAAAAAAAAAATCGATAACAAGTTAACAGAACAACCAATTGGAAATCTGTGGAATGAAAGAGGCTAATAGTTAGATTAATGAACGTACCGTCCCACCGAAGGAGTCCTTAAACATCTGCAACCTATTCTGACCGATTTGGTAGATCTTTTCCTTCTACTGTCGTTAACAAAGAGAAAACAAAAGACAAACATTAGATCTCCATCTAGTGTTAGTGTTATAACAGTTTAAAAATTGGAAAAATTGTTGTAGACAGTCTAAATTGCCAACATCTTCTGTTGAACTAGTGACAACAATACATACAAACATCTTTTTGGTGCCATTGCTATCTTTTATCTCCGGTGACACCCACAGAAACAGATCTAAACTTGAACAAAGAAGATATGGAAAGTGGTGATATGAAATGAATGGTAAATAATTTATTTATGTATTTAACAGTTAGGCAAAAAAGTTGTTGTTCGTAACGCCATTTTCATGTATGACACGTTGAGTTTTTCTTTTCTTTTTTTGTGACGCGTGTTGTAAATCTATTAATATATAGAGATTTTTTAGATAAAAAGATATGATGATATGGTAAAATAAAATGATTGGTATATAATATATTTGTTTATTTAGTGATTAAAAAAAGTTATTTTTGTAACGTGAAACTAATGCATGACACATTGAATTTATTTAGTAAAACATGTTGGAGTGCAGTGATATGATTATGAATTTTAATTTATATTTTCTAGAAGTGTAGTTGCAAAAGACACTTTTTATAAATTCAATGATGACATAAATACAACCATATGAAACACTCTTAGACCATGGGCAACGCCGTCGATTCGGGCCGTCCCTGGTTTTTTTTGAATTTAATTTAATTATAAAAGGCCCATTATCGAAAAAACGGTTCTAATTATAGGACGTTTTTCGTCCGTCTTCTTCGCCACGTGGTCTATTCTGATTGGGTGTCGAATTCTCTAGGTTTAAACCAAAAAAATTTGTCGAGACAAATTTTGTTCGACTTCTTTCTTCTCTCAACGGCGACGACAAAGGCGATACACATCCTCGACGATATCACGAAGGCGAGGGTTAACACAAAACAGAATGTGAATCGAGTCTTCTTCTGCAAATCACTCTCTCTCGGATGACCAAATCCTTCTTTCACTCGTTCCACTCTCCGATTCACTTTCTCCTCTGCCTCCGCAGCTTCTTCTTCTTCTTCTCCTATCCGTGCGATTCATTACATGGCTTCCGATTCCACTCAACCCGGAGATGGTTCCGTCCCTCCTCCATCTCCTAATTCCGCGGCGATTCCCACTTCTTCCGCTTCTTCCGCCATCGATTTCCTCTCTCTCTGTACTCGCCTCAAGGTAAGCTTTGAAAGCTCTGCCTTACCATTTTTTTGCAAAGATCCGGTGGATTTTGTGGTTATATACA
>NC_025701.1:10789229-10791949 GCF_000633955.1 Camelina sativa | reverse complement strand
ATTATAGGACGTTTTTCGTCCGTCTTCTTCGCCACGTGGTCTATTCTGATTGGGTGTCGAATTCTCTAGGTTTAAACCAAAAAAATTTGTCGAGACAAATTTTGTTCGACTTCTTTCTTCTCTCAACGGCGACGACAAAGGCGATACACATCCTCGACGATATCACGAAGGCGAGGGTTAACACAAAACAGAATGTGAATCGAGTCTTCTTCTGCAAATCACTCTCTCTCGGATGACCAAATCCTTCTTTCACTCGTTCCACTCTCCGATTCACTTTCTCCTCTGCCTCCGCAGCTTCTTCTTCTTCTTCTCCTATCCGTGCGATTCATTACATGGCTTCCGATTCCACTCAACCCGGAGATGGTTCCGTCCCTCCTCCATCTCCTAATTCCGCGGCGATTCCCACTTCTTCCGCTTCTTCCGCCATCGATTTCCTCTCTCTCTGTACTCGCCTCAAGGTAAGCTTTGAAAGCTCTGCCTTACCATTTTTTTGCAAAGATCCGGTGGATTTTGTGGTTATATACAACAGAATGTAATGTTGATGCGTTGTTCTTGTTGATGGACCGTAATTGGAATCTGAATTTGTTAGGGCAATTTAAGCTATGTGGTTGCTTTGAGGATCTAAGTTCTCACCGATGTGTTTTTATGTGAATCTGGGTGTGGTTTTGTTTCCTGCTTCATAGATTACATTAACCCTAGTCCTCGCTGATGAGTTTTTGCTAAGATTGTGGTTGTTTCTGTGATTAAGCCATTGCTTCTCTGCAGAAATGAAACATTGTCAAGTTGTAAAATTTACGTGGCTGCAATGCAACTGTTGATGGATTGTAAAAATTTGTTTGGGAAATGAAACGACTTCAAGCTATGTGGTTACTTTTATGATCTGTGATTACTAAAGTCCTTGCTGCTGCTTTCTTTGAGGTACATAGGTCCTTCCACGAGTCAATCTCACATCACAACACGGGTTATGGGTACACAAGGTTACGCAGCTCCAGAGTATGTTGCTACAGGTACTACAACGTCTCGTCTTCTTCTTGGTCCTTTTGGTTTTCATCAGAACACGGGTTATGTGAACATGTTGGTTGCTTCTAACAGGTCATTTGTATGTAAAGAGCGATGTTTATGGGTTTGGCGTTGTCTTGGTTGAGATCTTTACTAGTTTAGATGCACTTGATGGGATCACACTTGTGATCAAAGCTAGAAGCTTTGTCATCAAAGATTAAGCAAGCTTCCGTTTATGGAAGATGGCGGGAAGTGCTCACTGGGTATTCAGAGATACAGAGATCTGGAGATTTCAAAGCTTGTGCTAAGCTCTCGTGGCTGTTTCAAGGTAAGTGTATCCAAGGGAGTTTGTTGAAGAGAGGGTTTGAGTCTTTTGTTTCTGTGGGGAACTCGATTGCTGACTTTTACATGAAATGTGGAGACTTGAGCTCTGGGATACGAGAGTTTGATTGTATGACTTGGAGAGATTCTGTTTCTTGGTTTGGTAGATGTGTTTGTGTGCAATTCACTTATTGATATGTATGCCAAAGGATATGATGTTGATTCAGCATTTAGAGTTAGAGTATTTGATGAGACCACTTGTAGAAACATTGTTTCATGGAATTCGATTTTGGCTGGGTTTGTACATAGCCAAAGGTACAATTCGATTAATGTTTAAACTTTCAAAATATTAGGGAACCAAATACAAATAGACACCAATGCTCATACTAAAAATAAGAACCTTTCAAAATAATACTATTAAATTTGGGGGACCAAAAATATGAGGACACCAATGTCCATGCTCTTGCATAAACTAGTCTTAATCTCTTGTTTCTGTATCTTTATCATCCCTATAGTTTGGTCAAAGCTATTTGAATCACAAGTGTAGTAGTATCTTCTGAAAAATCATCTAAGGCTCAGGTTCAGAAAATATTTGGATCACAGCAAACATGATAAAGAGTTCGGACAAGTTAGCCCATATTACGGCCCCTTTTAACTTCTAAATTATTTGGGGTCAAAAGTCTCAATGTTTGAGACGTGAGTTGTAGTGGTGTACACATACCGCGTTCATTAACAACAGAAAAATCTACAACCAACAATGCAAACGCAATCACAAAGTACGAATCAATCAGCACTTAACCAGTATACATTATTTTCTTGCCAACATAATTTATGCATGCGAGTTTTCTAAATAACGATAATCGTCAGAACAGATTGATTTTGAATAGTCTATGTGTATCTTTTACACATGAAAGACAAAGTAACAGTCAAATTCGTTTCTTTTCCTTTTTTCGTTTTCCAAAGCTGATAAGGTTTTTCACTTCAAAATAAAATAAGAATTAATCAATGTTTGATTAGACAACTTTAGCCAAACAAATAAAAACCACAGAGGCATATACAAAAGCAGAAGCAAAGATACCAATTCTTCTTATATCTATTTTTGGTCTGAATGTGACTGTGAGAGAATATAATTTTGTGAAGCAAATATACATTCACATTTCACTACCTTGCAACTTGCATGTAGAAGACAGAAGAAATAAATTGACAGCTAATCCGACGATAAGAATTATTTTTAATTATGAAAACGAGACACCAAGACAAGCGTCCCAAAGAGAAGGCATGCAATAACAAATTTTGCAAATTACAAATTAAGATTTATTTTAAAAAGTTATTTGTATAGTCTCAGCATTCATACAAAATTACAAATGTTTATGCTCTGAACAAAAAAAAAAAAAAAAAAA
>NC_025701.1:10728392-10788819 GCF_000633955.1 Camelina sativa | reverse complement strand
TTTAGGTGTGGAAGTTGGAGAGAGGTTTGCTTACTTTGGGATTGCATGCAATTTAATAACTTACCTAACCGGACCACTCGGACAATCGACAGCGACGGCAGCCGTGAACGTGAACACATGGTCAGGAACCGCCTCCTTGCTTCCTATTTTAGGAGCTTTCTTAGCTGACGCTTATCTTGGTCGTTACCGTACAATCCTCTTAGCTTCCCTCGTCTACATATTGGTTAGTAGTAGTACCCTCTTGTTCTGTTTAAGCCGGTTCGATTTTTGGTACGAGATAAACCGGGATTTAGCTGAAGTTTGTGGAATGATTAATTGTGTTACAGGGACTAGGATTATTGACACTATCAGCTTCAGCTAAACCGTCTTTTTGGGTGAATATACTTTTCTTTTGTTCTCTGTATTTGGTGGCGATCGGACAAGGCGGACATAAGCCGTGTGTTCAAGCGTTTGGTGCGGACCAGTTTGACGCGGAAGATCCAAAGGAGGTAATAGCCAGAGGATCTTTTTTCAATTGGTGGTTCTTGAGTTTATCAGCTGGAGTAAGCTTATCGATTATTGTGGTCGCGTATGTTCAAGAAAATTTTAACTGGGCGTTTGGGTTTGGGATTCCTTGTTTGTTCATGGTTATGGCTCTTACTATTTTCTTGCTTGGGAAGAAGATTTATAGATATCCGAAGGGACATCGTGACGAGGTTAATAATAATAGTAATGTTTTTGCAAGAATCGGTAGAGTTTTTGTCGCTGCGTTCAAGAATAGGAAATTGAGTTTAGAACATTCGGGTTTGTGTCAAGGTCAATTGGAGGATGGTCCATCCGAGAAACGTAAAGGTTGGCTCGAGTAAGTTCCAAATTTTTTTGAATCTTTTGAGTTTTGGTTTAGTGTTTGACCTAGCTTGAGTGTAAATTTTATTTACCTTGTGTGACAAGTTTCCTATCAAAAGCGATGATAAGGGAAGAAGGTGCAGAGCCATGTAGTGGTAGGGACGTGGAAGATGCAAAGGCTTTGGTAAGGCTTGTTCCAATATGGATCACATCGGTGGTAAGCACGATTCCGTATGCGCAGCACATTACTTTCTTCACGAAGCAAGGCGTCACGGTGGACAGACGAATCTTACCGGGCTTAGAAATCCCAGCGGCTTCTTTATTGTCATTCATTGGTGTATCGATTCTCATCTCAGTACCGATTTATGAGCATGTATTTCTCCCGATAGCAAGAAAGATTACCAAAAAGCCTTTTGGGATCACAATGCTCCAGAGAATAGGAGCTGGAATGGTTCTTTCAATCTTCAATATGATGCTCGCTGCATTGGTAGAAGCGAAACGGCTGAGTATCGCTAGGGAACATGGGATCGTGGACAAGCCGGATGTGACTGTTCCAATGTCCATATGGTGGTTCGTCCCTCAGTATTTGCTACTCGGGATGATTGATGTGTTCTCTCTGGTGGGAACACAAGAATTTTTCTACGACCAAGTCCCCACGGAGCTAAGGAGCATTGGCCTTTCGCTTTCTTTGAGTGCAATGGGTCTTTCGAGCTTTTTGAGTGGTTTTCTCATCACTGTGATTGATTGGGCTACCGGAAAAGACGGCTGGTTCAACACTAACCTGAACCGAGCCCATGTTGATTACTTTTACTGGTTGCTCGCCGCTTTCAACGCCATTGCTTTCTTAGCGTTCTTATTCATCTCCAAAAGGTATGTGTATCGTCCGCTAGTCCAAGTCTAAAAATTCAAAAGACGAGTTTTGTTGACGTTCATATCATATTTTGTGATTGTGACTTGTAAGTTAATGTGTATATTCATCTCCAAGATGTATAAGTTAATGTGTTCATAATTTGATTTGTTATGTTTCTCCGTTTTATTAGAAAATATTGATTCGTAAGTTAAATTGGAGGATAAGAAAAATGAAGACAAATTTTTAAACTCAATCATTACTACTCCACTCGGAGAAAACATGAGCTAACGTTGGAGTTGGAGAAAACTAAGTTTACGTGTTTGTTTTGAAACTTCATCAATCAATTAAATCCATGTGTTGGACGAAATGGGCCAACGTGTAGGCCTATTCAATTTCTTACACTAAATGGCAGTTAGGAGTTGTTGAGAAACTAAGGCACGGGGTTGTACAAGTGACACGTTCAGCAGCTACCGCTACTACACAAAAAAATTTAAGAAAATAGAGACATCTACTACATCTAAAGCTAGACGACACTAATTATCTATATAAGATCCGGAAAAAAAAAGAAAAGAATACGGATCAATCTGTCAGTGGTCTGAACCATTTGAAAGCCATCCTATTTTATGCATGTAAGCTTCTTCATTGCAAAGTTAGCACAACAACAAAATTGCATATGCGGAAGCTCTTGTAACAGTTTGTTTTCAACTTTTGTCCTCGGGAGTTGGGACACTGACACAGCTAATTTAATGTTAACCACAAAAATAAGTCAAAAATGATTAATTAACAAACAGTAAACACTAATCCTTATAGTATATCTGTTCTTTAATTCATTGATCTGCATACCAAAAAACCTTTAGCAAATATCTAAACGAAAAGATACAAAAGCCGACGAACTTAGAACCTATCAGGATTTTCGTCCCACATAGATTATTTGGTCCGGACGTAAACAATACTCTAACCCGTGTTGTGATGTGAGATTGTTTGTCGTGCAGCACACGTGCAGCATATATTAATTTCAACTTTTAATTAAATGACAATTTAGGGACCCAATGTTTAATACATCTTATGTGACGTAGTTTTTACTGGATAACAGTTAAAAGTGGCTTACAAAGTTGTTTAAAATATTAAACAATCTTTGATTTCCACAAATTATTTTCTCGACTCATATACTTAATTTCTAATAAAAAATAATTAACGAAAAGTAAAGAAGGAAATCTACACCTAATCATAGGATGTTTATCCATACTAGCATTGTAATTAACTTGGATAAAATTTACAAATCTTATGTTATTTAATCATAGATTAAAAAAATTCTAATGAAATTCATTGTTATTGAACTAATAATGTTAAAATCTATTATAAAATACATTGTTATTGAAAACAGTAGATTTGATTTTGAAGGATTTGAGAGGATTTTCTTCATTAAAAATATTGAAATTCAAATCTCATGGTTTTATGTGAAACTAGAAAGAATTTTACAATAATTCACATCAATTTCACTAAAATCATAAAAATTCATGAAAATTCAAAATGACTTAAAATACTAGTTTGAATACACTCTAAATTTTTAAGGAACTAATAATCAATAGCAAAAGATTTTTTTAAAACAGTAAAATAAAATTTTAATAGATCTTGATTTCATTTAAGTTATTATCCAAGAATCCCTTAGAGTTGACTTTTTAACTGATATAAAACAAAATGACGAAAACAGGTGATATATAGTACAATCACAAAACCGCATGTGAAATCATATAACTAGTACTCTATGCATACTTGTTCATAAAAAATAATTATAAACAATAACTATTGTGGTTCTTATCTACGCATAATTCTAAAGTCACGACGAGATCAAATGACGATAGTAGAGGAAAAAGTTTCACTTATTGAAGATTTCGTAAGCGACTCTGTCGACCACAGTGGACTTCCCGCCGGCAAGTCTACCACTGGCGGATGGAGATCCGCTTGGTACATTATAGGTAAAGAACAGTTTTGTGATGTGTTTTTATGTAGTTTAAGCTCTTATAATAAATTCTAATTTTTACAAGTTTTTTTTTTTCCTGTAAATGAAATGGTTCAGGAGTTGAAGTTGGAGAAAGATTTGCTTACTTTGGGATTTCCTCCAACTTGATTACCTACCTAACTGGACCTCTCGGACAATCCATGGCGACTGCCGCCGTGAACGTGAACACATGGTCAGGAACCGCCTCGATGTTTCCTATTTTAGGAGCTTTCATCGCAGACGCTTATCTCGGTCGTTACCGTACCATTGTTGTCGCTTCCCTCATCTATATACTCGTAACGCTCTCCCCCAACAACACTTCTTCTTTTAATCTTTTAATTAACAAAACTTCAGAAAAAGTTTCACTAACGTTTGAGAGGGTTGTTATTACAGGGACTAGGACTATTAACCTTATCGGCTGTCTTAATCCTAATGGGATTATCAGAGAAACGTAGCGATGTTGTTACTTCTACTAAACCATCTTTTTGGGTGAATATACTCTTCTTCTGTTCTCTATATTTGGTGGCGATGGGACAAGGCGGACACAAGCCGTGTGTTCAAGCTTTTGGTGCGGACCAGTTTGATGTGGAAGATCGAAAAGAGAGAATAAGTAGAGGATCGTTTTTCAATTGGTGGTTTTTGAGTTTATCCGCGGGAATAACTCTGTCTATTATTGTGGTGGTTTACGTTCAAGACAATGTAAATTGGGCGCTTGGGTTTGGGATCCTTTTTTTGTTCATGGTTATGGCCCTTGTTCTCTTCTTGCTCGGGAGAAAAACTTACAGGTACCCGAGAGGAGACCGCAAGGAGAAGAATAACGCTTTTGCGAGAATCGGTAGAGTTTTCGTGGTCGCATTCAAGAATAGGCGACTCAAATTAACACATTCAGGTCTATTGGAAGATGGTTCATCCGAGACATGTAAAGGACGACTTGAGTAAGTTGCATAAATCCCATTTTTTTTTTAATATTCTGAGTTTTGGTTTAGTCTTATTAATTGAGTGGTAAAATTATGTTATTTTTTTACCAAGGTTCCTAGCAAAAGCGTTGATACCGGGAGAAGGAGGTGTCGAGCCATGTGATGTTAGGGACGTGGAAGATGCGATGGCTTTGGTAAGGCTTATTCCGATATGGATCACAACGGTGGTGAGCATGATTCCTTACGCTCAGTCTGCTACTTTCTTCACAAAGCAAGCTGTTACCGTGGACAGAAAAATATTGCCGGGTTTGGAAATCCCTCCTGCTTGGTTTCAGGCGCTTATCGGTTTATCGATTATCATCTCAGTTCCGACTTATGAGGGTGTTTTCCTTCCGTTAGCTAGACGGATCACCAAAAAGCCTTCTGGGATCACAATGCTACAGAGAATAGGGGCCGGAATGGTGCTGACTAGTTTAAATATGGTGGTTGCAGCGTTGGTAGAAACGAAACGGCTTGAGATAGCTAAAGAACATGGGCTTCTGGATAGTCCCGGCGCAACCATCCCAATGTCTCTATGGTGGTTCGTTCCTCAGTATTTATTACTCGGGATGATCGATCTATTCTCACTAGTGGGTACTCAAGAATTCTTCTACGACCAAGTCCCAAAAGAGCTAAGGAGTATTGGTCTCGCGCTTTCTTTGAGTGCGATGGGTCTTGCTAGCTTCTTGAGTGGTTTTCTCATCACTGTGATTAATTGGGCTACAGGAAAAGATGGTGGTGAGAGCTGGTTCAACACTAACCTGAACCGAGCCCATGTCGATTACTTTTATTGGTTGCTCGCCACTTTCACGGCCATTGGATTCTTTGCGTTTATGTTCTTCTCCAGGCTGTATGTGTATCGCAGACTTCGCAGGATAGATCACGTCTAAGAATATAAAATTCAAGATGTATCAAAATTCATAACGTGTTTAGAAATTATAACTACTTATTTATTCGATATTATGCAGTTTAAGTTATATGGTAAAGCTAAGACTATATCAAACATTTTAAAAAAACTATACATTTGCATACGTGTACTACAAGCTAATCAATATCTATTAAATCATAAGGATCCCTAAGCAAACTATATTGACTAATCTAATAATCAGTTAACGATAATATAGTAATCACTGGTATGAAGAAAGTGTATTTAAAAATTACAGAGAGAGAGAAGGAGAGAGTACCAATACACTCCACTTTAAAGGGTGTTGAGTCTCTTAGATACGTATGACTTTGCAAAATACATGTAGGAGGCTAATCCAATGAAGCTGAGACAAGCGAGTAGCCAGTAAAAGTAATCCAGATGAGCCTGGTTCAGGTTGTTTGCAAACCAACTCACTTGACCAGATTGGCTCGTCGCTTTCTCAATGACTGATATCAGGAAACTGCTGAGAAAGCTACCAATACCGAATATGCTCAAGTATAGAGCCAAGCCCACACTCCTCAGCTCGCTCGGGACTTGGTCGTAGAAGAATTCTTGAAGACCCACCATTGCAAAAACATCTGAGATACCAAAGAGCACATACTGAGGAACTAACCACCACACACTCATCGGAACCGTAGCGTCTGGGGAGTCAAGGAGCCCATACTCCGCAGCAGTTTTAAGCCTTTTCATCTCCACCAAAGCAGCAATTACCATAGCAAGGAAAGAGAGGAATAAGCCTGTGCCGATTCTCTGAAGCATCGTGATACCGCCAGGTTTATGTGTAAACGATCTTGCAATTGGGATGAGTACGCGATCATAGATGGGGATGAAGATGACTATAGAGAGGCTGATAAAAGACTGAAGGGTAGCCGGAGAGATCTTGTAACTCGGTGTGATTGATCTCTCCATTGTGGCTCCTTGTTTAGTGAAGAAAGTTGGAGATTGCGCAAACACAACCGCATAAACCAAGCAAGTAAACCATATCGGAGCTAACCTAAGCACTGATTTTGCTTCTTCAAGTTCATCTATACTACAGGAACCATTATTCGCGACCAGAGCTTTGTTGAGAAAACTGCAGTTGTGACAAGAACGAAGATGCTTAGTACCATAAGTCCTTTTTGTTCTGTAAACAACTACAATGCGGTAACAAGAAAATCAAAGGAGACAGAAAGCTGTCTTACCTAAATTGCTGTGAGCTTTTGAGAGACACAAGACCAAATCTCTCCTCTGCATCAGCTACAGCTGAAGCTGACACACCCCAATTCTTCACAGCAGCGACATAAACATTTACAATCCGTGCAAAAGGGCTTTGACCTTCCCTTCGAACGCTGAACCGATAAGCTCTAGTTCCGAGCAAGAAAATAAGCAAAGCAACAACCATAGCAATGCATGGAATACCAAATCCTAAAGCCCAACTGAGATTGTCCTGAATATAATTCAAGACCCATAGAGTAACCAACGTCCCAAAGCACATACTAAAATACCACCAATTAAAGAAAGAAGTCTTTTGTTTGCACTCTTTAGGATCCTTTTCATCAAACTGATCCGCTCCAAAAGCCTGAACACAGGGTTTGTGACCACCTTGAGCTAACGCCACTAGATACAGGGCACTAAAGAACATGATCACTTGAAATCGAGGAGAGCAAGACGAGAGTAGTAGTTTATAAGCATTGCAGTCTGAAGGAACCATTGCAGATAAAGTCAGTAAACCAAGTCCCTGTTTGTTATCAATCAAATAAATCACTATACAACTTCAGACTCATCTCTAGCGTTCAGAGCTCAAACATGTTACAACATACAGAGAAAAATAGAAACTTCCTAATTCCTAATGATCAGAATCGAACTGGTGAATTACTTAAAACGAATTTAACAGAAGAAGAGTGAAGAGACTTAAACAGAGAGAGAGAGAGAGAGCTTGGTACCAATATATAGAGAGCAGAGGCGGCGAGGATGGTACGGAAACGACCTAGAAACGAGTCAGCGATAAACGCACCAAGGAGAGGAAGCAACGACGCCGTTCCAGACCAAGCGTTGACGTTAGCGGCAGCAGCCGCCGTCGATTGCCCCAGTTGTCCGGTCAGATAAGTAATCAGATTGGAAGATATCCCGTAGTAAGCGAATCGCTCAGCAACCTCCACACCTACAGTCGAACAAAAACCAGAAATTAAAAATTCCGGCGAGGAACACGAACACTCTAAAGAGCAAGAAATTGGCGGGAATTACCGATGATGAAGCCGGCGGATCTCCAGCCACCGGAGGAAGATCTGACGGCTGGTTTGCTTCTGTAGTCAACGGATCCGTCGACGGTGGTTACAGCGAGAAGCGGAGTTCCGGCTTCATCAACAGCGCCGGAGATGGCCATTGATTCTCCCAATCGAAGAAGTAAATAAAAAAATATCTTCTTTGGTTAATCAATCAATCAACCCATTTCTTATTTTGATTTTGACACTTAAACTTAAACACATGGTTGGTGTTTTACTCGCACCACACCAGTGTTTAGTGTTTACTGTACTAGTTGGCAAAAAAAAAACTGATGTCATTGCCACCACATTTATCGTTTGTATTTATTTTTTTTTTTTTTAAGGCTTATTTTCTTCAATTGCATTGTTGTGTTAGTTGAGACTTTAGAGTTATATATGATGCATTAATTTAGTTTGCTTTGTACGCATTCCATTTTATGTTTTATTTGCTACTATAAATTAATGAGAGATGTCATTTTTCTTTGGATTCAAAAGCTTTTTTTGGTGGAGGTCAACCCCAACCCATGAAAAGATATTTTAGAGATTAAGGATGAAAAGAGAAAAAAGAGGAACGAAGTTTGTGATTTGGATCAGCATATATGTTTACCATTTTCGAGCATCACCAATTCTTTTCTTGTTTAAGTCCTTCAAAATTACATTTTCAGAGATGTTATTTTTCTGTTTTTTTTTTTTTTTCAACTTAAAAAGTGTTGAAACCTAAAATCAGTTCCAATAATCTTTCTTTTTTCTACCAATCAAAATGATTGTTCCTCGAATTAGTTATTAGTTGAAGCTGAGATTTCTATATATATATTTTATATGCATTCCTAATTAGTTTAGTTTGCTAATTATGTTAATCAATTTTTTTTTGTTTTAATAATATTTTATTTGCTTCCTAACTATTGTTACCTAGTATTTTTTTTTTTTTTAATTAATATAACTTCTGCTTTCACTGATATAGATTTTATCTACGGTTTCTAACCTCAAATATTGTGATTATGTATAAATAATTTATAGATGAAACAAGCAACAAACATAGACTTGTTATACAAAATAAATAAATAAAAATCCCACGCAATGGTTGATAATCATTGCTTAATTTGTACCTGGCCATCAATCATTTGTTAAAGAAAATGTAAAGACATAAGTACTAGTAGTATATAACTAACAATTCTTTATTGGAGAATCAAAAGAAATCAAAACAGATATAAAGACATATTAAACCGCTAAATCCAATATTTTGTTAGTGGGAGAAAGTTATAATAAGACGGCACCACCAGCAATGACAAACCAACCAAAAACACAGCTCGGCCTTCTCTTTTGCTTTTGACAATTTCAAAAGCTACCTGAAAGAATATATTTAACAGATAATTCTTGGATCCCACGAGACTGCACTACCTAATTTTCTTAATCTAATATTTTCTTTGGTTCTGTATCCATTCAAATACATTTTCAAGCAGTGCATTTCAATTTTTCTTCTAAGAGTTTAAAAGAACAAAAAAACATATTTCCCCTAGTTTACGAGAGTCGATAAATGCCCTATGAGTTGGTCAGTAAAGCTAGTAATTAGTACATAAGAAAATCAATACATATTGAAACAAAACATAAGATAGACTGAATTATATACAAAGGAATGAAGAGGGTTGAACACAGTTACACAATTTTTAGTTGGTGTGCATTATAAGTTGACCTGCAACATAAAATTCATTTTAAGATATTCATTTCAGTTAATAACTTATGAAATGTTTTTATAATCATGTATTGGCCCATATGAGGAGTTGTAACGATGAGGTGTGTGGTGTAGGCCTACATGAATCAGGCTGCTTATTAAATTTAACCATAGTCCTAATAGTTCTTGTGACAGCTCCAATCTTATGGAATTCCCCTGTTAATATCAAATTTTAAATCAATATTCAATTTATTAGATAAAATTACGTGTTTTTTTTTAAGATTACAACGCACCAAATATGGGTCCAAAGTTATATATAATATTAATACGAAATCATTTGATACTTTCTTTACGTGCGAAGCAGTCTGTATATGTTTATATGTGTGTCATCCTCTCAATTCATATGGTATTTCGCTTTATAATGCTAAATGAATGAATCGTCGAGTTATTGTTTTGAAGCGAAATGGATATTAATTAGCAATATAATCATGCGATAATATGCTCCATATATACTCTTACATGCATGTCATCATCTACTTATAATTAAGAGGATGTCTTAATTAGTCGTTGCCATGTAATCCTGTGTTGTAATGGGATTTTCATAAAATATGATGATTTCATTTTCATGATTTGATTCAGGACTATCTATATAATAAATACAAGTTGCCCGGCCAACTTGTGAAAAACATTCTAGTACCTTTACTAATAAACATGAACAATTTGAATAAACGGGATAAAGGTTGATTGCGTCAAGTTGGTCACCCGTTAATAGGTGCATCCATTTTACTATGCAGTATTAGTAAAATAAAATTTCTTGCATGGATGTAACATTGCATGCATGGTGGATACATAGTTCAGTTTAAACTCCTACAAAGTTAAAATTCAAATCTTAACGTTCTGATTCAAGGGGATTAAATATCTCTTAATTAAACTTGATTTGTGTTTACTTTTTAGGTTGGTAAACAACTAAACAATTTCACACAACAACGAGTAAAAATGTCATGTTATCTCATGAGTCATGAGTTATTGGGATAACGACAATTTTGTTTTTATTACAAAAATCTCTAAACATACATGTCATTATATGACAACATCGTTGAGTAAGAAAATTCTAGTGATATTTATACAATTTTTATTGGAAAAAAACCTCTATTGTTGGAACGATTCAAAAAACTCTATTTATTTAATTCAAAGGTACAAACTTAGGTGATAGGATAACGTGGTGTCATAATTTGAAAAAAAAAAAAAAAACACTTTAGATAATTTATTAAAAGCCAGAGTAGCTTTTCAAACACACATATTCCACTTTTTCCCCTCAAACAAACAGATATGGATGGTACTTTTGCCTTTGATCTCGAACTTGTCTTTATGTAATATGAAAAACATAATAAATCTCTCTTCATATATTACATACCTTATTAATATGCAGCCTATGAAAGGTTTATAATTATCTACAAAGTTTATTTTAATGCTATTTTAGAATATTTCTTTATAAAATTTAGGTTTATCTTGCTACTCAAGTTTTGTAAAAAAATGTTAAAAGATACACAAGAATATGCAAGAGTTAGAAAAAAAAAAGAATCATAAATGTAAGTAAATAAAAACGAGATACATACACAATACATCTTTCCTTATACAAGAAAATAAGTGAAACGAATCTAAATTAAAAATGGAAAATGATCAAAGAAAAAGTTGTTAATTTAGTTAAAAAAATGTATAAAATTGGGGAATCCAATTTTGAGGAGAAGCAAAAGACGGCCGTTTGGAAGAAAGAGAAATATTGGGACCCTACTAAAAGAAAAGTATCTTCGAAAATTAGCTGTCCAACAGCTCCGACCAGTCTGTTCTCTTTTGCTCTTCTCACACAACACAACACATAACTCTTCGTCCTCTTCTTTTTTATAAGACCTCTTCTTCTCCTCTCTCTTCTCTCTCAATCTCATCTCTCTCTCTAATTCTTGTTTCCCTTTCGAATCAAGTCATCATGGCTCAAGAAGAGATACAGAAACCTGCTGCTTCTATTACTGCCTCTGTTCCGGTTAAGGAAGATACTCCTGTGCCGGTTAAGGAGGTTGAGGTACCTGTTACTGCTGAGAAAGCTGTGGCTGCGCCTGCTCCCGAAGCAACGGTGGTGTCTGAGAAGGAGGTTGATGTGGCGGTCGCGGAACCAGAGGTGGCTGTGGCGGTGAAGGAGGAGGAAGTTGCGACGGGGAAAGAGGCCTTGCAATCGGAATCGTTTAAGGAGGAAGGCTATTTGGCTTCTGAATTGGCGGAAGCTGAGAAGAACGCTTTGGCTGAGTTTAAGGAGATGGTTAGGGAGGCTTTGAACAAGCGTGAATTCACCGCTCCACCGCCACCGTCGCCTAAAGCTCCGGTCAAGGAAGAGAAGGCTGAGGAGAAGAAAACAGAGGAAACAGAGGAAAAGAAGGAAGAAGTGAAAACCGAGGAAAGGTCTGTTGAGGCTGAAACCAAAACAGAGGAGAAACCTGCTGCTCCGGCCACCGTAGAGACCAAGAAAGAAGAGACATCTGCCGCTCCGGCTCCGATCGTCGCAGAGACCAAGAAGGAAGAGACATCGGCCGCTCCGGCTCCAGTCGCCGCAGAGACCAAGAAGGAAGAGACTAAACCGGCTGCTCCGGTCGTTGCAGAGACGAAGAAGGAAGAGATATCAGCAGCTCCTACTCCGGTTGAGACCAAACCAGCTGCTCCGGTTGAGACCAAACCAGCTGCTCCGGTCACCACAGAGACCAAGGAAGAAGAGAAAGTCGTTCCGGTAGAAACCACACCGGCTGCTCCGGTCACCACAGAGACCAAAGAGGAGGAGAAAGTCACTCCGGTAGAGACCGAACCAGCTGCTCCAGTCGTCGATGAGGTCAAGAAAGAAGAGAAAGCAACCGCCTCTGTTCCAGTCACCAGGGCCGTCTCAAGATTTATTAAAGATATATTTGTCTCCGTCACCACCTCCACCGAGAAAAAGAAGGAAGAAGAGAAGCCAGCCGTAGTAACGATCGAGAAGGCTTTCGCCGCTGAAGAAGAAGGAACCAAACCCGTTGAAGCAACCGAAGAATCGATCGTTTCAATCACTCTTCCCGAGACAGCTGCCTACGTAGAGCCAGAAGAAGTCTCAATCTGGGGAATCCCACTTCTCGAGGACGAGAGATCCGACGTGATCCTCCTCAAGTTCCTCAGAGCACGTGACTTCAAGGTCAAAGAAGCCTTCACGATGCTTAAAAACACCGTCCAGTGGCGCAAAGAGAACAACATCGACGACCTTGTCTCGGAAGATCTCGAAGGAAGCGAGTTCGAGAAGTTGGTGTTCACACACGGTGTCGACAAACAAGGACACGTCGTGATCTACAGCTCGTACGGTGAGTTTCAGAACAAGGAGATTTTCTCTGACAAGGAGAAGCTTAGCAAGTTCCTGAAATGGAGGATTCAGTTCCAGGAGAAGTGTGTGAGGTCTCTTGACTTTAGCCCTGAGGCTAAGTCAACGTTTGTGTTCGTCAGTGACTTCAGGAACGCTCCTGGACTCGGTAAGAGAGCGTTGTGGCAGTTCATTAGACGTGCGGTTAAGCAATTCGAAGACAACTACCCAGAGTTTGTTGCCAGAGAGGTAAAAGAAACTTAATATTTTGATTATGATTACAATATAAGCATTTAAACTTCAGTCTTTTATATTAATTGTGGGGTTATTTTTCAGCTGTTCATTAATGTCCCATGGTGGTACATTCCTTACTACAAAACATTCGGAACCATCATCACATCGCCAAGGACAAGGAGCAAGATGGTCCTTTCTGGTCCATCCAAATCCGCTGAGACCATTTTCAAGTAATTTTTAAAGTTCATAGAAGTTGTGTACTATATGATACGTAACATCATATTTCATTGTTTCTATTCATGCATACAGAATCTTATATCCTCTGTTTTTGAATGAATCAGATACGTAGCTCCTGAAGTAGTCCCGGTTAAGTATGGTGGACTGAGCAAAGAGAGCCCATTCGCTGTCGAAGATGGAGTCACCGAGGCCGTCGTTAAATCCACATCTAAATATACCATTGATTTGCCTGCTACCGAGGTATATATTTGTTTTTTCTTTTCTGTTTTTTGAATGTTAATTAACGTAAACGCTATAACTAACGTTAATTTGAAACAATATAAGAGACTTAATGATGATTAATTATGTGGATTGTGTTGCTACGTAGGGTTCTACACTGTCATGGGAGCTTAGGGTTTTGGGTGCGGACGTGAGCTACGGAGCTCAATTTGAGCCAAGCAACGAGACAAGCTACACCGTGATCGTCTCTAAGAACCGGAAAATCGGTTTAACTGATGAACCTGTGATTACTGATTCTTTCAAGGCAAGTGAACCAGGAAAGGTCGTGATCACGATTGACAACCAGACATCTAAGAAGAAGAAGGTGCTCTACAGGTTCAAAACCCAAGCATAATATTATGTGTCTGATCTTTGAATGAAGAAAAAAACAAAAGATGGTTGGGAATTTTAATTAATTTAATTTAGTACGTTTATTTATTTTATGTATTTTTTTGAAACCTCAAAAGGGGATTGTGTTTTGTCGATGGTTTTGATTTTGTTTTGGTGATGGGATTTTTTTTTCTTTGTTGATGATTCTTATAAATACAAATGTTTGTGTGCAAAAATGTGATTACCATTCAAAAAAATATTTGCTACGTTACTTGACAATTTGTGTAAATTTGAACTTATATTTGTCCTTTTTTTTCTTTCTTTCTAATTCAAGAATCGATTTCTAATTAGATGATTACGCAAGTTAAGTGCTTCCGATCATATATTCTTAAAGCCCTATCTTCGTCCACGTTAGATTCCTTTGTTCTGGTTGTGTCAAGTCTTGTTCTTACCTGACGTATCCATGTTCCTTTCGGACCGTTCCGTGCTTGTCTAGCTAATTAGTTAAAGCAGTTTTTTTTTCTTCTTTTTTTTTTATTAACTCAGAGTAAATCCCCAGACCTATGGAGGGGTCCGAGACTAATCTATCTGGGGAAGGGCGACTAATCTATCTGAGGAAGAGCATCCCATATAGAGGGGTTTGAGACTAATCTCTCTGGAGAAGGGCATCCCACGGATAGGGTCTCTCCCGGTTATGCAAATGGGCTGTAAGCAATGGGCTCATACCCATGTGACCAAAGGGATAAAGCTAAGCAATTCTTGCACTTGGGGAGAATCGATCCCTGGCCTAGACCAACAGAGCGACTCTTCCACCAAAACTAGAACCACTAGCCCACCACCTCATGGTTTAGTTAAAGCAGTTACAACATTATAACATGATTTAAACGATGAAAAAGATAACGGTAAAAAACAATACTAAGGACAAAAATATCACACTTTGTCTTCTAACCACACTTCAAACTATGCCGGACCACTGTTTCTTTGATATATCACTAACGTAAGAGTCAATTGATTTTGACATTATCAAAATCGAGTATGCTTCATTGACGACATCAAAAAGAAAAAAAGCTCTGCAATTCGACCACCATTTGATCCACCGCTCGGAACTCCAATGATTTTGTTCCTCTCAAATACATAAATATATCTCTACAGTATCCGCACAAGATTTGAGGTTAAAGGTAGATAGTCTTTTTCTATTTTTTTTTTTGGAGTCACGGGCTCACGGTGGATTTACATTTTTTTTATCTGGTAACAGAATGTTTCTCCATAACCACATCAATGTTACGTCGGTATGAACGTTACAGATATGATACTATAATTTAGTTGAGATGACATTCTTTATAAAATCCTTTAGGTATTTAACATTTTAACGTTTCAGGTTTTTAGCTTCCGATGTGTTGTTTCTGGAAAGAAGATTTGATCTGGTTATTGGATTAGTCTCACTATAAGCCACAAAATGCCAAACAATTAAATGAAACAGTATCGAAAAATCAATGATCTTATTATATCGAAAGCTGAGATCCAATAAACACACAGTATCCAAAGAAAAAAAAAAGCCTGCCTAAAGTTATACAAAAGGACTTGTAATGATCACATGTATACAATTTGGGTGTATACGTAATATTAAGAACTGGAGTGTGACCATGAGTCCATGATAATACCCTACTGCATTGCATAGGTAGGGGACATCCGGACATGCATGGACCAAAAACAACAAAACAACAAACGAACCATTACTATGACCATGAGATAAGAATGCCATACTTTAAATTCTTTTTATTCTTTCTCCAACAAACGAACCAGTGAAGTTATCCTACTATCTGAATTATTCAAGACAGCTAGAAATTATCTACCAACATTTTAAAACTAAATTTCGATTAAACTTTAGTCTATTTTTCAGTATCCGAATTATCCAAAAATATTCTTTCTAAAGTACACACACTATCGCTTGCGTTAAAAGCAAAAGTATATAGGCCCAACAAAGCACATTCATTGGCCCATTAATCAGCCCAAGATTCTTCGCCTGCACAGTCAGAATTCAGAAACAAACCCTTTCAGATCGAAAGAAGCGAATTGTGGAAGAACACAAAGAAGGAAAATTTCGGGGGGGAATCAAATCGCAAACATAGAAGAAGAATCGAGTCGGAAAAAATGGAAAACAAGAGTAACAACAACACCGAGTCCGATGTCAACGCCAAATGGGACGCATGTTTCGATCTCACTGCTCGCCGCTTCGTCTACTCCTCCCTCGGCGGCGCTTTCGCCGGTCTTCTCTTCTTCAGTTCGGTGCTTTTTTTTCTTTTTTTTTTTTAATTCAATTTCCCCCGACTCTCATTCTTATGATTCAATTGCGTTCACATAATTTGTAGTTTACATAGTGTGGGTAACTCTGATTAGGGTTCTGGTAGATAAAATCGAAATTTCAAAAATCAAATAGGGTTTTGAGTGTTTGTTCCGATTCAGATAGTTTTTGATGATTAATTTGTATTGCGTTGTGGTCTATAGGGAGTCCGGTTACAAGATGGGCTTCGATTGCGTTTGGTGCTGGAATTGGTATTGGCTCTGCATACACAGATTGTTCTCGTGTTTTTGACTCATCGTCTTCAACTTCAGCTACTTTATTAGCTCCCAAGAGTTCAACAGAGTCTCCTGTACTACCTCAGGTTAGTTCGAAATCATTCATTTTATTAGGAATCCAAGTACTTAGTTTTGTTGGATGATTTTGAGCCAAAAACATTTTTGGGAAGTTAGAAATTATGGTGGAATAAGATTTGGTTTCATGTTATTAGCTTGAACATGTGTGTTTTGAGAAATATTCCAGCCTTTAGTTACATATGGTTAAAGATTCGTGAGACAAGTTCACCTTTTTAGTCTTTAGCTCTAAAATAGTTTCGCATTCCACTGTTGGATCTTACGAGCTAAAAACAAATGCCTAATTGTTTTTGTGTATCATAATGACGCGACTAGACTACGTTTTGGAATTTAATCATTAGGAGAAGGTAATCTTACTTCAATATCCCTATCATAGATACTAGGTTTTCTGAGATGTGAAAACAGGTTTGAATCTGTTGTCACTGTATACCCATTTTGGAATAAGTTTTTCATCTAGTAAAAGCACACAATTGGTGACCAAACCACTCATGTACATAGTCTTCGAAATCCTTACAATGTAGAATCAACTAGTTGAGTGATCTTTTGTCAATGTGTACCCATTTTGGAATAAGTTTATCATCAAGTAAAAGCACACAACTGGTGCATGTTTATAGTCTTCGAAATCCTTACAATGTAGAATCAACTAGTTGAGTGTTTTTTTCTTTATATCTTGTTGATTGATTACAGGCAACAGAAGAGTAAAGACAAGGAGGAAGCTTGAAGGTAAAAAAACCCAAACGTTGATAGGGTTTGAAACAAGAGTTGTTTACATTACGAGATGGTCGTTGATCTTGCAGGACAAGGCTTTTGAGATATATGCCATTGTTAAAAAAAACCTTTTACTTCTCAGTGAGTTTTGTACACTGATGTCAAAAATGTTATTGACCCACTCATTTTCTTTCTTCTTGGAAAAAAAAAAGTTACTGTGTTCTTCTCTACAAGAAAGAAACGCAGAGTAATAATTCCTCCGGTTTGATTTTGTTTGCCTCTGCTGTTCCTTTAATTCAGACTTCTTGCTTCAGATTGCGACTCATATATCAGTTGATAATTAGTAACTTATGTCAACCAAATAAGGGTATACAAACTGATATCAATCTACTTTTTTTTTTTTGATCAAACACTGATATCAATCTATTAAGTTACGGATTTAAGGTTCAAAGATATGTTTTATAGCTTAAGCGACTCATATATAATTAAACTTACAATATTAGAAAGGGTTTCCCCAAAAAAAAAAAAACAATATTAGAAGGTTTTGAACGGCTCGGATTGAATCTCTCCATCCCGCTGGTTGGCTTAATGTATTGCCACGTGTATCCTATGACTTTTTTTCTATTTTCTTAATACTTAACTGCTACGGAAAAAGTTAAAAGATTATAGAGCCGACGAAGAACAAAGACGCGGCGACGAGAGAGTAATAGGAGAAGAAGACGAAGAAGAAATATGAATGCGCCTCCGGAGAACGAAGTTTGTTCGATATGCCATGGCCACTTCATCGCTCCTTGTCAAGCCAATTGCTCCCACTGGTTCTGCGGTACGATCTCTTTGTTCTTTTGCTTTCGCTTTTCTCCTTCTCTCGAATCGTTTTTGGAATCGGTCGTAGTTAGTTGCAGTAGGTTATCCCAGAATTCGAGTGTAGCATCTCGATTCAGTCTCCTCGTGAATCTTCGTTAGTCTCTTTTTTGAGATCAGAGTTGTGACGATCTCAATTTCGTTTTCCCCTGAAGCTGGTTCGGATTTATTGGAAAATTTTGTCTTTGAACTTGTAAATTCAATGTTCAGAGTTGTTTTACTGCTAATTTCACTCTCTGTGTACTCGTTTCAAAGACTTAATTATGTTTAGAATTGGTTTTAGTTAAGAGAAAGCTTCAGGTCTCATTCTTCTAGCTTTGCTTAGGCTTAACAGATTTTTCTTTTTTTGTGTGTGTGTTGTTCTGTGTTTGTTAGCTAACCTTACTAAGATTCTGTATGTTCACATAATACAGTCTTGTATGATTTTTGGTTATATAATTTCAGTGCAGCTCATGAGATAATAACTCTATTTAATCATTGTAGGAAATTGCATTATGCTTGTTTGGAGGCATGGATCTACATTACGGCCATGCAAATGTCCCTTGTGTCGTCGTCCGATTAGCTTGTTAGTTCCTTCTGAGGAAACAGTGAGAGTTCGGAATGATGCTACTGTTTCTGAGGTTCTTCACGATGTTGAAACTTACAACCGAGTCTTTGGTGGACAGTCAAGTAGTCTTGTTCAGGTACGCGTTTCGTCTTTTCTCCAGTCTCTGGGATGAAAAGCAGATTATAACTCACCAGAACCAAGTTTGGGGATAAGTAGAGTCGTTGTTGAAGGATGGACTCTATACTGTGCGGGTTCTGGTTTTATGTTGAGCTTATTCTTGTCCTTAACTTTTGGTAGTTTATTGCTTTCATCTATGTTAGTAAACTTAGAGTGAATGGGTTTTAGTTTCTTCATCTTGTTATTGCTTTGTGCTACATAACATTCCTTGGAGCTCATAAGTTTGACGACAAGTAAGTCTGGAGTTTACTGTGGAGCCTTTTCTCACATAAAACTTGTATATATATTGCAGAGGATGCAAGATCTTCCCTTCTTACTCCGAAGGTTGTTGCGAGAAATGATGGATCCAGGAAGAACGCTTCCATTCGTCATCAGAGCTCGTGTTTATATTGCGGTTAGTTCAACACATTCATTACTCTTGGAACCTGGATAAGTTTATCTCTTATGAGTAGATTTTCTGCTACAACATTTATAAATCTGAGCTAAAGAATGCTTTGACTAACGCAAGTTCACCACATTTGATTTGATATAGATGATACTCAGTGCGATTTACATAATCAGCCCAATCGATATCATTCCTGAAGGTGATTCCTCATTTTATCCCTTGACTATATATATATTCATGCAATACACTCTTTTCTTCTGTCAACTAACATTACTTACCTATACTTTGTATCTATTTCTTTTCAGGAGTCTTGGGGATTATCGGT
Organism: Camelina sativa; assembly: GCF_000633955.1. Classification (NCBI taxonomy): domain Eukaryota; kingdom Viridiplantae; phylum Streptophyta; class Magnoliopsida; order Brassicales; family Brassicaceae; genus Camelina; species Camelina sativa. The sequence continues at coordinate 10,769,277 of NC_025701.1, read as the reverse complement.
TTGCTAGATGATCTACTGATAGCCCTGATTTGTTTCCTCTATGTTGCTGCTCTTTACCGATCTGTTCTCTATTTCCGTCATGGTGGTTCATGAATTTCTTTGAAGTTTTCACATCATGAATCATCATAGTTGAACAACTAAAAGTGACTTGGTTACTTGTTTGGCCCTTGCTTTCTTCTATTCATGGTTTTGACTTTTGACTGTTAGACTTAGGTAACTTGATTTTGATGGCTAAACAAAGACGTTTCTTTATTAGGTGAAGCAATTGAAATTTCTCGAACACTAGAAGAAACTAAAAGAACTTTTGTACAGGTTTTATTCTTCTCATATTTCTGAATGAACCCAATAGTATCAATTCGTCTAGGCAGGGCTTGCATCGCCGGATCGAAGGTAGGAGCGTTCACCAACATTGTTCTTCCCAGTAAATAACCGATCCAACGGTGACCTTATTGCTAGAAGCAAACCTTTTGATGCACCTGCACGCTCCTGATCACCGTCCATAATCCCATCCGGGGACCGGATCGAACCGGTATGGTACGGAGGAGTTATCGAAAACGGTCTTCGGTCGAACCGTCTGTCTTGATCGAACCGTTCCAAGTAGAAATAGTTTCGTTCAGTCCCTAGGCTTCCGGTTCTGAACCCTCTAACCGAACTCCTTGCTTGAGGTAAGGCCACTTGGTCTTTTGACCCATGGTTTCCTAGGTTCGAGTTCACGAGGTGATTGTGTATCTCTTGGGGTAACCTTAGCGTGAAGCGGTCTAGATTCTCCTCTGGTTGACCAGGAGAAATGGGCGGGCTAAACAATCCAGCTAGTTTCCAACCTGTAGACATGGACTTACGTGGCATGCTTTGGTTACCTGTCCAAGCCACCGAGTCGATCAATCGCTCGTCCGGTGAAGCCAAAATCTTTCTTCGGCTATCATCAACCGGCGTTTTGGGAGAGCTCTGACCGGTTTCTCTTGCGAAACCGGGTATCTCGAAAGAAACAGACTCACCCGGTACAGGAACGAGATTGGAACGGCAGAGAGGACACGTGGTTTGAGAACGGAGCCAAGCATCAATGCAACCAGGATGAAACACGTGGCAACACTGAGGTATCAAACGCAGCGTTTCGTCGTCCTCGAACTCGTTGAGGCAAACGGGACACTCCAACGCTTCTTTGCCGATCCTCAGCGTCTTCACGGTTGAGTAACGAAACGTCGGAAACGTTTCTATGACGGACGCGTCGAGGCCACGCGCCGTCGTCTGCCTCACGTTAAGCCAGTTTCCTGGCTCACCACTATCCTCCATCCCTAGAGCTCTTTCGAGACACCTCCTCATGTAGACGGAGATACATCCAAGTGCGAAGAAAACACTAACGAGTACGATCATGACTATAGCCATGGTTGGACTGAACTTTGCCCTGTCGTCGTCATTATCAAACTCGTTGGTTTGAGCCGCACCGAGCTGTAACTGTAGTAGTAGCATGAAACAAGAGTAGAAGCTTAAACGTGACATGACCACCATCGATGGTTACAAATGGTTTAACAATCTGACGGTGTGGAGGTAAGTAATTGTATGTACTTCCCGGTTTCATGAGAACCAAAGCTTTGCCGATGAAAGAGCTTTATAAAAACAAAAGCCTCGTCATTTTGTTCTTTTTGTCTTTACTTCGCATTCGAAAAAAAACAAAAGCAAAAAAAAAGGTGATGGTAAGATCATAGGAGATGATATTATAAGAACGTGTGATACATTAATTTAGGGGCGGTTTGCTTTGCCTAATGAACATGATGGTTGACTTTTCAGATCTTACAAAAGGCACTACTATTGAACAAATTATATTTTATGGACCAAGAAAATCTGTTATGAATATAATCCAAAAGTGATTGTTGTGATGGTTCGTACTTTATTTTAGGGTTTTTTTATGATGTGTAACTCGATTTAAAATGGTACAAAACGGATAAATCAACCGGTTTTTGAAGGAAGTGGCATCGTCACTTGCAAATTTTAAATCCCAAGTTTGATAGAGTCTTACAGTTAGATCACTGAGGGTTTTATATATATATATTGGCACTTTATGTATCTAAACTAAAGAAAGATTTGTTTTTGGTAGGATAAAGAAAGATTTGTTGATCCAAAAGCTTTACATATATGTTGTCGTAAAATGACTAAAACTAATACGAGATCAAACTTATCTCTTACGAGTCAACTTCGACAGAGATTAGTATTATAAAAAAAAAAAAAGAGAGCTTGATGTGGTCTTAGCATAGTAGGTCACGCAATTATACAATGATAATGTCGTAAATGTGATTTATGAATTAAGCAGTTGGTGATATACTTGCATCATCATGATAATCCCATGTTGTGATCACGTCGTTCTCCAACTAGCTAGCTAGTTATTGATTTATTATTTTTCTGTGGAATCAGTTTAAATAATCATAATCATTTATATATCTGATCACTTTGGTGCGGATTAATTAGTGGAGATGTGTATATCATATGATGCGATGACTTAAACGACGGCCCGATATAAATAATATACTTGTTTTGGATAAAGGATAATGTGAGGTGATTCAACTTTCCCTTTCATTGGGACGATTTTCAACTTTAGAAATAATTAAGACCTAAAAAGAAATTAATACAGTATTGTACTACTATCAGTTATATATTGTCAACAAATGCAATTTTTTAAAATTAAGCGAATTAATTTGCTGAGCTGCTAATTAACTCATCACATAAGTGCTTACAAACAAAAAATGACAGACTTTTTAAACCCTAAGGTTTCGCTTGTCCGTATAATATGCGATTTTGTACACACCGCTACAATTGTCTTACTGATCGACAATTTAATGCTTTTTAACAATTTCCGAAAAAGACATAAATAATATGTAAGCCTCATGAATCTTATCATCTTGAAACTTATCTCGAAAGCTTTCAAATATGGTGTAATAATGTTTTCTATTAGTATTGTTTATTAAAAAAAAATTATCAGATGAGGTTATTTGATAAAAGGAATAAACCAAATATATTATATTTGTTAAAAAAACAAAATAATACTTTTAGAACCGAGTTTTGTTTTGTTCGGATATCAACTTATAGTTTATAATATTTTTATTTGAATAAATAGTTTATAATATTAGGAAGAAAAAAATATAGTATTAAGAGAAATTATCTATGATGCTTGTTTGTTTCGATGCTTGAACTAAATCTAAGTATATCTCGTAGAGTTTGTCTCCATGCAACTCTTCAGCAAATATTTGGATTATCCTCATTTTTTGTCAGCATGTATTAATTATAAAACTTAGCCATTAAGAAGTTTCCTATTTTCAAGAGCTAGGTTGTTCGCCTACAATTTTTGGTATGTCATCTTATGGGGAAATCCCATCTTATGGTATCACTTATATATATCCTAGAAAATAACTCATTAAAAAGGAACAAAACATTCGGTATAAAAAAACGATCAAAATCATCAAAATAGTGGTATAATGTTTTTGAAAACCTTCCAATACTAAAATTTCAGAATGTGTATTTAAGCTCTTCTTAAAACGACTGAACATCATATACTATTTACGACGATTTTGAGATCATCATAAGAGACGTTTTTGTTCAATTAATCGTATGAGCAAAAGCGCTAGAAAGTAACCAATGATTTATCTAAAAAAATTTAAAAGAGTTAAAGTAGATTCAAAATTTAATGGAGTTAAAGTAGATTCAAAATTTAATAGTTTCTGCATCAACTAAAGCGTCAGCATATAAAATGAAACCAATCATCTATCTAAAATTCTTTAAAGTATGAGCGAATTCAAAAAAATTTAATACTCTGCACATAAACGAAATCGTCAGCATAAAAAAAATCATCTACCTAAAAATTTAAAAGATTAAGAACGGATGATTGGTCCGCAAAATCGTCAGCTTATAAAAAAAAGACCAACCGTCAGCATTTTGATTGATTTTATGACATGCTGACGTTTTCTACATAAACAAACACGTAAGCATGTCATAAAATCAATTATCTATTACAAATTTTTTTTGATAGGTTAGAACTGGATTCAAAATTTAATAGTTCCGCGAAAAAAACCATTGATATAGGGCCACATATTCTGATCTCATTAGCTGATTGTTTTGTGTTGAACAAAATTTACTGCCAACAGTTAGGTTATTGGCCATGTATTTGGTCCAATTTTCAGAATCTACATTTACCATATTTAGTTAAACGTGGTTCTTTTTCTCCTACAAGATAGAAAATACAAATGATCATATAAACAGGAAACATTTAAGTTATCCCAGAAAAAAATTGTTTATAACATTATTTTGTTTGGCATTATACTAGGTGTATTTAGGACATGTTTTTGTTTTTAATTCTGTAACTAAAATATATTTAAAAGAAAATTATGAAAAATTTGGTCAATTGATTGAAATTTGTTGAGTGTACTTATAGGTAGGCAAATCGACTTGAAAGTTTGATAATTGTTGTATATGTATTGTATGGTTACCATTCAAATCTGGCTTTGCTCATTCTATATTGCTTGTTTCACTTGTGGTTCTAAAATGTTAACTTGTTCTGTTTGTTTTGTTTGCTCCGTTTGTTGCTTATGTTTCACACCAAAAAGAATTTGATCAAAAGATAAACATCTTTTGAAAAAATGATTCCAGTCGAATAAAGGAAGAAGTGAGGAAGGAAACCATAAGCCAATTTGACGGCTTTGCCGCTTTAGAAACATTAGAAGGCCTAATAGTTAAGAAATATTTATCTCTAAATAAGCCCAATAATTTAATGCGGGCCTTAGTTACACTAACTTACTAATCATGTGGATTAAACTGGCGAATGAAATTTTCAAGTCAACTGAAATTGAAAGCATATTATGACCATGAATGTATGCTATTTTTAAATTCAGTTTTTGTATATTTTTTTTAAAATCCACACATATATCATATTTGCCGACAAAAAAATATTATATATATATATTTATTTATGAGTGGGCACCTATTTTAAAGAAATTGTAATTTTGAACTGAATCCATCGAAATTCATACGGATGAACTTTGTATCCAAAATCTATATTCACAAAGAAAAATTCAAAATATTCGTATATATTGTAACTAGTAAAAGTACATTGAAAATATTAAAAACTTACACTAAATTCACCTAAAACAAAAAAAATATATATACAAATACAAAATTCACATAAAGAATTTGATTTTGTTTAAAAATATAAAAATACAATAGGAGATGCATTTTTAATATTTTCTAAGAAATACAAAAGACAAAATAATAAAATTAAGAGAATTTGTTAAAAATGCCCCTTTTGATATACCCCTTTTCAAAAATACCCTTTTTTCTGGCCATTTTTATTTATGTCCTCTTTTAATTTTTAATGACCATTTTACCCTTAGATGAAAATTATTTTATTCAATAAAAAGAAAAACAAAATTTTCCCGCCAAAAAATTTCCGACATATTTTCCCGCCAAAAATTTTTCAAAAAAATTTTCCCGCCAAAAATTTTTTTGTCAAAAAACTTTTGATAAAAAATTTCGAAAAAAAAAATTTTCCCGCCAAAATTTTTCCCGCCAAAAAAAATTTACAAGGTTTTTAAAAGGTTTTATAAGGTTTCTACCTTATAAAAGCCTTATAAACACCTTGTAAAGGCTTTTACAAGATTTTTTAAAGAGTTTTAAAAGGTTTTTTAAACAACTTGTAAACGCTTTTACAAGATTTTTAAAAGGTTTTTAAAAGGTTTTAAAAGGTTTTTAAAAGGTTTTTAAAAGGTTTTCAAATGGTTTTTAAAAGGATTTTTAAAAGGTTTTTAAACACCTTCTAAACCCTTTTACAATGTTTTTAAAAACCTTGTAAAAGTTTTTATAAAATTTTTAAAAGGTTTTTAAACACCTTTTAAATGCTTTTAAAAAGTTTTTAAAAGCGTTTACAAGGTGTTTAAAAACCTTTTAAAGCATTTACAAGCTTTTTAAAAGCATTTACAATGTTTTTAAAAGCGTTTACAATGTGTTTAAAAACCTTTTAAAAACCTTGTAAACGCTTTTAAAAGTTTTTTAAAAGCATTTACAAGGTTTTTAAAAGGTATAAATTTCAATATTTTTGGCGGGAAAAAATAATTTTTTTGGGAAAAATTTTCGATTTTGGCGGGAAATTTTTTTGGCGGGAAAATATTTTCGATTTTGATGACTGTACATTCTTGCTGTCACTCAAAAAGGGTAATTTGGTCATTTTGTATATAATGAGGGGTAGTTTTAAAAATGGTCAACATAAAGGGATATTTTTAAAAAGAGATATGGAAAAAGGGGCATTTTTGAGAATGCCCCTAAAATTAAAACATATGGACTTGAAATCTGCTGAAGATGTGATCATATCATACATGGAATCGAACATGCTAAACTTTCATTTGTATTATTTGGAGTACATATGAACATTGGCCCAATTGACCAATTTAAAGGATAGTGCAGCAGAGTATCAACTACAAAAGACTAGCTTAGATATTTTTTCCTAGTAACTGATATCGCTTATAATTATAGCACACATATACACACTCTTTATTATGAGAAATAATTGAACTCTTTTTTTTTTCTATGCACAAAAAGCAATTGAACTGTAATATAGAGGTATTGGATGCTGTTCAGCTATAGAAATTGAACCCTACAAATCTATTTGCATAGTTAAAGATGTACCATTTCCTTTGTTTTGTTTTCTAATAAAATGATGGTACCATTCCTATAAAAAATATATATATAGAGTGAGGGTGTGTATAGTGTTGAAAGCCTAGCTATTTGAATAGAATAAATAGAATTCAATCATTCACTACTTGACCCAATCTCGTACTTTGTTTTGTATATAAGAGGCACGTAAGATCGATCCTACGCATATGTTTTCAATGAGACAGCTAAGCTATTTGTGAAAAATTAACTTCATTACTTGATTAATTATTTTCCATTGTGTATAAACCACCGAATAGACTAGTTCAGTTATATCACATCACAACATCTCTATGACAATGTAAAAAAAAACATGAAAGTACTATACTTATATATAAATGTTGTTCATGTGGATGAAAAATAAAAATATAAATGTTTATTTTTCTGACATCATACTTAAGTTTGAAACGTTGAATAATGTGCTTAAAACTTTGGTTGTGATTTCGCTTTGAAATTTGGCCGAACAACCTATTGATGAATAGTGTGTTTGAAACTTTGAATGTGATTATTCTTTTGGTCAGCTTCTGGCTTGTTATCAGTCTCCGGCTTGTTATCTTCCTCCTATTTACAATTGTATTTGTTAGTCACCTAGTCCTCAATCTTTTAACAAAACATAAAAATTCGTTGTATATAGTACTAAAATTTGTTTGTAGCACCTAGTGCTATTCAAAATACCACAAAATCGTAATAGAAAGTTCAGACTCGCATGTTGATTACAGATTTTGAATATATGTATAGTCACAGTTATACAATGATAAAAGTAATTAGGTCAGATGGTAGGGAGTGACGAGGCAGATGAAAGAGTGAGTAATAAAAAAAGGTAAAAACTGAGAAGTAATGTTTGGGAAGCGAATCTTGAAGTCCCCGAGTCACTCCAACTGCAAACTTTCAACATTTCACAGAATTTTAGGTACCAACATCCCCGGTTTTCTCGGGAAACTCAATTACATCAAAACTTTAATTTAACAATTAAATACATGTTTAAAAAAATGATTATATTCTCGATCGCATTAGAAAATGGATTAAATTTGTCTTGTTTTGGATAGGAACTGGAAAAACAAAATAAGTAAATTGCGTATACACAAAGCCTATTCAGACTCCTTTCCAAACGCGTTAAATATTTGGAGGATCTTTTATCGGGTCGGCACGAATGTCATTATTATCCTAATTATTGAATTAGATTTGTCTGCTATTAACATAAACCGCAGCTTACTCTTTGTCATTTATCCAACCAATTTTTATCATCTTAATTTTGTCATTATTTTAACCTTTTTTTTTGGCATTAATAGTTACGAAAGTAGAAAACTCTTAATCTTATTATTTTTGTTGCTTGTCAAAAATGCTAAAATTTTAGAAACCACACCACCCAAATTTGAAAGGGACTCTCAAATACTAGTAATAATGTTTTTGGATAAAAGGGTGAATATATATATATATATATATATATATTTTTTTTTAAAGGTTGAAAATTTCAGAACCTTTCTGAAGCCTTTATATGGTTTTTATAGATGCCTAGATGGTATAGGAAAACAATATTGACCAATAAAATGATTTATGAAATTAGTTGTGTGGTTCTTTTTATTATCAACCAGTTGAAATGTTGAATGGTTCTCTTTTTTTTTGTGTGTCAAAACAGTTGAATTAATGGTTCTTATTCATTTGTTTGGTGTACGAGTGCCATCATTATATAAAGTTGAGGGGTTTAGTAGTATCCAGTATCGTTTTTTTTTTTGTTATTTTAGGTCAAGAAAAATTAAAGATAGACATTGAAATATACATACGATTATGACCTCTATTGTAAATCAACATTATATAACGTAAAGAGGAAACATATATATAATTTTTTAAAAAAACGAAAAGAATGTGGGCTTTCTATTGATCTATTCTATACTTCACGCCCAATCCGAGAAGCAGAACAAGATGTGACCGACGATCTTGTTCTAAGTTTTATACAATAAATCTGTTTTAAGTTATTATTATCTAAACTAAATTAATATTATGAGAATCTCATAAGGAATTGATCCGGACAAAGTACACGATATATCTCCCGCTAGAATTTCAGGCAGCGGGATTTACGGTTAAACGAACCACATGCTAATGTTCCTTTACCACTTAAGGAGTTTTATTTTACAACATGGAACAAAGCTGGTTTTATCAGGATGCTTAGTTGTAAACTACTCCTTTTTATTTTATTATATTGTAACTTTTTAAACTCGTTAAAAGGCTAATCTCGTCATTACTAGCTAATTATATTAACTGCGAAATGAAACTTCAAGAATTCAAGCCAGAATAAAGTATTGAACAATGTTTTTGACTATACTAAAATTTCAACTATTCCGAAGGTTTTTTAGAGTTGGTGAGAGGCTGAGAGCAAGAGTCGCAGTTGGGAGTAGTTGTTTGTTGTGTTTTGTGTATGTCCTCCTCTCTTTTGCTACCAAAACAGTAATTTTAGATTGAAAGTTGAAACGTTGAAAATGTGTTAGTGTTTCATTAAATAACTAAATATAACTATGGCAAAAGATTTTGGTCCCCTATTTCAGTAAAAAATGTATACGTATGTAAAGATGTTTTGTTTATAAACAGTTTTTTTGAAAGTGTTAGTTATAAAGTTAAGCTTGTGTGTATTATAAAAGTAATATCTATACTATATAGTATGTGACCGAGAACCAGTGATAAGATCTTGCGAATTTCTTAAAAAAAACATGTCATGAACCAATAATAGAGAAGAAATAAGAGAGTCAATATATACTGACAATAACAGTAATAAAAAATCATGAATCCTTTACTAAGATGAAAAGAGTTGTCACAATCCGACGAAGTTTTGGCCAGAGCATCAAGATTCACGAATTATATATTAAACACGTATTACGTAGATTTTCCTTTACCCAAAAATGAAATCACAATCACAGATTCTATGTTCTGTAAATAAATAGACATGAGATGAGAACTATAGAAGTGTGTATGTTTGAATACATACGACAATGAAAGACCTGCAACCTGTTGCGCGATAGTTAAATTACTGTATTCTCAGTTACCCCTGTTTTTTTTTTTTTTGTTCTTTCCTTTTTTCTATACAGATCTTTTATTATATATATATATATATATATTATTTTTTACATTTCAACTCATTTATACTAAATCGTAGCTAGAGAAATATAATTAAATTTGCATTCTGCGGGTTTAGTGATAAACACATTTTATTAAGCTAAAACAAGTATGTGTGTTTGTTAATTGTGTATGGAAGACACATGGTTGTCCTTCGTCAAAATTAATTGTTTTGTCAACCGTCAAAATTAATTGTTTTATGTCAACTGTCAAAAATTAATTGTTATATCATCAAAGAATTATTAAACTATAATGAATGTGAACTTGTAGTACGTAGTATAATGAACGATTAAAATCATTACTTAATGACAGTTGCACTCATTTAGTAGAGTATTCTTGCATATAAATAAACCTATACTATATAAATAATTACGTAGACGAGAAATTTTTTCTAAACCAAAGATCCCGGAAATACATTGAACAATCAAGAAAAGACAATAACATCTAAGAAATAAGTGGATTCCTACCATAAGTTTAGAGTGATGTAGGTGTTAAAAAAAAACAAACTTAAAATGATATAAAAGAGATATATACAGATTAAGACATATATCATAATTAATTTTTTTTTGGTAGGAATATATCATCATACTATATTAATTGTGAAGTACAAATATGAAACTAACGTTAAAATGTATAAAAAATTACATTCAATTACCATTAGAAAAACTTAATTAAAATTAATTAATTGATTAAATAAATATAATTAATTAGAAAAATAGAAATGCTGACAGATCAAATATAAAAAAATCTATAAAAGTAAAAGAAATCTATTCAAATCAAAACTAATTTGTACATGAAAAAAAAAAAAATTAACTGCCAAGATTTTTTAAAAATACGGATATTTTTTTTAAAAAATAGAGTTTATTTTTTTCTTTAATTTTACATTGTCATGCCATTGATGTTAAATAATTATTAGTTTTAAAAATATATATTTTCTCTCTCTAATAAATTATAGACAAAAATTACAAAATATTTTTTCAAAACAATATAAACAAATCAGAATTTCAAAAAGTAAGATTTTATATCCAAGTAGTCAATATAATTATTTTTAATAACTAGATTTCGAAGATTTTGTTAAAATTTCAAATTATGATTCTCCTATCATCATTATTTTACTTTATTTACAAATTGTTTGGAATTTTTATATAATAATTATGATTAATAAAATACAGATTTTTGTGTGCATATGTTGTGATTTGAATTTTTAAAAACAAAGATATATTACTCGATCTATGAAAATAACATATATGTTTTAATTTTCACATTGGCAGGTTGGTAAAACTAAATTTATATAGCTGATAAATTAATAAATTTTATTTGTTCACAATTATAATATTAAAACTACAACTTCATATTTCACAAAATAATGATGCAAATACAACAAACAAACAATATAAAACTGTAATATACGTCAAAAATAAAATACTATAATATTCTAAAATAATTAATATTCAAAAAACATATATAGATTTACAGAACAATTAAAAATAAATATTATCTCAAACAAAATATCTTTTGAAAAGATATAACAACAACTTTTATTATTCTATTATAATTTTTTTTTAAATGTTGACCCGTACTTTAAGCACGGGATATTTCATAGTAATTAAATAAATTAGAGAATATATATTGGTTTAATATGTAATTTTTATTTTATTTTTATTAGTTTAGGTAATATTAATCAATCAGCATACAAGTAAAAGATCTACAAATGTATATTAACGATAACAATTTATACATTCGAATCGAATCATTGATACAACATGTAATTAATTAGCATGGTGGTGTAGAAGATAATACAATGACTAATCTACACATTGGCGAATCTCTTAATTAGATTAGTCTCTCCGTTAAGTAAAAACATATTTTAAGAAGTTTCTTTGTGCATATTGATTAAACTACTTTAAAACATATATAACTCTTTTAATTCATCTATTATTTTTTAAATAATATGCCTATAAGGCCATCCTTAACGGGATAACTTTCCCTCTGTTCTAAGCCCAATAAATAATAAAAATATGTAACAGTGGGCTTAGATCAATATTTTTGATCTTGGTTCAGAACTGATCCAAAGGCTGTTCTAATATTCTTCCTCTCTTCTGATTGGTCGAAAAAATATCGAGAGAACGAAAAAAATTCTGATTGCTCTCTTCCGTCGTATTCCGTCATAAAACGAGAGAGAGTGTGTTTGAGAGCGAATCAAGGTTCCTCCAAAGAAGATGTCTTTAATTCTTATTTTTGTTTTATGCTGCTTCGAGATTTACCAAACAATGGCTGCTGCAGATGCAAATCCCTCGTTTTTGTTTAATGGTGGGTTTGTGAAATCTCCGAGCTTTGACGAGAATATTGCTCTGTTTGGAGATTCGAAGTTTGTTGACGGCGGTCCATCGATTCAATTGACTGACTCAGTGAGTCGGAGTGAAGGAAGAGTTGTTTACAGGCAACCCATCAGACTCTTCCAAGGTAAAGAAAGAAACTTTTCCGGATCATTCTCGACTAGTTTCTCGTTTTCGATGTCTGATGAGATTGGTGCTGTCCTGGCTTTTGTAATGGTTCCAACTGGTTTGGATCTTAGGTCGTTTGGTAGAAAGGGTAATAATAACAGTAGTTCATCTGGTCTAGGGTTCTTATTGCGACACAAGGTCGAGACTGATATCTTATCAGCACTTGTGTTTTGATTCCACGAGAAAGAGATTTGTGCTTTTCTTATAGGATTAGATATCCTGGATTGGAGGAGATATAGGAACTGAACTTTGTTCTGTTTACTCGTTTGTGTTATGCAGCAACACAACACTGAGCTAGTGGTTGGTATGGTGAGGCAACAGTTTAAGAAACACATGAATGAGACAGACCCTGAGAAGATTCAGAAGCTTAAAGATGAGTGAGTTTTTTTTCTCCCCAATCTTTAGTGAATGTTATATACTGGTAGAGAACCTTGTGATTACTGATTAGATCAGTATCAGATGTCCAACTTGTTCATTGAGGCATGTATTGCAAAAAAATTCTCTGATATAACATTTGGCAGTGCTGCTCGGGGACTAATCAATCACATGTTGTTTGAGTCGGCAAAGCTGACAGGAGGCAAGGTTAGCCAGAGATCCTGATGCATTCTGGTTGCAGACTCCCATTGTTATGCTATTTCTCTCTCTGTCTGTTCAAGGCTTGTAGGCTAATAATGCAAACTAAGTTGGCTTTAATAAAAGACTTCATCGACTAGCGTCCGTGACTCAACATTGATGATTTTGGTTTGCAATCATTCTAATGATTATCTACTTCAAGGCAAATCATACAGCTTCGACCCTGGTTTAGATTAATGTTTACTTCTGCTACGTCCTCTAGGCCTGAAGATCAAAAATGTTCTCATTTACATGTACTCTTGTATCTTTGGTGACTACTTTATGTATGAAATAAAATCAGATTCTTGTAGTAAAAGTTTATAACATATGAAAGTTTACATTATTTTCACTATATATTTATTCTAAGAACATCATAATTAGTTCCCCCATTTTTTTTACCTATGATCTTAACAACTGATCTTAGATTATTTTCACTATATATTTAATCTAAGAATACAAAAAAAAGTTCTCCCATTAAGGATGCCCTAACTGATAGATCATAAAATTATGTTCGCAATGAAAATTATAAAGCATTTATCTTCATACAAGGAAAGATAAATAAAGTCTTATCCACACATCTATTTAATTAAAAATAAGGACAATATATATTGTTATCTTTACGTTTTAGTTTGATTTAGGATTATATAAAGATTCGAATGGTAGCGGCGATTGGAAATGTACAAATCCATCTGCGAACTAAAACGTTTTATGTTTTTATCATTTATCAAGTATAGTTCATAATGGTGCGATTTTCTACAAAAAAAAAAAATACACCATGAACCAACTCTAGACCGTTTTTACATACAAATAGAATTGGTTTGCAGCGATTTGTTATTTTCTCTAAAAATAAAATAGACAAAACAGCTGTCAGTTTGTCTGTCCCTACCACCGTTACCATTCAAACCATAAACCATAAGTATTTAATTTATCTTTGTTCACATTGTAATATAAATTTAGAACGTTTGTTTGTTCTTTTTTTTGTACGTAATTTAATCAGTTTGGGTTTGATCAAATTGAATGAAAACAAAGATTGAGAAAAAGGTAACAGTGATTGGGGAAATAATTCGAAAGATGCATGAGAAAACAAGCCCACTGGAAAATTGTAAGCGGTGTTCTTGGGAAAGTACTTGAGAGACAAGAAAAGAGAAGCTTGAGGTTACATGGACTCTTCTGGACGTATGCTCATGGCTTCTCCTCTCATTTTTTTTTTAAAATGTTTTCAGAAAACAGAAAAACAGATTATCTTTAAACGTCTACATCAAAATCAAAACTCTGAATAAATGTCATTCGTGGGAAACATCGACATGTTAAAAAAGATGATCAGAAATGATGAAAAAGTAATAAACACAGAGACGATCGAACAAAGTTCAGATGATTAGATAATAATTAACCAATAAAATATTTAGTTAATTAGTTGTTTTGATATATACTGTATAACATTAGGTACACTGATTCAAAGGCGAGACAAGATTACTATAGCTTAAATTTAATTTATTTCAAGTGCATCCAACAAGATTCTTGTATTATCATGAAAATTTTGTCCTGAGGTTTTATGTTCACATTTGATTTATATTTTCGGCAAATTGATTCAGATTTAGAGATCCCAAGTGTCCGACCAAATTTGATTACATAACGCAGCCTAGTCACATCTATCTAATTCTTTAAATTTTGTTTTCATATTATAGTTGGACTATAACTATTACATATTCCCGGAGTGATTAGATCAGAATAATCAAAAGATGCCATCTAATTTAAACATAACTTTTGTTTTTGATGACGAGAAAAACAAAGATTTTAAATTACATAACTAGTGCCATCATTTTCTTACATGCCAAGTGGATATCTCGATTTAAATTTTTCTTAAAACATCACGAAACAAATTTGTTAAACCTGACATAAAGTGATACCCCACTGGCCAATATAATTCTTCTTTTGGTTGTGTATTTTCTGGTAAACATTAAAAAAAAAAAGATTTTAAGTTTAATCGGAAACTAAGCCATATATTTCATATAATCCACATTTCTTTCATTATTAAAAATATAGATATACGTTACTTTGTTTCAATTTAAATCGAACTTGAGTGTAACCTGACGCCCCAAGCCTGCAAACAGATTATTTGGTCTTGTGGACCGGTCTACTAGTATCCCACGTGCGAACTTGTCTCTGTATAACATGTCTCTATACCTCTCTATGTATCTTTTTTTTTTGTCCAAAACCTCTCTATGTATCTCTAATACTAGTAATTAGTAACCATAAACTCAAGCTGATTAGTGTATCTGATTCCATGGAAATGCATAGATATTCTATGGTAATTTCTGGCACAGTAGAATTTTACACCAGAAATTGGTACAAAATGTAAATCCAAAAATATTATTTTCGTCAAATGAAGATCAAATAATTTTTTTTTTTTTTTTTTTTTTTTTTTNGATCAAATAATTTTCTATGGTAATTAAGCATAAAATGCTTCAAAATTTTATATTGTCCAAATGAACCTTTCCGTTTTTTTTTTTCTTTTCCTTTTATCATTTAGCTAACCACTATCACCAAAATTTTTAATGCAAAAAGAATTAGTAGAATTGCACGTCTTGATTCTTTTTGGAGAAATCGTTAATCCGCAACATGACATATTACACTAACGAACTGATATGTTTTTTTAATTGATGTTGTGCCATATTTAAAGGCGTCACTATTAGGAAAAATTGGAAAAGATTTGAACTGGTTATGATGACCACCAGCACCAGTTTACTTGCACTCGCATGCACGTCGATAAAAATCACTTCCCACTATATCAGCTTTTACCATTTCTTAATAAATTATTTATTTTTATTTTATTGTAAATGAAGAAAGAGTTAAAAATCTACTAATTGGTTTAGGAATAGTTCCACAAAAATAACATTTTATTAATATAATTACAATATAATCAAACTTAGTTTTTTTATAATAACACAATTCATGATTTTTTTTTTAACGTCTAACTTAAACTTAAGTTTGAAGAAGTTATATATTTCCATATTGGGATTGTTACAATTGTACTCTTTGGGAGCTTTAATTTTGGGTCAACTGTTCTGAGCTTCTAAAAAATATAAAACAATTAGCCTTATAGCTTCACAAAGCTTCTCTGAAGAGTCCCCCCATCATATTTCCTCTTTCACTCTCCTATCTTTGTTTTTTGTTTTTTGTTAAAGATTCACTCTCCTATTCTTCCTCCATGCCGGTGAGTTTTTGAGAGTTTAATATTTTGTCGAATGAATTTTAAAAGAATCTTCATATAATTAATACCAAGGTTAGTTTCCTTTAGTGGGCTTAACCCTTTTTGCCTTTATTTTTCCCTCGAGACAAAAAGGAGAGCGACAAACACTTCCTGTCTCAAATTTTGTTTTCTCTCCTTCTCTCTTTCTCTCTCGATTTCTCAAATCCCCCTTTTTTTTTTTGACGGTCTCAAATCAGTTTTTTTTCTTCCATATTTTTGAATATATCTTTTCATCAGTCTCCGGCTTCAAAATGCCCTTGGCGGCTATGCTATACCCGCAAGATCCATTTGGATACCTCTCCAACTGCAAAGATTTTATGTTTCACGACTTGTACTCTCAAGAAGAAGTAGTAGCTCAAGATACGAAACACAACATTGATAAGTCATGTCACGAACAGAGCTTTGTGGAACACGGTAAAGAGGAAGATCGTCAATGGCGAGACTGTCATCAGCACCCTTTATTAATCCCTTCATTGGTAGAAGAGCTTGGTCTTCCCGCCAATGATGTGGAGAATCATCCTCCTCTGCAGCAGCGGAGGAAGAGGAGGAGAACAAGAAACAGCAAGAACAAAGAAGAGATCGAAAACCAGAGAATGACTCATATCGCCGTCGAGAGAAATCGTCGGAAACAGATGAACGAGTACCTCGCCGTGCTCCGTTCTCTAATGCCGTCGTCGTACGCTCAAAGGGTAAGTTACTAATTCAGTCTTTAATTCCTCATGTGCATGCTATATTATATATATATATATCATTTAGTCACGATCTTTTTCTTAAGTAATTGATATTTCAAATGTTTGTGTCTTTGTTTTACTTCATTGGCCTAGAGTCCTATAGTACACAGTTTTGCGTGTTTCAGGCTTCTTTAAACTTAATAAACTAAAATTCATTCTTTAGATATACTAACAAAACGGAATACCATGAGGATGATTGAAAATATATTGATGTTTTTATACAACTCATCAACAAGAAAATCCACCGTAAACTTATATGCAAGAGGTGATGCGTTTATATATTACATACTAAACTTTTCTGCAACATATCTTAAATATTTTAATATAAATAATTCTGTGACACCAAAAACTAGAATCAATATGATTAAGAATATTGGGATGTTTTAATACAATTTCTTAATAAACTTGTATGCAACTAGCGTGATACGTGTGTATACGTACATATCAAGAGATTTTTTTTAATCTTTTATAAACTACACACATATGTATCTGATTTGAGCGGGTTTTTGGTGGTAAAGGGAGATCAGGCGTCGATAGTAGGAGGAGCTATAAACTACGTGAAAGAGCTAGAGCATATCTTACAATCTATGGGGCCTAAGAGAACCACGACCACCTCCACGACCCATGATGTAGAAGGAGCCAAGACTAGCACTAGCTCGTTGGCGGATCCCTTCTCAGATTTCTTCAGCTTCCCTCAATTTTCTACAAAGTCATCAGAAGTACCGGAAAGCTCATCTTCATCGGCGGAGATAGAGGTGACGGTGGCTGAAAGCCACGCGAACATCAAGATATTGGCGAAGAAGAAACCAAGGCAGCTTATCAAACTCGTAGCTTCTTTACAAAGCTTAAGGCTCACTCTTCTTCATCTTAATGTCACCACTCACCAGAACTCCATTCTCTACTCCATCAGCGTCAAGGTACGTACATTTTCAACTTCTCATCATTACTTTGTTTGCTTTTGGGGTAATCATGAGATTAAAGTGATTAATGACTGTGTGGTGCATATGGTTTCACTTTGTTGATTTAGTTTTTTGTCTCTTATTGTTGGGGGAAAAAATTTGGATTAGTACTAGTTGTGGTTGTGTCTGGGCTTTTAAAAGGTTGCTAATAAAAATTAAAATCATTCTCTTTGTTTTTGCTTACTTCGTTTGGGTACTTAGGGCATGGGGCCTCAATAGTTGTGGGTCAAACTCGTAATCATCATTTTATTTTAGACACAAAAATTGCGTATCTTAATGGTACCTGTAAGATTCAGGGGACCAACCTAAAAAAACAAAATATCAATATGCGTGTATCTGTCGTATACGTGGTGTTGTATACTACTGTGGATATATGTTTGGTGGTCATAGAATTGTCGATGAAATATGTACGGACAACGAAGTGAGGCTACCACTTGTTCAGGAGATATTCATAAGCCCAATTTTAAGCAAATTGATATTTTGTAATGAAATTATTTTTGTCCCAGTCTCAACCTTTTTTTAAGAATCTTTATATATAGCTATATTTCATAAGAATAAATGGTTGGTTCAGGTTGAAGAAGGAAGCCAACTGAATACCGTGGACGACATTGCAACAGCTTTAAATCAAACAATAAGGAGGATTCAAGAAGAGTCATAATTCAGCAAATAGATTAATTAATTTTTATGTTTTTTAAAAAATAATTAAAATAAATTTTCTAATTTGTGTATTTTTTTTCGTCACTGTTTCTCTTTATGTAAGTTGCATTTTTGTCTCCGTAATGAATCAACTGTTATTAATATCTGGAAAAAACAATAAACTTGGATGGAAAAAAAAAAAGAGGGTTAAGTCGGTAAGTAGGTGACATTGGGCGCTAATAGCTGTATTCTACGCCAAATGTACTTCACAATGTTCTTTGCTCTTTAGGGTTGTGTGTGTAATGATCTATATATATCGAAAGTATAATGATTAATTTATGGATCTATTTCCAAAAGGAATTCGTCTTTTTCTAGAACTTTTAAAGTTTGTGGGTTCCTTTAACCCTTTAATCACTAAAATTTTTTGAATGAGAACAAATTATTTATCTAGAAACCCGAAAAAAAAAGTTACTATGTGTTGTTTGGTTTTTTTTTTTTTTTTGACAACATTTAAGTTATTTGTGTTGATATATATATATATAGGTTGCATCTTTATAGAAAAAAACATTTAGCCGACCATAACACACATGTATAACTAACTATTCGTGGAAAAATCAAAACCATATTCACCTCGAGATATGAACCATATGATGGACATTGGACAACTTAGAAACCCACTAAAACCCTGCAAAACTCAAAGTAGTATCTTCAATATACATGGTTTGTATAGTTCAAAGTTAAAACCTTAGATCTAAAGTGGATAATCATCCTCATTAAACAACCAGTTCGCTTTATCTACTATGTAATTATCCAACATAAACGACATAGCTAAGCTAATTAGAAGATGAGACCTAAGAATATGATACCAAACAAATTCCAAAGAAAATACCAAAAGTTAAGTTTCTTATAGACGTTAAAGATAAAACTAAAAGAAAAGGAAATTAATTTGATCCTTCCAAAACAAACTAATTATTAATCAAAATTGAAAAATAGTTACAACAGGACTTCACTAACAATCATGTCTTCCGCCCGTATTATTATTATTATTATATAGAGTAAAAATAAATATAATTTCTACATAATATGTATGTCATGTAAAACAAAAGGGTAAAAAAAAAGAGAAAAGAAAAAAAAAACGTAATCTTTTGTGAAGTTAATTTGGAACGCAAAATCAGCGGTACGTGGGATTCATGGTTGAAGAGAGATGATGATCATTGTCTTATCATGAAGACCCATCAAAAGAAATGAAGACTCAATAGATAAAAAGGAAAAGAAAAACGAAAGTAGAACTACATATTATTAGAAGAAAAGAAAATAAAGGTAGAAAAGTAAAGCCTATAATGAATTTTGTTTTTGACCTAGCCTATAGATACAATTCAAACATCTTATGTGTGAAAAGCTTTTCACTATATCTGAATAAGAAAACACCTCAAATATAGCCGACTGTTCTCTTCAGCAGCTTTTTATGTTTTGAGCTTAGATTCACACTATCTTGCAGCTTTCTCTTCATCTTTTTGTTAAAGGTATTTAGATTTTCTTTTGTTTATTGTATTTTAGCTGTATTCATCCACTATCTCTTAACACAAAATGGGCATGTAAAAAGTCCATAAAATCATAATATGGACAAATTTTCAGATGTCGAAAGTATTTAAATTTGAGAAATTCAATTCTAGCTGATTGCATTAGTCTTTTAAGGAAAAGTAATGGTGAAGAGAAATTTCGAAATCTATTATATATAATAATAAAAGCTTGGGAAGAAAAATAATAGGAAGTTAATTGGAAATCAACATATACATCATACATACAGATACAGTATATGGTTTCTTTGGTATCTTCTCAATGCGTTGCGTCATGATTGGCTAAAATGGGTCCATTGTCTTGGCCTTTTAGGAAGTGAGTTAGTTGGTTAGTGTATTGGGCTATCTGGATCCATCCATAATATATATACACATCATCAGTTGTGGTGTCTCGATCATATGAGACTAATTACCACATATAGACCTTTTGATTAGCTTAGATTGTAGGTTGAGTAAGCCTGAAGCATGCATGTCTCTTCAATAATTTTTGTTTCCAAAACATTCCTTATCAGTGAATCATGCATTTGTTAGTTTAATCAAATAAAAATTTGTTGTATATGTCACCAAAAAACCATAGTCTAGCAAATAATGATTGGGCACTATACAATACATAGAGAGCTAATTCGCCTGGCTGATTGTTTGGAACGGAAGTTCCACCTGCTTTTTGATGTAGTCCATACATATAATCATTGTGAGCTGTGACGATAGCCCATGACTTCTCCTTTATGATCTACCAATTTTTTTCGTTTTTTTTTCCTTTCCTATTAAACCGAACGTATAAACTAAGAAAAAAAAAGAATTGTCTTAAGAGTTTGACTACTTAATTTAATGGAATTCTGAATTTTTTTAGTATATTAATATGCTATACAAATTTCAAAAATACCTTCATATGTCCTACGATTCTATTGTTGATATTATCCATTTATCCGCTTTGGGTTCAACTGGTACAATCTTTACGGATTTTTTATTGGACTTATTCCCAAAAGACTTCATTCTAGTTGGGTTGGTCTTACTTATATATTAGAAACTTCTTTTTTAGGTGTTCTCCTTGCGAGGTATTCTTGAGGTATCCTTCCTATGGTGTCACATTGAGGAGCTTCTCCCACACCGACTATTAGCTCATACCCACTTCTTTAAATCCACAACCTAGGGTATGATTAGCCCTGGGCATTCGGATACTCGGGTCGGGTTCGGGTTTTTCAGGTAGAGGAGTACAGGACCCATTAGGGTAAACAGAAAATATTGGTTCGGGTTCGGTTCGGGTCTTACCGGGTTCGGGTCGGTTCGGATCTAAAATTTCAGAACCTACAAATACCCGAAAAAATCGGATATCATTCGGGTTCTGGTATTTTGTACCCGATTACCCGAAATTTAACCCAAAAACCTGAATTTTACCTGATTACCCGGAAAATATTAAAATAAATTTTTTAAAATTATTTTTAAAAAATTGATTGGTTAATTTAAAAAAATTTATAGCTAAACATTTCAATATAATTTTGGTTATTTTGAGTATTTTCATTATTTTGCTCTAAGAAAAAATAATATTTTTGAATTTTATATTTTAACTTTGAATAACTATGTTATAATATATATATATATAACTAATATTCTCTATATATGATTTTATTTCGGGTATGTCAGATACCCATTCGGTTTTCGGTTCGGTTCCGGGTTCGGTTCCGGTTCTTCGGGTTTAGAAGATTAGGACTCAATAGGCTATTCTACCGGTTCTGGGTTCGGGTTCGGGTCCATATTTTCGGGTCGGTTTCGGTTCGGGTTTTTGGGTCCGGTTTTTTTGCCCAGGCCTAAGTATGATACCTATTGTTGGGCTTTCTAAGCCTAAATCAAGTCTTCATTAGTATGATATTGTTGGACTTTATAAATGTAGTATGTTTTCTTCAATTATATTTTATCTTCATTTCTAATCTATCAACTAAAAAAAAAAAATCATATTTTCAAAAATTTTTAAGAACTATTCACATATAAGGAACACCTGAAATTGTTTTTAAAATCTCTGATGCCATTTCCGATTATTTTTAAGTTAAAACCAATTTGGATATCAACTGACCTGATCATATGTTCGTATAGATTTGTATTTGGGCGTTGGTTAAAGTGTGTGTAAATTATGGTCGACATAAAAGTTCTATGACGTAATAATGTAATATATATATTATATAAATATTAAGTCACATACACGAAGAAAAAGGTTTTTCGAGAATCTGGAAGTTCAAACCTTAATCATGAGTTCAATCCCTTTATAAGTCGACTAAATTAACTCCAACATAACATACATCCAACTAAACATGTATAAGTCCCAAGAAATTGTCATAAAATAGTATTCTCTTATTAACAAAGGGTAGAAAACAATATGAGCACACTTCTTGGTTGCCTTGCGCTCCTAGGCCTGTTCTTTAATATGGTGGCACCTGCCTCATCCGCCACTCTTACCGTGAATTGGTCCCTTGGCACTGACTATACTCCTCTCACCACCGGAAAGAGCTTCGCTGTCGGCGATACCATCGGTGATTCATCATCTCTTAACTCTCTCGAGAATTATATAATATATATGACTTTTTTTTTTTCTGAACAAAAATATGACTCATATATAATTACCACTTCTACGTACACATATTTATTTAGTTGCAACAAAATGAAAGGCCAAGATAAAACCCTAATCCAGCCTAATATTAATGACATGATAAAATGATCTTGATGACATTATATTTTGCGTAGAATGATGATTGACATTATTGTTTGCTTAGAATGATTATGTGAAACGAAAAATCTAATCAAAACGGTAGCATTAATATTGTTACATAATGGTATTACTCAGTGTTTACCTACGGTGCGGGTCACACTGTGGATGAAGTGAGCGAGAATGACTACAAGAGTTGCACTTTAGGGAACTCCATTACATCTGACAGCAGTGGAACCACGACCATATCTCTCACGACCACTGGTCCTCGCTACTTCATATGTGGAATCCCCGGCCATTGCGCGGGCGGTATGAAGCTAGCAATCACTGTGGCATCGACCACGTCAAACGGTGTAGGCGGTGGCACCACCACACCAACCCCCACACCAACCTCTTTCACCGGAGGTGGTGGTTACAACCCCACGACTACTCAGGCTATTCCTTGTGCAGGTTGGGCCGTGTCCTCCCCATTAGGGGCTTTGGTTGCAACTTGGGCCGTTGTTTTTTATGCTTTGGCTTTGCCTTAAATAGTTGAAAGTGAAACTCTGTTGCATGTGTATGTATGTTAGTTATCTTTCAAACAAACAAAAACCATACGAAAATTTGAACCAAGCAAAATGAACGATTGACATGTGTCCGTATGAGGAGAGTAATAGAGTATGATACGCGTTGTATGAGGAGAGTAATAGAGTATGATACGCGTAAAGCATCACATATTCACATCTACCGTCTGGTACCAAATTCTCGGAGCCCACAAGGTCTCTCGCACATCTAAGCCGTCCATTTTAATGAAACATTATAACCACTCCAGATCTATCCTCGAACCGACGTAACAACAGACTAATATTGTTTGTTTTTACCAAAGAGATGTGTGGTGATCAATTGGCGGAGATTTCGAGTGGTATATAATATATTGATTATTTTATTAATACACTATAAGTTTGGATCGGAGTTCAAATCTGATTTGAGGATATCAACCAAGAGTTTATTTTGGCAAACGTATACGTGTTAAACTGTATTAAAAAAAATCTCAATTCTTTGAATACCGAACTTATTTGGAATTCGATTCATTATAACAAAAAGAAAATTTGTTTTTTTAACGTTATCAAGCTAATAACAAGCACACTGTACTGTGTGTCTATCTACGTATATGATTGATCATTTGATCTCATCTGAGAACATAAATATTATGTACTTTTTGTCGATATTATATTTTGATAACCACTTTGGTCGACATTTTGTAAGAGTGACCTAACATTTTCATTTTCTTTCCATTTAGTTGTATTTTTTTCCATAACTACGTTACGTCGAATGAATATTTTATATATGAAAATAAAATATCATAAATATGAATCGGCGTGGCCACTTATTATTTTTGTTTTGGCTTTTAGGAAAAAAATAGGTAAAGAAATATCTCGGAAACACCAAATAAAGATCATAACCAGCGAAGCAAGCACCTATAAATGAACACAACAAACACACACGAAACGGCAAGAAGAAAGAAAAAAAAACACAAATCAGGTCACCACAACTTCAACAATGGCAAACGCTTTCCTCATCAGTAGCAGAAACAGAAGATCAATGCGAACAACAACAGACTCAAAACCAAAGAATCATACGGTGAAGCAGAGATCAGACTCATCTTCAGACTACGTTTACTCATGCAAGAAACATTCGAAGCACAGACAACCTCCTGGAATCTGTTCCCTTTGTCTCCACGAAAGTCTCTCCAAGTTGTCTAGCGATTTCCATGACTATAGTTCAAGCATGAGCGCATCTTCTTTGACTAAGACTGTGTCGTCTTGCTCCTCTGCTTCTTCAGACTCAGAATCAGATTATTCTTCGACGGTTATCTCTTCTTATTACTCTTCTGTCTCTTCTTGTCGATCTCCTTTGCAAAATAGATATAGTGAGATCGTTGTTAATAAGAAGAAGAAGAAGAAGCCTGTCAAGAAACAAAGCTTCCTCTCTAGATTATTTCTGTAATTATTTACCACATTTTTGGTTTAATATATCAATTTGTTCTTCGCTGTTTCTTCACCCCTAAAATGCAGAGTGAAAAATCTTGACAAAAAAAGAATACAGAGTAAAAGGTAATCACATTAGAAAATAATCACAATTCACAAGATGATCTAAACAAGTTACGATTGTTTTAAAAAGTTTATTAACATACTCCTACTAG
The DNA here is from genome assembly GCF_000633955.1 of Camelina sativa. Taxonomy (NCBI): domain Eukaryota; kingdom Viridiplantae; phylum Streptophyta; class Magnoliopsida; order Brassicales; family Brassicaceae; genus Camelina; species Camelina sativa. The sequence continues at coordinate 10,744,342 of NC_025701.1, read as the reverse complement.
AAAGATTTTAATCAAATCTCTTTAATTTCACCGGAGAATGAAATTTATTTACGGTGTCTTTTCGTAATTTGATACGAATAAAATGTAAGAACTAAGAAAAAAAAACAGAGAATGCAGACGATGGCTGTGATTGGTTAGCACATGACACATCTGGCAGATACAATTAATGTACGGTTAGAGGACAAAGACGTGTCGTGCTTCATTCATTCAGGTTTGGTATTACAGCTGGTCTAATTTTAATAAGTAGCTTACCATAATATTTACATTAATGCAATTATATTACTTTAAACGGTACTAATTGCATTAGTATAATCCGCACAAGCGACAAGCGGAACCATGTAACTTTTTTTTTTCATATTTGTAGTATCCAAGAAACCTAATAAAGTATTTGTAATTTACTTGGAACTTGGAACGCTTGATCACAATTCACTAACCTTACCTTAAAACCTGCTTGTTACGTTGACCATGGGATGCTATTAATAATAAGTACTGCTTTAATGTTTTAAATTAATAATGCAACAAGAGATTTGATTCATGCATTGTGGTGGCTAAATGTTAAAAGACCGAGTTAGTGGGTTGTACACAGACGTACAACTGAAGTGGCCAGTTCAATGTCTCTGAGCAAGTGATCTGATGACTCAGCCACACTTTCCACGAACGTACATTCTCTCTTTCTCTGACTGTTTGTTCTCATCCACGTGACGTTTTATATGATTCTTCTAGTTCTCTCCGTAGTCCGTACCATGTCGATACAAAATGGACCTTATTGGCTATTTTGTAAGTAATGTAACGCATGTTTTGTTTTGTTGATATTTCTTGCACATCGTCAATTTTTAAAACATGACATTGTTCATGAGATTTTACCTAGTTGATGATTTTATATGTTATTGTTATCATTATCGATTTCTTAACATATAATATACCAATATTATCAATAATATATGATTTCATATATGTCTGGCACAACGGTCGAAGACCATATTGTTTTTGAACTTTTACATTGGATTCGAATGACATGAAGAATAAACTACACTAGGTTATTCAACTTTTGTCAATCCTAGCGAATATCCAATTTATTTTGAAAACAAGTTAAAAGAAAAAAAAAAAAACATGAACCCATAGATATTGGGAACTTCCCGGAAGATATGGGTAGATCTCCCATCGTGGGAGTATGAATGTGGTCTTATGTGACCCAAAATATCTCCGGGAAAATATGAAAACCCACGGGAGACCTTTTATCCCATATGAAAATAATGAACTTGTTCACAGATATTCAAGAAGAATGAGTGAACAAAATTATTTTCATAGCCTAGCATCTTCTTCCATCATGTTCATCTTTATTTCTCTAATTCCTATAATGCTTGCAAATTTATACCCAAATCATTTTTAGCGGATTTATAGCTTGCCTTAAAAGTGAATTAGCTATCATTCGAATTTCATGGATTAATGTAGCTAATAAGTTTCATTCCAATTGCTGACATAAACAGCACTCAGTTTCAAAAATAAGGGAATTGCGGAATCACTTTAAAAAAAAAAAAACGTAAAGTTCTTGATTAATAATGTTTGATGGTGAAAGGATAATAAAATCATGCTTTAAAAACATGAAAAAGTTGGAAAAAAAAAGTGCTATATGAGTCATCACTTAGTATACAAATATTTGTATCAGGAAAAATTTCATAAAAATACACTAAATTATTTGTTATAGATAATATAGTTGGTATATCTTTATGGAATTTTCTCTTTGTATTATATCATTATATATAATTCTATAAATCCAGTGTATTCTAAAAATAAAATAATTGAGTATACAGACAGATTAATCCGTTGAAATTGCTATCGTCACTATTTTAAACTTTAGTTAACATGTTATTTGATTTGTCTCAGTAAAATACAATTCTGGAATCACTCTTACAATATATATAATATCTATTACGTGTATTTAGGATCCAATGCTTAGTGTTACTGAGATGGATCCACGATGTGGATTAAATCTTGTTGATCGCAATTAATTGAGATTCGTAGGTTACGACTTTGTCCCCATTGACAAAATTAGAAATCGTCTCCACGGCAGAATAACAAATAACGTTTCCTTCTCTAGGATCAGGTCAAACGTCACGTGACCCTTCTCAACTCTTAAAATAGAACACAAAAGAACCAACCAAAATTTGAAAAATAAAAGATCGTCGAGTTTTGTGCATTAGACCACTCTTACTTTCCTTTTTCGGCTAATACATCTCTCTCTCTACTTCCACAAATAGAAAGTTCATTCACTCACAAAACCAAACAAAACAAAAACAGATGAAGATCAAGATCCGTTTTCTTCTTGAATCTTTTCTTTGAAGACGGGTTTGTTTTCTTGAATGTTGTCGTCTGGATCGTTCTCAGAGAAATGCGACGCCGGAGGAAGACGGTTGTGGTGGCGGTTGTGATACGGAGGGTGCTAATATGCGCTATCTGCGCAATGACGTTACTTGGCTTTCTCACCGTACACTATTACGTTGCTCCTTTGAATAGACTCCCAAGGCTCCACCTTAGTCACCACAACACTCGCGTCCGTAACCAAAACCAGCTTTATTTTATCTTGGTCGTCGTCGTTGTTTTGGGGTACATTAGTGTTATTAACTCTGTTTCTGAGATTGGATAGTTTCTTGATTTGATTCTTTGTTTAACAGCGAGGAGATGTCAACGATTACAACAAATCTATAACAGAACAGAGCTTAACGAGGAACCTATCTCATCTTGAATCGAATGAAGAAACTCTTATCACCAAACCAAAGGTTCAATTTTTACGCTGTTTCTTGAGATTTTCTTGTTTGGAGATAGTAAAGTAAGTTTTGAACTTTGGCTATCAGTATGGTTTCATTTTATAACGTATGGCTGATTCTTATTTCAAAATTCAGAACAATGAGGTTCAGTATCAGAGTTTAACATCAGAACACATCAACAACACCGAGCTAGTTCCTCCTCTTATCTTGACAAGCCCTTCTTCTTATTCCAAGGTTTGAATTTTTTTTTTCACATTTTGATTCTTGGTGCAACTTATCGAATGCCTAAAATTAGTTGCTTGTAAGTAAATCATCAGTAACTGTTTAGTAGTAACTGAGAAAAGTAAAATATCTTGTGATGATGGGACTGTTTCTTGACAAAGAGTAGAACCAGAGAAGACAATGCCTATAAATATATATATACAAATGTTTTAGGCGTAGAGCACGTTTCCAGAGTGAATACTATGTTTGGTGATTGCAAGGATGTGCTAACGTAAGAACACTAGAAGAAAAATTTCGATTGCTTTGAATAGAAGGATCATGCCTCTTTCGTGTTTTTCACTCATTTAGATTTGACAGTTGAACATTACAAGCGAGATACCGGATTTCGAAAAGCTTTGGAAACCTCCACACAACCGCAATTTTGTCCCTTGTGTCAACACCACTCCTCGTTACACATGTGAGCAAAATTAAGAAAAAAAATGTCTGGTTTGGTTTCTTTTTGTAGCCCAAATCAAAGTCTTGTGTGTTGTCAGTTGACTCATGATACTCTGGTTTATCTGATTCTTCAGCTCCATTGGAATCTAGAGGCTATCTTCTTGTTCACACGAATGGCGGTCTTAACCAGATGCGTGCTGGGGTAAGTATGTAGTAGTACTACTCTTTATGTTTCTATGCACTCCTAAGTATGAAATACTTGTGGTTACATCATTCTTCTTCCATTGCTAAATTAACAGATATGTGACATGGTAGCTATAGCCCGTATTATAAATGCCACACTTGTAGTCCCAGAGCTCGATAAACGATCTTTCTGGCAGGATACTAGGTGAGCTCTATGTTTCTACTTCTTCTTGTCTTACCATTTTCTCTGGATCCTGTTTTTACCTGTTTTTGTTTTACTTTGTGGATTGGTCCGAATCAAAATAGCAAATTCTCGGATGTCTTTGATGAAAATCACTTCATCAATGCTCTATCTAAAGATGTAAAAGTCATCAAGAAGCTTCCAAAAGGTATTGATGGACTCACAAAAGTGGTTAAGCATTTCAAAAGCTATTCAGGATTGAGTTACTATCAAAAAGAGATAGCTAGCATGTGGGGTGAATACAAGGTGATCCGAGCCGCTAAATCCGATTCTCGTCTAGCAAACNAAAGCTTTGGAAACCTCCACACAACCGCAATTTTGTCCCTTGTGTCAACACCACTCCTCGTTACACATGTGAGCAAAATTAAGAAAAAAAATGTCTGGTTTGGTTTCTTTTTGTAGCCCAAATCAAAGTCTTGTGTGTTGTCAGTTGACTCATGATACTCTGGTTTATCTGATTCTTCAGCTCCATTGGAATCTAGAGGCTATCTTCTTGTTCACACGAATGGCGGTCTTAACCAGATGCGTGCTGGGGTAAGTATGTAGTAGTACTACTCTTTATGTTTCTATGCACTCCTAAGTATGAAATACTTGTGGTTACATCATTCTTCTTCCATTGCTAAATTAACAGATATGTGACATGGTAGCTATAGCCCGTATTATAAATGCCACACTTGTAGTCCCAGAGCTCGATAAACGATCTTTCTGGCAGGATACTAGGTGAGCTCTATGTTTCTACTTCTTCTTGTCTTACCATTTTCTCTGGATCCTGTTTTTACCTGTTTTTGTTTTACTTTGTGGATTGGTCCGAATCAAAATAGCAAATTCTCGGATGTCTTTGATGAAAATCACTTCATCAATGCTCTATCTAAAGATGTAAAAGTCATCAAGAAGCTTCCAAAAGGTATTGATGGACTCACAAAAGTGGTTAAGCATTTCAAAAGCTATTCAGGATTGAGTTACTATCAAAAAGAGATAGCTAGCATGTGGGGTGAATACAAGGTGATCCGAGCCGCTAAATCCGATTCTCGTCTAGCAAACAACAATCTACCTCCAGATATTCAGAAGCTCCGTTGCCGTTCTTGCTACGAGGCTCTACGTTTCTCTACTAAAATCAAATCAATGGGACAAGTAAAACTGTTGATTTACCTATAACCATCTCATATGTCTTACATTTGACGTTTGTAACTAAACATTTTTTTAATGATAAATGTTGCAGCTTTTGGTTGATAGGATGAGGTCTTATGGTCTATACATCGCGTTGCATTTGAGATTTGAGAAAGATATGTTAGCTTTCAGTGGCTGCAACCACGGTTTATCCACTCGTGAAGCTGCTGAGCTTAGGAAAATAAGGTTAACCAAAACAAACTCTACTTTTCTTTTCTGTGATTTGCTGGCGGGTTGCTATATTTGAATAATAATAAGATTACGTGTTTAGGAAGAATACAGCGTATTGGAAAGTGAAAGACATTGATGGAAGAGTACAAAGGCTCAAAGGGCATTGCCCATTGACTCCAAAAGAAGTTGGAATTTTCCTAACAGCTCTTGGATATTCATCAAACACTCCGATATATATAGCTGCTGGTGAGATTTACGGTGGTGAGTCTCGGTTAGCTGATTTACGGTCTCGTTTCTCCATGTTAATGAGTAAGGTATAGTTACAATCAAGCTCTTTGGTTATAATGATTAGTAAGAGATAAAGAGACTGAGACTCTTTTATTTTGGTAATGATAGGAAAAATTGGCAACAAGAGAAGAGCTTAAGCCTTTTATGAACCACTCAACTCAAATGGCTGCACTTGACTACATTGTTTCCGTCGAAAGCGATGTTTTTGTTCCGTCGTATAGCGGAAACATGGCGAGAGCTGTTGAAGGGCATCGCCGGTATCTTGGTCACAGGAAAACTATCTCTCCGGACAGGTGAAAATAAAGTTTTGTTTTGGTTTTTAAGTCATGGAATTTTGGTTGCTTACATTTTGTTGATATTTTGTGAGTCCAGGAAAGGTATTGTGAGGTTGATAGACAAAATTGGAAAGGGAGCTGAAAAAGATAACCTCAAAGTGTTTGAACAAATTATAGAAATTCACAAAACTCGGTACGCCAAGACCAAACCTTTTATATCTTGTTCTTATAATAGTGACTCTAATTGTTGTGGTAAAATACAGACAAGGATCACCGAGGAGGCGAAAAGGGCCAGTTTCGGGAACAAAGGGTTTGGAGAGACACCGTTCTGAGGAATCTTTCTATGAAAATCCATTACCGGATTGTCTCTGCCAGAGAAACCGCAGTTAAACGAGATTAATGGACATGACGCTAGCATTTTTCATGCATTTTATCATTGGTGACAAAGTTTCATATTCTGATAGTTTAATAGGAATACTATATATAGGTTATAGCATTATAGTGAATTAGCTACGTCTGGTTGATGAACTACCTGTGATGTGATCTAACAGTTTGGTGATTAGTGATATACAGAAACCAATTTTTTTTTTTGAAAACGTGAAAACATGATTTCGTTAAATACTTTAATCTATTAAATTCTATGATCAAACAGTTTGGTGATTTGAGATTCTATGATAATACTTAGCTTTTAATATCCAACAATCAATATGTCTTCCAATGTTTTCTTATGATTGGAATGATAATGACAAAATATTATATATGCAACCTTAGAGAAACAGAAGACAAATGTCTCCGGCACTAAGAATTGAATTGAAGCTTGCTATGAGAAAGCATAATCAGGAAGAACAACATAACAGAATCAGATGATCCTCAAAAACTCATATATAAGAGAAAAATTTGAGATTATAAAGTTTTGTTAAATTCTCACATTTTATGATGATGTGAAACCAGAAGTGCTGGTTTTGTAAAATCTTATTAAGCTCTGCAGTGTAACTTGGAGACATCATGAAGGTAACAGCAAAGAGGAATGATGGCATATGTTTCTTCTTCAAAAGACTTGTCTTAAAGAGGACCAGGGAATGTTCCATTCTCTCTTTGCTCGTTCCACCTATCAACCTGCAAACACACAGAAAGATATATTTTGCAATATTAAGAAGCAGTAAGGCGAAAAACATCCCAAAACAGTGAATCAGAAGTAAGTTCATGACAATTTGTAATCTCATAACAGTGAAGCCGTCTATCTAAAGGTCATTTTGTAACTAATCAGCATTGTCTAAAAGTCATTGGAACTACTGAAAGAGTGAAGAAAGCTAATGGAAGGTATGTATACCCATTCGCTGGGGCAAAGAGATCGATAAAACTTTGCAAACTTATCGCATTCTGGAGCCTCATCACCCTTAGCAGCTACACATCTGGAGATTAGTAAAAACAATCAGAAGAGTTAGACATGGGGAGAAGGATAAAAAATTTAAGAAAACAAGGAGTAACCATAGCAGAACATTTGAGTTTGTTTACCTGTGATATTCAATGTAACGAGTGAAACAATGCCTAGTTTGGTTTGTTGTCGGGAAACGGAAATCAGCAGGAGCTGTCTCAAGCTGTAAAAAAACGAGACAACTTAATCAGTAAATACTCACAAAGCGAGAACGAAGAGCAAGCGCATCAAAAGCAAGCATCTTTTTTTGTAATATATACCTTGATCTCATCAGGAGTTTCCTCAGCAACTTCTTCACTAGTGTTTTCGTCATTACTTTCTTCAGCAACAGCAGGAGTCTCCTCAGCATTGTCTTCCGTTGCAGCAGGAGGAGCCTCAGAAGTCACTTCGGTTGAAGCAGGAGAAGATTCAACATTCTCTTCAACCGCAGAAACGGCTTCCTCAACAGGGGATTCTTCTTCCTTAGCTTGTTCTGTGGTAACCTCTTCAACTTGTGTAGTAGTAACTTCTGGTGTCACCTCTTTCACTTCCACAGGCTTGGCACTAGTAGTATCTTGCTTCACATCTTTCTCCAAATGATATTGCTGTTACATAAATCACAAACCGTTTCCAGGTTTCAGACCAAATGAAATACCAACACAACCGATGCTAAATCACTTAACACGATCATTCTATTAGCTTCTTAAATGTGATTTTACAATGAACAAAAAAAAAAAAAATTGGATTTTTTTTCTTTGTTCAAAGCTCATCTAAAAAAAACTAAACATGTTGACTTCTTCAAAGCAATAGACTTTTGTAACTCGATAACCCTAATACGTATTGAAGAGAGAAAGAAACTTAATTTAAGCTCGTTCTGAGATGATGAAATCAAAAATCGAATTGAATTCAGATCTAACAAAGTCAAATTCAAAAAACGAAAGGATCATAAAGGAATCAGCTCATTCTTCTTCACTAGATCGAACAATATATATAGAGATCTACAGATGAAATAGTGAGGATCGGGGAGATTACAGAACAGAGAGCAAATGAGAAATGAGGTTTAAAGATTTGATGAAGAATAATAACCTCGGAGAGAGATGGAGTTTGAGCAGTAGCCATTGAAGATGTGTGGTTCAAAGAAACTAGGAGATTCTTCACTGGAGAGCGACGAGGATCGGAGAAGACAAAGAATCTTTTTGATGATAATACAATGAACCCAACAAAACACTCTTTGAGAGATTTGTTAGGTTTAAGCTTTCTTCTCTCTAGGATCTATCTATCTGGCTATGTCCTTTTTACCGACAAAAACGACTGTGTTTTGTTTTGATTTGGGCCTGTTTTACAGAGTTCATTAAGCCCAATATACTCTCAGAATCAAAATGTTACTTCTCTCTTTATTATGTCTTGTAGTTACAGTAATGAGTGGAGAGGAGAATTTTGGAGAATGTACAAACGAATCACATAATTCACACCGTAAGCAAATCCTCAACAAAGGAAATTACATTATTTCGAAATATCTTTTAATCCGTCGATTTGCAATTTTTATTCTTCTTTGTTACCATCCATGTTTTTGTAAATGTAGGAATCAGAAGAATTTTGATAAAAAAAAAATTATGTATCCATCCATAAAATGCAACGGATAGTGTTTCCTTCCGCCAATAAATCGAAAGCTTTGTTAATTTCCTCAAACTTTAATTCGTGTGTAATTAGACCGTCCAAATTTAGCTCCTGCATGATTTTTTTTATTATTAAAAGAATATATTATAAACTCCACATGTGTATAACGTAAATTGCAACTAAATTACTTTTTTGTGTAACCATAAATAAATGAATGCTTATAGTACCTTTTTTAAATAACGATCCACCAGAATGGGAATATCAAGTTTGGGTTTCAGACCGCCAAATAATGTTCCGCATATAGTTCTGCCTCTAAGAAGATCATAACTACCCAAGCTTATTGGCATAGCCTTTTGTTCCATCCCCAATACTACCGTTTTACCCGATCCCTGAAAATAAAAATTTATTAATAATTAGGAAACTTGATTTTGGTTTATCCATGTAATGATGCTAATTAGAAAGCGTACCGGTCGAGTGCTATTGAAAGCCTCCTCCATCAAGGAAGCTAAACCAATGCATTCAAAACTGTAGTCAACTCCTCCTTCTGTCATATCGTTGATCACCTTTTTCATAATTATACAATAGAATAATTATATTTCTTTCTGCATGTTGCGAATCATATAAGTTAGCAAACTTTGTATAAAATAAGTGTAAATGATCAACACACTTGGCTAGTTTTCTTCTCTCCACACAAAGCAGGGTTGACGAAATCCGTGATCCCGAATTTTTTACCTACTCCAACATGGCAACATTCCAAAAATAAAATGATATATAACAAACAAAGCTTGTACAACATGTAGGGTATATAATATGACATATTCAGTATCAGAAGTGCGTATACATTTATTTAACAAAATGTACAAAAACAAAAAAGACCAACCTAACCTATTTCAAATTTGTCGGGATTGAGATCCACACCGATGACCTTTGCAGCCCCGCGGAGCCTGGCGCCTTCGGCAACCTGTTTACCAAATCATTTTTATTTTTTTTGAATTATTATCTCTTAAATTATATGACTAATGACTATGATTTACAATAAACTACTTAACAAAAAATCATTAGACATATGTAAATGTACCGCAAGTCCAACAGCACCAAGGCCAAAGATAGCGACAGTGGAACCTTCCTCCACATCAGCTACTTTCCATACAGCTCCAACTCCTACAGCCCATATTATTATCAAACTTCTAAGTTCTAACAAAGTGTAATAATTATTTTATTCCACCCCTTCATTTCTACTTAAGTTAATGTTTTAGCCTCGAATAAAAAATTTTAAACTAATCAAAATCAACCCTACACGAATATGAAAATCAAGATAATTAACCTGTGGAAACACAACAGCCGAGCAAGGCCGCTTTGTGAACGGGAATCTCCGGGGAGATTTTAACGAGATGTGCTATATCTACGACGGTGTATTCAGTAAAACTCGAGACAAAAAAGAAATGGTAAATATCTTCTCCCGAAGAGTCTTTGAATCTAGAACTCATTCCGTATCGTCTAGTGTTTGATAAGAAATCGTTGGTAAAACTTTTGCACCAGTTGCTCTTTGGAGATTTGCAGTCTTTGCATTCTTCACATTGAGGGTGAAACACTGGCAAAACGACGTCACCTTCTTTGAATCCGTCCACGTTTTCTCCAATACTCTCGACCACACTGGATAACAAAGTAATTAGGCAGATTCTTGAAGATCAAGATTAGTTAAAAACTGAAATGAAAGAAGAGTATGTATATGAATGTTCACCCCACTGCTTCGTGTCCTAGAATCCTAGGAAACCTAGCAAGCGGTCCCTAGATAAAGCTCAAAAAGGATTAGTTAAAATCGAGTTTTGAAGGATAAATTATGCGTTGACTTTGCGATATAATGTAAAAAAAATTTACATTGTCTAGTTTCGAGAAAGTAAGATCGGTGTGACATAGAGAAGTGCATAAGATCTTAATCCTAACTTCATAAGCTCTTGGTGGATCAACTTGGATCTCTTCCATCACCAATGGTTCTCCTGCTTTTCGTAAGATTGCTGCTTTGCATCGGATCGGCTTTCCTTGGGTGCTGGAGAATGAAGCCTTTTCCATGGTGAATTATGGATTATGATGGAGTGATCTCTGAGAGAGAGAGAGAGAGAGTCACCTGTTTCTTCTTATATTGTCTCTGCAAAAAGATTCCCTAGATTTGTTTCTTCTAATAAATCACTTTAGTTGAATAATTAAGCACGTCTCTAATCTAATATTCACCCAACCATTAATTATGTCTCTTATAATGAGAAAAGGAAGGGGACCTTAAAATTTCGAGCTTGGTGGATATAGTACAAAGCTAAAAGCCACCTAATAGATATTAAACTCAAATCAGCATCAAATTTTTAATTAAATTTTACGTTTGTCACAATTAGATGTGAAAAAAACTTTTACTTACACATGTTGGTATACGTCTACTATATAAAAGAAAAGAGAGACCGTTTTATTACTAGAGCTGACAGCAAATGTTTTATATAAATGCTTTGAAGCGATTAAATGCATATGTATCAGAGATTTGGATTTTGAAGTGATAATATTTGTACAAAGTACTATTTGTAACCATCTAATGCTTGTCACCATCAGAAAACACAACTTTAAGGGGTTTGGACTGCCAAAGATATAATGCGAAAGATAAGTTTGTGGCTCTAGTTGATAGACAAAAATTGCAAGGTAACAACAAGAACAAAACATATTTTATTGGACGACAAAAGGAAGATAATGCATACAAGATCGACAAAAAGATTTTAAACAGTAAAATGTAAAGATGGATAAGGAAATAATCACTTATCCATCCATAGAATGCATCGGAGAGACTTTCCTTCCTTCAATAAATCGAAAGCCTTGTTGATTTCTTGAAATTTCAGTTCGTGCGTGATAAAACTATCCAGATTGAGCTCCTACAATTTGTTAAAAAAATAAAATTAATCTCATGAAAACATAGTATATAGGAATAAAAACAAAACATAATACAGGTGGACTTTTCTCCAAAAAAAAAAAAAATATATATATATATATATATACAGGTGGACAAAAAATGTAATCACATAACTTTATATATAAATTTATAATCACCTTTTTTAAGTAGTGATCCAAGAGAATATGAATATCAAGTTTAGCTTTCAGACCACCAAACAAGCTTCCGCAAATACTTCTGCCAGTAAGAAGATCAAAACTACCTAAACTAATTGGCGCTGCATGCTTCTCCATCCCCAACATTATCGTTTTTCCTGATCCCTGTATTATTTATATACAATTATTTGTTAACTGTGAAAAATACTGTAAATTGTAAAAACCGATTTTGTTAAACCATTGTAATGATGATGTTGAACCGACTAGAATTTGGTATGATCTGGTTTAAGCGTACCGGGCGGGTGCTGTTGAAAGCCTCAGTAAGTAAAGATGCTACGCCAACGCATTCGAAACTATAGTCAACTCCTCCTCCTGTCATTTTTTTAATCACCTTTTTTCATAATTATCCAACAAAAAGATTAGTTCTGTTTTTTATTAATTTGTGTAAATAAATTAATTAATTACTCCGACGGTTATTAGCTAGCATACCTCACTAATCTTCTTTTCTCCGCACAAGGTAGGATTGACGAAATCCGTAAGACCAAATTTTTTACCTGCTCAATGTAAATAAATATACTTTTATATATGATGAATTAATTTACTCCCTTTGATAGAAATTAAACCTACTGTTAAGTGATAATTTACATTAATCAAAGTAACAATATGATTTATTTTTCAAAAACTTTAAATCATAAATGACATAAACATAAACAATTAGATACGTGAAAGTTGAAACTAATATGTTTAGTGTGAATTTTGTGGAAATGCTATGCATGTTAACACATTGCTGAGGAACCATTACGCATAACATCATTAACTTACAGTCTACTACACTAAAAATACCATCATCGCCAATGCGGTAAGCAACATAAGCCCAAAAAAACAAAATCATGTAAGCAACATAAGCCCAAGAAAACAAAAGCATATACTACTTGAAATATATATAACACAACTTTTAACTTTACCTAGCTCGAATTTATCAGAATTGGTATCTACTCCGATGATCTTTGCGGCCCTACGTAGTCTGGCTCCTTCTGCAACCTTGTACCAACTCATTTAAATTATTATTATAACAAATAACTACAAGAAAAAATTTGATTAAATAAACAATTGTTAAAAGTACTTTTGTTTTCCTTTATACAAGAAAAAGTAGTGTTATAATTGAAGCCGACACAAATCCAATAAAAAAAAGGTAGTATTATATAATTGGAGAGGAATGATTGATTACTGCAAGTCCAACAGCACCAAGGCCAAACACTGCAACAGTGGAGCCTTCGTCCACATTAGCCACCTTCCAAGCTCCTCCAATTCCTACTCCACGTGACAATTGACATAGCCATCAGTTCAGTGCATGTCAATTTTCGTACTTTTCCCATAAATAACAATTCCAACCCTAATTTCTACTTCTTTCTATGTTTTCACCCCGGATATAACTAATTTATCTATACCAACCCTAGGAGAAGAATAGATAAAGAATGAACTGAGATACCTGTTGAGACACCACAGCTGAGCAAAGCCGCTTTATTAACGGGGATTTCAGGAGATATTTTGACAAGATGTGCGATATCAACGACGGTGTATTCAGAAAAACTTGAGACAAAGAAAAAATGGTGAATAACTTCTCCCGAAGAGTCTTTGAATCTAGAACTCATTCCATATCTTCTTGTGTTTGATACGAAATCGTCGCAATATCTCTCACACCAGTTGGTTTTCGAAGACTTGCAGTCTCTGCAATCTTCACAGAAAGGTAGGAACACTGGCAAAACGACGTCGCCTTGTTTGAATCCATCTACGTTTTCTCCAATGCTCTCGACCACACTGAAGTAACAAGTAATTAGGTAGATTCTTGAAGATCAAGAGTGTAAAATTGAAACTAAAGAAGTATATGAAGATTCACCCGACTGCTTCGTGACCTAGAATCCTAGGAAATCTTGAAAGCGGTCCCTGGAAAAGTCAAGAAAAAAAAAAGATTAGTGAAATCAAGATTTTGAATAATAGATTCTATGTTGACTTTGTGATATAGTGTGAACTTACAAAGTCCAGTTTCCAGAAAGTAAGATCAGTGTGACACAGAGAAGTGCATAGAATCTTAATCCTAACTTCGTAAGCTTGAGGTGGATCCACGTAGATGTCTTCTATTACCAATGCTTCTCCTGCGTTTCTACATATTGCTGCTTTGCATTTAATTGGTTTTGCTTTGTTGCTAGAGGAAAATGTCTTGTCCATGGTTATGATGAGATCGATAGATGCACAATAGCTGAGTGGACGAGAGAGAGGAAGAGAATTCGAGTCTCTTGTTCGTAGCTTATCCTTTAAAAATAGATATTACGCTTTATATATTGAGTATTTAGTTCAATGACACATATAACTATAGAGTGACACGGACACATCGAGTTGGACGTGTGCTCACTCAATAATGTGCATGCAATACTATTCGTTCATTACTTATAAGATTTGGAGGTTTTCCTCAAAAGAAAATCTTATAATAAGAGAAGGTTTTTTTTAACTTTTACTCATATTGTGATATTTGGCATTTTCTTTTACGGACACCTGTCATCTTTTATTTCTATTTTATTATTTAACAAATTTATATCATTTTCAATTCCAAATAGTCATAGTTCTCTTCCAAATGTTGGTACAATTGACATATATTTTTAAATTCACTTTTATATCTTAAATTTTTTTATCAAACAAAATCAAATTATTTTATAATAAAATCTCATATTATATATATGATAAGAAATGTAATATTCTATAACATTTACTAATAAATAACTGATATTTGATACATCTATTTTAAACATTTTTCTTACATTTTATTTAATTTGTCCTTCATCCTTAAAGTAAAAAAATACACTATTTTATAATAAAAGAAAATATCATAATAAAAATCATATCTTGGATGAAAAATGAAATAGTTTAAATACATAATTATGATTAAGCCTTAATGTAATTTTATAAACCTTAATTTTCACACGTTTTAAAATATATAATATTTTCTTTCATTGAGTAGACAAGAAAGTTAGTCAGTTCCATACTTCCACTAAAATCCTATTAAATTATGATAAATTACACAACAATAGCATCTTCTTTCATATCAATACACATATCAACATAAAATCGATCTTGTCAAGAGCATTTCAGAATTGTTCTCATGTTCAAATCATATATATATAAGAAGATTTTCATATATATTGACTTTCTTGATTTTCTATCTATTTATTTCATTAGAAAATTGTAAGTGACATATGTAAAATAGTATTAATTAAATCATTAAGTTTGATTATTTCTTATGTGGAAAATATATTAAAATTTAATATTTAATATCATGTAGTGGGTTACAAATTGCTTTTACCATGCATTAAAGAGAGTAACTGTTAATAAAATATTAACAAATATTAAAACACAAATTGTATTACAGTTAATATATTAAAGTGTATTCATATAATGAAAGATTTGTTTTAAATTTTTTTCAAATATCATTGGAGTTACATTTTAAAGAATTAATATGCAATAAATTGTATTAACGATTACTATTAAAGAAAAATAAAATATCATGTTGTTTTATATCTTTAAACTATATTAGGATAAATTGATTTGATCTTTGGCACAAAAATGTGAAGCAAATATTATAACTTTTTGTCAACAAATAATTATTATAATATTATAATATTATTATAGCTGAAATTAGTAAAGAGTTTTGTATGAATCACATTATATTTTTCTGAAATTATGATATTAATATTAAATCATTAATAATTGGAAATTTATTTTGTCCAAAATTATAATATTAATAATTCTTTTTTATTTGCAAAATTTTAATGTTATGGTAATTATATAAGATACTGATAAATGATATCTATATATAATGACTAAAAGGACATTACATATATAAATACCAATATATTTTTTAGTACAGAAATATCATTTAAATATAGTGAATATAAAAAATAATGTATGTAGTTTTGAGAAAAATAAATTAATAATTGAGAAGTGAGGACATGTGTCAAAAATATACGCTGCCAAATGTCACCGTATTATGTAAAGTTAGGCAAATATAACTGTTATGACACCAAATACCCTAATTCCCAAAT
>NC_025701.1:10727187-10728332 GCF_000633955.1 Camelina sativa | reverse complement strand
AGATCTACCTTAGAGAACCAAGTAGCACCCCTCAACTGATCCAACAAATCATCGATCCTAGGAAGAGGATACTTGTTCTTTACAGTGACCCGGTTCAAACCCCGATAATCAATGCACAACCTGAAACTCCCATCCTTCTTCTTGACAAACAACACCGGCGCTCCTCACGGTGATACACTAGGACAGATGAATCCTTTACTCAACAAATCCTCTAGCTCCTTCTTCAGCTCTGCCATCTCTGCTGGAGCCATTTTGTAAGGAGCCTTGGATAACGGCATCGTCCCCGGTTCCAGTTCAATAGTAAAAGGATCCGACCGAGATGGTGGTAATCCCTGCAAAGACTGAATTACCGGAATACCACTAACCATAGACTTCCCCACTAACTCTGGCATAGATATAGTAACCAAATAAGCCTCACGGTCCTTCTCGATCATCTTCCCAGCCTGAATAGCTGAGATCACGAGACTCCCTGAAGTCGGTCTAATACCCTGAAAAACCAACTTCCCTCCTGAACGCTAAAACTCCACTCTACCCTGATGGCAATCCAAATGCACCCTATGCTGATGCAACCAATCCATCCCGAGAATAACATCATATAACTCCACTGGACTGATAAGCAAATCTGCTGGCCACGACTCTCCTGCGATCTGAATATCAATTCCTCTGGCTCTTCCAATCACTCTCAGGAACTCGCCTCTCGCAACTCTGACAACTCCAGCACGCTCTCCAGGATCCCCGCTGATCCCCGCACACTCTGCACACTCCAGAGTAATGAAGCTATGGGAAGCTCCAGAATCAAACATAACATGGGACTTAAACCCGCCCACCAACAAGGTCCCTACACAAACCTCATGTGTTGAGAACCTAACACTTTATCACAGGAAACATATACAATCTGAACCTACTAAAATTCACAAAGTTTAAGTACCAGAAAATATACCTGTGATCCCCCCGGCAGTGGTTCCACCAGTCTCTGATGTCGTGTAAACCCGTGGCGCCTGCTCAATCCATGCCACCTGCTGACCTCCAGGCTGCACCTGCTGACCTCCAGGCTGCACCTGCTGCAACGCTGCCACTGCTGCCGGCTGCAACTTGGGACAAAAAGGCCTGATGTGCCCTGTCTCCCTACAATGATAACATACCCG
>NC_025701.1:10714812-10723431 GCF_000633955.1 Camelina sativa | reverse complement strand
GTTTGGATTCAAATTTAAAAATTCAAAAAAGGGGTTAAGATCCGCACCACCAATTAGAATCAGATGAACCATTACTATGATTACGTTATTTGTATTACTTATTACATTCTTTAAGGTAATTAAAGAATTCAATTGATGTCTATCCTTCATTTTCTTCTTTACGTTTTCCACCCAATTATATCGTTAATCAAAATAATACCAAACACCTATGATTTCATGGTCATTAACAATTCATTCCAATCCCTGATTACTCTCCCTCAACCATTGCATTAAGTTTTATTTTTAAATAACAACCTTTGACGACACTCACCTTCTCTCTCACACCATGGGTAAAAAAAAAAAACTAGCTCCCTACTGTACCATTGATTCAATCTCCAACGAAACGTACAATACTGGTATCTAAGATTGTTGTTCGGGTCATTCATATTTGGGAAGTTCAAAAATTTGGAAGAAACAATATCTTACTAAGTCTTGAATGTCTCCTTCTAGATGAAAATGTATATTATCTCTATTATTTTTGTTTAAATATTATGATTTTCTGTTTTTATTTATTTTTATTATGAGAAACTCTTCCAGAACCTACCAATGCACATAGTCTTATAGCTTAGTGAAGCTAGCTAAAGTCTTCTCAAGATACAAGAAGGTAGATTCTTAAAAAAATGATTAACTAAATTTTAATCTGAATTCTCACTAAAATCTACTCCATCCAGTTCTTATTAATCCAATTTCTAGGGNTAACTTTCCTGAGAATTAGTTAAATGTCTTTATTTTAGGTTTATGTGTTTGTTTTAACATCTTATCGAGAAAGGAGCCAGACCAGTTCCGGACGACAAGCAGACTAAACAACCTTAGACCACAAATTTATTTTATGTTTTAAAGCCATCAAATAATATGTATATTATAATAGTCACAATATATTTTCCTCACTATAATCTATTCCATCCATTCCTTATTAATCCATTTTCTAGAGAAAAACAAATGTTGCACAAAAAAAACAATTTTTAGGTTTTCTAGATATTTTTAATAAGTAATGAATGACAAATTGTAAATTTCAAAAAAAAAAAGAACTGAATATTATTGGTTGAAATTCATTAATCACAAAAATAATGCAAGTAAATTCGGGTTTTAATATGTTTTTTTTTAATATGTTTGAAAATCCTAAAATATGGATTAATTTGGAACAGAGGGAGTATTGTCTAATATAACAATTTAATACAGTCCCATATAATTTTAAAAATTTTAAATGATGGGAAGTGTTTTTAATCAAGTGCTTACAGTACCACCTCTGCGACCGATCCCACAGGAGCTCGATTCCACTAAGTCGTGTTATCTCTCTTAGTAGGGACTGGGTATGAATCAGGCCTTGTCGATTATATGTTGACAAAAAAATCCAATGATAAATGGAAAGAAGGCTGGAATATGATTTGTGGCAACATTTTCATTTTGTTGGATGAAAGGGATTTTGTTTCATATTACAATATTGGCCAGATTGTGGAGAATCACTATCCATGAAGATGGAGGCATATCAAAGGGACTTCAAACGTTTGGACCGAGCAAAATAAAAGTTTATTATACAGAGGTAAAGTGAATTGTAAAAAAAGCAAGCAATGGAAAAAATGGTACATCAATACTCCATAGTATAAAATCTATAAAAGTTAAATGTTTTATTTATGAAATCATTCACAAAACATAAAAAGTTGAGGCAAATTAATTCAAGAGTGATTGAGAGATAATATTTAGTATGATAATGTTTAATATGTTTAGTATTTGGAGTTTAGGGTTTAAAATTTAGTTACTTTGTATATATATAAGGATATTATTTAAAATGGATTACAAGAGAAGGTATTTCTTTTAAAATTATTTGTTGTTAAGTATTACTTTTAGATTATGAAAGTAAAATTAATATATAGAACAACATTAGATTATCTATCAAAGTAATTATATAGTAAGGTCTTACAATTTTATTTTTAGACTACTTATCAGTTTAAAAAAAAAAAAAAACTGTAAATAAATATAATTTATCTTAATTACTTAACAAAAATGCCAAATTAAATTAATTTTGCGGTAACTAAAACAATGGTCATATTATTATAATAACATATTATTTAAATATTTTCAACAATACTTTGTGTACTTTAATTTTTTTCTCTATCAAAATGATTCTTTTATGAAGCATCATAAAACAAATATCTATAAAAATACTGTAGTTTAACTATAATATTATAAAAATTAATTTTCAATATATATAGTAACAATTACATATACATTTCATATAGAATTAAATAGAAACTTCATCCTTTATTTCAAATTAATAATGCATACATAACCCACGCATCGGGTGGGCTACTTTCTAGTATATTTATATATATATATATATGTTATATACTTATAAGATTTGGAGGTATATATGTAATGTCATATGCATCTAGACCCACAACATGTGTAACATTGATTCGAAAATTTGATATTATCATAAGCATTGAACAGTCGATATTAATACCCAAAAAAAAAGTCTAGTTGGTTTTAAGTTCTAATATTAGAACTCACTATATTTCACATAGGAATGTCGAGTGGCAGAAATTAGTAAACAACAATTCAAAAAGTATGAGCAAGTTTGTGACTAAAAATTTGAGGTTAAGGGGTATCTTTTTGGGCATCAATAAAACAGCGCAAAAATGAGATTTTTAAAACAATCAAGAGAAATACAAGAAATAAGGGGTTCATATTTTGTTGCAAGAAAGGAATCTGTATGTATTTGTAACAGTGATGAACCATATACATCTCGTATGAGAGGTATGGGTGAGAGGTACCGTATGATTGGTAAATCTTTGCATGCGAACATTGTTCAAGTGCGTGTGAACTGTGTGGTGGACTAGTGCCTAGTGGTACATGCATGTAAATTTGTCAACAGCGATATTCGTCTTTCGGATCCTAAAAATATCATTCTGAATAAAAATAATAACATACGTTGACCGAATTCCAATTGTAGGCTGTAGATCTTGTTAATGTGTATTAGCATACAAACCCTGATATAAATCTACTAGTTCTGCATAAAAAGTCATTTTCTCATAAAAGGTGTTACTTCTCTAATTTAGCATCTTAATAAATGCCTAGTCTGCAAATTCAAACTTAAGAAAGTGTTAGTGATCTACCAAAAAAAAAAAGCTTTCCTGTAAGTGCAATCCTACCAAGCCTTATACTCGAAGTATGAGAGACATGAGCCAAAAAAAAAAAAAAAAGGAAGCACAAGGCTCTTTGCAAGTGTTGATTCCATCGGCAAAACAGCTTTTACAACATTTTTTTTTTCTTTCACAATGAATTTTGTGCATACGTATCCCTCTATTTTTTTTTATATTTTATTCTTCTACTTTGAGCCACAGCCAAAATAAGCCTCCCCAAAAATCTCAGAGAAAAATAAATATATAAGTGATCCTGAGGGAGACCATGTGACAAAGTGTGTCCCTTACATTGTTGAAGGGCATGGATCTGTCTTAGCCCTTCCTCATGGATCCGAGCTATTGTGTCCAGTTCCTTCATTGATAGAGACTCTAAATTAGCACCATACAGTGGCGCATGCCTTGAAATCTCTTCTCAAAGTGAGGATTCTAGTGTGTGGATGTATTGCTGTTGAAAAGTATCATCACATCAGACGAGTTTAAGTGAGCTCTAAAAAGAGAAAAGCAGAAAAAGAAAACATATATCTGTTTTGTCTCTATCAAACCTGGCAAGCTTGGAGTTTGGATTCCATTCCATCAATGTAAGCTTCACACCGAGCAATCTGATCTTCTTTCTCTTGTTTCTCTTCTTTTGTCTGCCCTATTGTTTGTGTCAGTTGCCTGATTTGATTCTCAAGTGACTTGCGTAAGTCCTCCCGAGTTACATTATCAGTAGCATACCGTTTCAACTCTTCTCCAAATATTTTTCAAGCTGCCTCTGTTACCTTTAGTTTCTCAGTTAGAGCATTTTTCTCTTTTCCTACCTTCTGTATTTTTTAACAAAGAAAATGGCATCACTTGTTAAGTGAGAAATACAATTTGCTGTAATTATAATTATCTGATCATTATTCATCTTCTGCAAGCATATTCTCCACATTTTATTTCAAGTCCGTACCTTAAGTTCATCACGCTTTCGAGCTTTTAGCAACGCCAAGTTGCGTCTCTGTTTCGTGAAGGCGATCCAAAAGAGTTTTCTTCTCATACGAGAGCTTATCTATCTCATCTTGACGTTCTGATCGGATCCATTCCAGCTGACTCTCTACATCCCGAAACTGTTCTACCAGATCCTTCTTTTCTCTAGCAAAGCGGTCAATCTCAGCTTTCATTTCAGACTGCCATTTGATACAGTATTACTAAGCTGTATGATCACAGAATGCCAAAAACTTCCAGCATCATCACAATCTCACAACAGATAAAATGAAGTAAGCACATACCTTAAGACGGGTGTTTGCAGCCTCAGACTCACTTAATTTTTGTGTGATGCTAGATTTCTCCTTTGTCATAAATTAAATCTCCGTCTTCTTTTCTTCTTTCAACCGGACAAGCTCTGTTGATGTAAGCTTGAAATAAGCTTGAGGAGCAAGCTTAATATATTTAGGAGATATCTAAATATACATATCTATAGATTTAGGAGGAATCTAAATTATGTAATATTTCCTAAAGGTTGTTAGGCTAAATATTTACTTGGTCTCTATATAAAGCTAATGTCGAGTTGTGACATTAGACCTGAGAGAGAATAGAGATTTAAGAGAAAAGAGCTTAAGTTTTGAGTGATTTTCTTAAGTAAATAAAGTGAGTTTTACTTTTATTCTTCTTGAAATTCTTAAAGCTTGATTCAATTTTTGGTATCAGAGCAAGTATTGAATCAAACACAATCTCGAGAGAAACTTTTCTTGTTAAGAAAGAATCATGGGTGACATCGTTCTTGCCAAGCCGAAAGAAGGTAGTTCTTCTAGTATCCAATGTCCGATGTTGAATGATGTAAATTATACAGTATGGGCGATGCGTATGAAGGTATTACTCAAGGTGAACAAAGTTTGGGAGTCTATCGAACCTGGATCAGACAACGGAGATCATAACGATTTGGCTCGAAGAAGATCATAACAACAAGCTTTGAAGACATCGTTGGAAGGTTGAAAACTTATGAGGAACGTACTCGTGAGGAAGAAGAAGATCAAACCTCTGATCACGGCAAACTCATGTATGCAAATATGGATACACAGTCCTATCAAGGGAACAATGGTGCGAGACGTGGTAGAGGACAAGGTGGTCGGTTCTATGGCCGTGGAAGGGGACGTGGACGGTTCGGTAATCCACAGTTTGGTGGGTACAAGCAAGAACGAGATAAGTCGAGGATTGTGTGCTATCGGTGCGACAAGGTGGGTCATTACGCTTCAGACTGTCCTGACAGGTTGCTTAAGCTTCAGGAAACACAAGAAGTTGAAGGTGATGACACACAAAAGGCTGAAGAATTGATGATGCATGAGGTGGTGTATCTCAATGAGAGGAAAGTAAAGCCAAGCGAGTTTGATACGCATTCTGAAAACATATGGTACTTAACGGGGCTAGCAATCACATGTCAGGCAACAACAAGTATATTTCGAAGATTGATGATACGATCATCGGAAAGGTCCGGTTCGGAGATGACTTGAAACAACCCGACCCCCTTTTTTTTTTTAACAATTAAATACAATGTATAATTAAGCATCCCATACTACTTAATTAACCAACCCAAACCACAACTCAACATTAAACCAGCAATAACATTAAGCACAGCGGAAACATATCAATAATACAAAACCAACAACATCATCAATACAATAACATTCCTAACCATTCTATCCGGCAACCTAACATAACACTAACCAAGGTTCCAACAACATAACCAACAAATCCAATAACACACAAACGAGACCCTAGATCATCCTCCTCCTCATTGCCATGATTCCACGTCACAAACCTGCACACCACAAACAACAATTGAGATGCGTAAGTATTATCACAAATACTTAGTGAGGCAATCCTCCCATCTACTGGGCTATACACACAAGCAACTGAGATTCCAATGCTTAACAAATGACAACCAAACACAACAAACCAGGAAAAATCACGAAACAAGCAACTTGGTGTCGACCGACACCAGAGAGGTGTCGATCGACACTGACCAAACATGGTGTCGACCGACACCTAACTGGTGTCGATCGACACTCCCTTCGCAGACGCGAACTGCACGAATCCGAACGACGAACCTCCGTTTCCAATCATCTCCAATCCGTTCCAACCTCACCCAAAACCTTCAGGAACCTATAAGAACCATAACACAACCACCACAAGCAAGAACAACACCACTAACACAACCAATCAAGCAAGAACAACACCACAAAGCACCACCAATCAAGCAAGAACAACAAAGGATTCTCAGGCTTAGATAAGCCATGGTCATGCACTCACCTTATCAACTGATTATAACAACCAATACAACCAGTTGAGACCCTCCTAACGTCTGAAACAGCCCAGAAACGCCCTACAACAAGCCACACAACCAAAAACGACTTATAACAAAACTGGACAGAAACATCAGAAAAGAACAGTCTCAAAGACGAAACCCTAAAATAAAAACCAACCGTTAACTATCAAATCGCTCCGGTGAAAAGCTATTCCTAGACGTCACAAAGCTTCCCCCAAAATTTCAGCACGATCAGGAACCAGACGAGACCACGATCTCAATTACAATCCCCGATGGTTCCAACTCGCGTCTGAGAAAACGTGACTCACGAAACTGCCAATAACTCATCGAGTTTAAATCAAAAACTACTTCTGTAAAAAGAAGAATGACGATGAAAGACTTGGAAATAAACCTACCAAATTTCATTACCTTTGAGAACGATTTGATATGCCGAAACTGTTTCCTCCCAAACCCTAACGATTCTGATCTTTCTCCTTTAATCTCCTTCACACCGCAATAGGCTCTCTCCTCTCTCTCTCTATCTCTGAAAACGGCGACAAGGCATCCTAAAAACCTTAATTTGTCGCTTCTCCACTTATAACACGATTTAGGGATTTTCCTTGAACCAAACCGAACCAAACAGCAATTAAAAGGAACCGGACCAAACCAGAAAACATGGTGTCGATCGATACACTAAGGGTGTCGATCGACACCCACACCAAAACCTTAAAAATTGGTTCGCGGATGTTACAATTCTCTCTCACCAACAAGGATTCGTCCTCGAATCCCGCAAAACCGTCCAACTGTCAAGGACCTCCGTGCCACCGTCAACACGGCCCGCACGTCCCCGACCGGACTAAATACCGTCAGCCAAGGTTTCCCGTGCACTGTCGCAACAGCCCGCACACCTCCGACTGAACCATGAGGTCTCCCTCTAGCCAATATACTCGCATCAAAGACACTATTTGCTCACAACTCAGTGCTTCCCCCGTCCGTGGTCGCAACCAACGAATCATGTCGGCTCGCTATCAGGCCAACCACCTCAAGCTACGACATCCAGGAAGTCACTCACACACACTCCCCCCGCTCTAGGGTCGCAACCCTCGAGACATACCGCCTCACTGCCAAGCCGCGGCTCACAGCTACTGTATCCAGGGAGTCTCAAATATCCCGCTCTTGGGTCGTCATCCTCAAGCACACTCTCGGATCGTCATCCGAAGCCTCATACCACTCCCACTCTCTGGCCACAAAGTCCATCGAGCTATCGGTATCACATGAGTTGGGCCCACACGGCCTTGAGCAAAACAAACCTGATGCCATCGAGTATCTCCCGGCTAGATCTACCTCAACACTTCCCACATAAATTCCCCTTTTAGAAACTTTCTAATTCTGGAAACTTCCAAAAATAGAAATCCGAGCTATTTCTCTTTTTCCCATGACGACAACAGTCAAACATAAAGAAAAATAC
Source organism: Camelina sativa (assembly GCF_000633955.1). Lineage (NCBI taxonomy): Eukaryota > Viridiplantae > Streptophyta > Magnoliopsida > Brassicales > Brassicaceae > Camelina > Camelina sativa. The sequence goes on along the minus strand of NC_025701.1, from coordinate 10,715,522 downwards.
TCATCTTATTAATCTCAAAATGTCATAATCGTTACAACCTCAACGAAAATACAACAGAAACAATAAGATACAACGATCCAATCCATCAACCCGCATTCCGAGCACCACCTCATCTTAGTACTGAGTCGCACAACCAACCACCCCTAAGCGACCAAGTATCAAGAGAGATGGGCTGGAATACTCCGTACCCGCTCCAGCCACGGACTACAACTCAGACCCGGCTAGACAAGCTCAAGTTGCGGCCTGCTTCTCAAACCACTTCTTAAACCTTGCCTTCATCCTCGCCTCAGGCTCCCAAGTCTGCTCCTCTACTCCATCACAGTCCCACAGGACTCTCATCAAAGGAATCTTCTTCTTCCGAAGTTCCTTGACTCTCCTCCCGAGTACCCTCAACGGTCTCGCCTCCAACGTCATGTTGGGCTGAAGATCCTCAGGAATCTTAGGCAACAGCCGGTCACCCTCGTGAAGACACTTCCTCAGCATCGACACATGAAATACCTTGTGGAACGCACGCATAACCTCAGGCAACTCCAGCCGATATACCACTGTTCCCACCCGCTCGACCACTCTGAACGGACCCATGTACCTCGGACTCAACTTAGTCTCTGTCAATGACCTGTTCGGACCCCGCAACATAGCCATCTTGAGGTACACTCTATCGTCAACCTGAAACTCAAGATCCTTTCTCCTCTTATCAGCATAGCTCTTCT
>NC_025701.1:10713358-10713823 GCF_000633955.1 Camelina sativa | reverse complement strand
ACGGACCCATGTACCTCGGACTCAACTTAGTCTCTGACAATGACCTGTTCGGACCCCGCAACATAGCCATCTTGAGGTACACTTTATCGTCAACCTGAAACTCAAGATCCTTTCTCCTTTTATCAGCATAGCTCTTCTGCCGATCCTGAGCCTCCCTCATGTTCAGCCTAAGAACCCGAATCTTCTCTGAGGTCTCCTGAACAAAATCCGCACCATATATGCTCCTCTCCCCCACTGAGTCCAACATAACGGTGTACGACACGGCCTCCCAAACAAAGCCTCATAAGGAGCCATCCCAATACTAGCCTGGTAGCTGTTGTTATAAGCAAACTCCACCAAGCTCAAGTGATCTGCCCAATGACCACCCCAATCCAGCACACACATCCTCAATAAATCCTCCAAAATCTGGATCGTCCTCTCTGACTGACCGTCCGTCTGAGGATGATAGGCTGTACTCATATGCAC
>NC_025701.1:10710343-10713049 GCF_000633955.1 Camelina sativa | reverse complement strand
AGGAACCACGCACAAGCTCAACGCACTGACCTCTCCTACCAGAGACTACATCTCATGGTCCTGTAGTAACTATGCAGAAACAATGTGACCCAGAAAGCCCATCTCACGCTGCTAAAAACTGTACTTGCTCCACTTAGCAAACAACTTCTGCTCCCGCAGCTTCTCCATAACTGCCCTCAAATGCACTGCATGCTCCTCAGGACTCTTAGAATAAACCAGGATATCGTCGATGAAAATGATGACAGATACATCCAGAAACTCCTGAAACACACTGTTCATCAATCTCATAAACGCTGCTGGCGCGTTAGTCAATCCGAAAAGCATCACCACAAACTCATAGTGCCCATACCTCGTCCTGAAAGCAGTCTTCCTCACATCTGCCTCATCTATCGGTATCTGATGATAACCCGACGCCAGATCTACCTTAGAGAACCGAGTAGCACCTCCCAGCTGATCCAACAACTCATCAATCCTGGGAAGAGGGTACTTGTTCTTGACAGTGACCCGGTTCAAACCCCATTAGTCAATGCACAAGCGGAAACTCCCATCCTTCTTCTTAATAAATAACACCAGTGCTCTCCACTGTGATACACTAGAACGTATAAATCCCTTGCTCCATAAATCCTCTAGTTGCTTCCTCAGCTCAACTAAACAAATACTCAAGTATGCCGACATCAACTCGCCGCCACCTAAATATCAACCCTCTTGTTCGTCCAAGAACCTCTAGTAACTTGCCACTTAGGGAAACTTCCCCAAGATAACTTATTCCAGAAATAGCTTTTCCACTTGGCAATTCTCCACAGTAAATCATCAATACGAGCGTAATAAAACAAACAAGTACCATACGTTCGCATATTCTGATTCACCGCGTCAAATGCTTTGCAGGCAGCTAACTCAAACCACTTGACTTATTCCCTCCAACAAGTTTACCAAAACCTTGGATCTAGCAACCCTGTCCAACTCCAATGAACTTCATCCAGCATCGTTACAACGATTAGTTTATCCTGCCATGAAGGCTTTTCGTGAACTTATGTATCTGGCAAACATGCCTCTCCCGGCTCAATCCTGCTGTAACTCCCCTTCCCGGGACTCCGGCACCACCGGCCTCACAATCCTGGCACACAGCCAAACATTCATAACCGCTATGGTCATAAAACCTTGTCCCAAAAGTCAACACATTCAAAACCCGAGATTAAACCACCGTCAATCTCTCAAGGTCTACATTCAATCGTTATGTTTATACTCACGTCCTAGGAATTGCTTGCTCCCAACTCTTCCACTCTTAGGTCGCAACCTTCGAGTCATACCGATCTCACTCTCAGACCAGCGTCTTCGAGTTATACCGTCTCACTCTTGGACCACAATCCTCAAGATCTCGGTATCAGGGGAACTACTCATCCCCTCAGGAGAACAACATCCCCTCTGCCACTCTCGGAGCGCTCAGCCCCTCGAGCTATCGGTATTCAGGGGAATCACCATCCCCTCAGGAGCAACAATCCTTAACGACTATAAACATCTCTCGACACAACTACCTCCTGTGGTCCGAGTATAACATTGCAATGTTACACCTGCCCACTCAACTTATATCCAACTGGATTAACCACCAAGCAGAGAAATATCTGCTCCAACTGCATATGTCCACCTATCCGCCTCTCTAGGCCCGATACCTCTTGAGAATAATCTCATACCGGTCATCTACAACCGCTCCATCCTCTTAACATAAGGTGGAAAGTCCTCAACATCCGCAGCCCTCGACTGCACCCCGCCACATGCGGCACAACTGGAGCCTACACTGGTACCCCTCTCGGTAACCGCTCCAACAGCACGCCAACAGATCCGCCAAGCGATCATCTCGACCCTGGGCTCCACCTGCTGCAACCCCACACCTGGGTTCCCAGCACCCCCGGCACGCTCACCGGCTAATCCCCTCTGGTCCCTCCTGATACGCTTGCGACCCTCTGACGTACCTCCTCGTGGAACTCTGGACCACACACTCGCTGGCCTCGGGACCCGCCCGACAATGACCACGACCACGTCCCCGTCCACGACCAACTACTCAAACACCTTAACCACTGATCTTCCAAGAACAGAGGCTAACAAGCAGAAAACAAATCAATACCACACAAAGAAACATAACAATAACTCACCGTGGAATCTCATTGAAGGCTCGAAGAGGATGATACTAGGACTCCATACCGCAGACAAATTTACTAACTACTCATAATCAATTCCATCACACAACATCATGCATCAAGCAAAAGGAAAATAATTCACCCAATTAAATTCCTAACCGCTCTAACCATCCATTTAACCATCCTAGAACTGTAAAGGCTCTGATACCAAAATGAAACAACCTGACCCCTTTTTTTTTTAACAATTAAATACAATGTATAATTAAGCATCCCATACTACTTAATTAACCAACCNAACCAGTGATCTTCCAAGAACAGAGGCTAACAAGCCGAAAACAAATTAATACCACACAAAGAAACATAACAATAACTCACCGTGGAATCTCATTGAAGGCTCGAAGAGGATGATACTAGGACTCCATACCGCAGACAAATTTACTAACTACTCATAATCAATTCCATCACACAACATCATGCATCAAGCAAAAGGAAAATAATTCACCCAATTAAATTCCTAACCGCTCTAACCATCCATTTAACCATCCTAGAACCGTAAAGGCTCTGATACCAAAAT
>NC_025701.1:10644203-10709658 GCF_000633955.1 Camelina sativa | reverse complement strand
CAAATCGCTCCGGTGAAAAGCTATCCCTAGATGTCACGAAGCTTCCCACAAAATGTCAGCACGATCAGGAACCAGACGAGACCACGATCTCAATTACAATCCCCGATGGTTCCAACTCGCGTCTGAGAAAACGTGACTCACGAAACTGCCAGTAACTCATCGAGTTTAAATCCAAAACTACTTCTGTTAAAAGGAGAATGACGATGAAAGACTTGGGAATAAACCTACCAAATTTCATTACCTTTGAGAACGATTTGATATGCCGAAACTGTTTCCTCCCAAACCCTAACGATTCTGATCTTTCTCCTTTAATCTCCTTCACACCACAATAGGCTCTCTCCTCTCTCTCTATCTCTGAAAACAGCGACAAGATATCCTAAAAACCTTAATTTGTCGCTTCTCCACTTATAACACGATTTAGGGATTTTCCTTGAACCAAACCGAACCAAACAGCAATTAAAACGAATTGGACCAAACCAGAAAACATGGTGTCGATCAATACACCAAGGGTGTCGATCGATACACCAAGGGTGTCGATTGACACCCACACTAAAACCTTAAAAATTGGTTCGCGGATGTTACATGACTCGCATATCAACATCAAAGGCAAATGATCTATACTGTCCGTAACCAGAGATGGAGAGAAGAAGGTGTTAGCCAATGTTTACTTTATACCAGGACTGAAAAGTAATATAATCAGTCTTGGGCAGGCTACCGAGTCCGGATGTGACGTGAGGATGAGAGAGGACTACTTAACTTTGCATGATCGAGATGGTAGACTTCTAGTCAAAGCAAGTAGATCGAGAAACAGGCTCTATAAGGTGGTTATGGACGTAGAACCCACTAAGTGTCTACAAGTTGCAACGGTGAGTGAGTCAACTAAATGGCACGCAAGATTGGGGCACATGAGCATTGAAACAATGAGAACAATGGTGAAGAAAGAATTGGTTGTAGGAATGCCGTGTATTACAATCGAAAGGGAAACTTGTGCTTCATGTTTACTTGGTAAACAAGTAAGAAAAGTCTTTCCCCAAGCTACCTCGTTTCACGCTGCGCGAACACTGGAACTTATACACGGAGACCTATGTGGACCCATATCTCCGTCGACATTGGCAAGAAACAGGTATATCTTTGTGTTGATTGATGATTTCTCCCGTTACATGTGGACTATACTGTTAAAAGACAAGAGCGAAGCCTTTGACAAATTCAAGAAATTCAAACTGCAAGTGGAGAAAGAGACTGGTGCCATGATCAAGACATTCAAGACAGATAGGGGAGGTGAATTCACGTCACATGAATTCAACTTGTTTTGTGAAACCACTGGAATTGAGAGACATTTGACTGCACCATACTCTCCTCAACAGAACGGAGTGGTAGAGAGGAGGAATAGAACATTAATGGAGATGACCAGGAGCATGTTAAAACATATGAATGTACCCAATTACTTATGGGGTGAGGCGGTAAGACATGCTATGTATCTCCTAAACAGAGTTGCAACAAGGGTTTTGATCGAGAAGACTCCGTATGAATTCTACAAGGGACGAAAACCAAACATCCAGCACCTTCGTGTATTTGGGTGTATCGGGTTCGCAAAAACAGAGACACCATTTCTTAAGAAGTTGGACGATCGCTCAAGACCGTTAGTTCACCTCGGTACGGAACCCAGATCGAAGGCCTATCGATTATTAAACCCAACCACTCGAAGAATTGTGGTGAGTAGGGACGTGATCTTCGATGAATTAAAAGGTTGGGAATGGAGCAGTGTAGTTGGTGAAGAATCTGAGAAACCGGGAATGTTAAGATTCAAGTTTGGGGAGTTTGGAAACAATGGACTTCAAGGAGAAGAAGCTGCAGTCGAAGAAAGAAGTTCAGAAGCAGAACATGATACAGAGGAGAAAGATGAGAGTGACGTTGATGGTGATGAAATCACGGCTGATATTCCCAGGATCGAAACAGTGGATGACTCTATACAAGAACAGAGTCAGCCGGTGTTAAGGAGATCGCAGCGACGAGTCATATAACCCAAGTATCTTGACGAGTATGTTTTGATGGCTGAATTGGAGAGTGAGCAACTGTTGCAAGTAAGTAGTGAATGAAGAACCATGGGATTTTAATGAAGCCAAGCAGCTTAAAGCATGGAGAGAAGCATGCGAAGAAGAAATTTCTTCCATTGAAAGGAACAAAACTTGGAATTTAGTTGATCTTCCTTCTGGAGTTAAGCCAATTGGTTTAAAGTGGGTGTTTAAGATAAAAAGAAACTCAGATGGAAGCATTAACAAACACAAAGCGAGACTGGTGGCTAGAGGTTATGTGCAGAAACACGGTGTTGACTTCGACGAGGTATTTGCTCCGGTAGCAAGGATTGAGACGGTTCGATTCATCATTGCAATGGCTGCTTCTCATGGTTGGGATGTTCACCATCTTGATGTCAAAACCGCGTTTCTTCACGGTGAGCTAAAAGAAGTAGTATACGTAACTCAGCCGGAAGGATTTATAGTCGAGGGAGGAGAGGATAAGGTGTATAAATTGAACAAAGCTCTCTACGGGTTAAGGCAAGCACCTAGGGCCTGGAATCACAAGCTAAACGAGATTCTTAAGGAGCTTAAGTTCATAAGGTGCTTGAAGGAACCATCACTGTACCGTAAACAAGAACAAGGTCACCTCCTTCTCGTCGCAGTCTACGTGGATGACCTCTTGGTCACAGGTTCAAATTTAAGAATGACACTCGACTTCAAGAGAGGAATGGCTTCAAAATTTGAAATGAGTGACTTGGGACAGTTGACGTATTACCTTGGAATCAAAGTTTCTCAGTTTAGAGGTGGCATTGTGCTCAAACAAGAAAAATATGCAGAGAAGATTCTTGAGGAAGCTGGAATGAGTAAATGCAATCCAGTTCACATACCAATGGACCCGGGGTTGAAGCTGTCTAAGGCACCAAGAGAAGAGTGTATCGATGGACAAGAGTATAGAAAGAACATTGGATGCTTAAGGTATTTACTTCATACACGACCTGATCTTTCTTATTCCGTCGGAGTGCTAAGCAGGTATATGCACGAACCAAAGGTATCGCATGGTGCAGCATTAAAGCAAGTTCTTCGATACTTGCGTGGGACACTCTCCTATGGTCTCGTGTTTAGCCGCATGGATAAGAGTGGACTGGTTGGCTATAGTGATAGTAGTCACAACGTAGATAAGGATGATGGTAAGAGTACAACTGGTCATATATTTTACCTTGATGGGTGTCCTATCACGTGGTGTACGCAGAAACAAGAGACGGTGGCTTTATCCTCATGCGAGGCAGAATTCATGGCAGCCACGGAGGCTGCAAAACAGGCAATTTGGTTGCAAGACCTTCTTGGAGAGTCTACTGGAGTGACAAGTGAAAAGGTAACACTCCGTGTTGATAACAAGTCCGCCATTGCACTTACTAACAAACCCGCTGTTTCACGGTCGGAGAAAGCATATACACACTAGGTACCACTTCATCCGCGAATGTGTTGAGTGTGAGCAGATAGAAGTTGAACATGTTCCTGGGAGAGTGCAAAAGGCTGACATTTTAACAAAGGGACTTGCAAGGATCAAATTTAAGGAGATGAGAAGTCTTATTGGAATTCAAGATGTGAAGGGAGATCATTTCAAGCTTAGAGGAGACAATATTGATGTAAGCTTGAAATAAGCTTGAGGAGCAAGCTTAGTATATTTAGGAGATATCAAAATATACATATCTATAGATTTAGGAGAAATCTAAATTATGTAATATTTCTTAAAGGTTGTTAGGCTAAATATTTACTTGGTCTCTATATAAAGCTAATGTCGAGTTGTGACATTAGACGTGAGAGAGAATAAAGATTTGAGAGAAGAGAGCTTAAATTTTGAGTGATTTTCTTAAGCAAATAAAGTGAGATTTACTTTTATTCTTCTTGAAATTCTTAAAGCTTGATTCAATAAGCTCTTCCTAGCATTATTAACTCATCTTTCTCATGTTCCGTGTTTGATCATCTATCTACCGGGTCTTTCATTTGGGTGTCATATTGGTTATGGATGTAACACTTTTTGAGTAAGCAATATAAAAATGTGTTGGTTGTAAAGTAATCCAAAATATTACTTATTTCACCTATTTTGATTTTGTTATATTAATAAGAGGGAATGTTGCAATCTTTAACTTTTTTTTTGTATATATATATATCTATACCCTGACCACAAAATTGTGTTGTTTAGACTTTGGACAGCAAAATTAACAACAATATCATTGCAAAAACCGGGATTTTTTTTGCCAAAATCATAAATTATATATACCATTGTCCATTTGTGACATAACGAATTATAATAAAAACATAGACTGAAAGATTATTTAACTTCATTAACCATCGTCACCACCATTATCATTACCACCACAAACTGTATTATTATCACCGATGTTGCTATCATCACATATTTTTGCTATCACCACATATTGTTGTAGTCATCACCATTACCATTTACCACCTTTGTTGTTGTCATCACCACGATTTGTAATTATGGACTGTAGTGTGATATTACTGATATGGTGGCTACAAACAATAATGATTGTGTAATAGACTAATTTAGTAGTGATAAAATGATAATGATAATTGGGGCAAACTTGACGATTGTTGGCAGGTACTACCAATTTGGTAGTGGTTTAAATGATATTTTTAATCGTAGTAATCTATAATCTATACAGGGTATACAGAAGTGCAATATAACTTATTAATGTTGAGGGATATTATAAGGCTTTTAGTGTTGAATAGGTATTATTGCATTTGTTTTAATTGGAGGGTAGATTTACGTACAATTGAAAGTGTGAGGAGTTAGTTATTCAATTCCAATATTAAAAACTAAACATAATGTAATATGAAATATTCTGACCAGGCCCAATACCATTGAGCAGAGTTTATGTACATCTCAAAACCCTAAATCTAATATCAATTTTAAAAAACTTATTCACTAGTTAAGAAATGGAAAAATTACTAGTTTGATCCAATTTGAGCAGTTAATTGCTAGATTAGCTCCTAAAATTTGAGGGTCAGTTGGATTAGTTTCATACCGAAAATACCCTTTTTTGCTTTGTTAGGAAAAAAAAGAAGTCAATATTATCCTTGGTTAAAAATTCCTGCAATTTCGTTTTTTTTTTTTTTTTTNAAGTCTGCCATACAAGTAATGGCATATTAATTTGTAAGTGGCAGATTTATTGTCGATGACAGTTTTTTTTTTTGCATACTTATTTTAGATGGCAGATTAATTTGCAGAGTTTGACGGCAGATTTGTTTTCTATGGTAGATTTATTTGAAGTGTGTAATGACAGATTTTTTGTGAACAGCAGATTTTCTTAACGCGACAGACTTATTTATAAGGTCATGACAGATTTTCATTGTTTTAGTCAAATTTCTAGGAATTTTGTGGCAGATTTTTTATGATTGTTGTAACAGTTTTATTTTTCACTTAAAAAATCTATCACATTACGACAAATTTATAAACGTAAAAATAATTGCTAGTTTGACATCTAGTGGTGACAGATTTTTTTTAAGTTATGACTGATTTTTGGATTGAAGGAAAAATCTGTTGTTTGATAACAGATTTTCGAAAGTCTTTTTAAAATTGCTATATTGACCCACATGCACAATATACGTTATGGCAGATTTTCTTATGTTATGACAGTTTTTTTGTTCCTACTAAAAAATCTGCTGTTTGATAACAGATTTATTATATATGAATACAATGATAACAGATTTGTTTTCTGTTGATATAGTGACAGCAGATTTGTTATCTGTAATGACAAATCTATTATTTCGAGTTTGATAACAGATTTTTTTATAACAAATTTTTTCAGGGTAATGACAGATTTATTGGATCTTTCGAGTTCGTTTGTGGTAATTGGATCTTTGACAACAACAAATGGTTGTTTGTTGTTGATAATGAAAGGGATTCACGAATTCTACAATGTACGATCAAAGCAGATTTGATGATTGCATTGGAATGGCATATGAGGATTACATGCTAGATAACAAGGTATTTTATGTTGTCTTGAGTTAAATAATTGAGGGTCGGGTTTTGTTTTTATGTTTTTGTATTATTAGATTTTATTTAGTATTTAATTTGATATTTTTATTTCCTATTTCAGTTTTAGTTGGCCTTTTGGTAATTTAAACATAACATTGTGTCAATCTAGTTTTCCTCTAACGGAGGGTGTCAATCTAGCAATATTTTTTCAATTTTGTGTCAATCTGGTCTATTTTCACTTAAGAAATTGTATTATACAATTATATTAATGTCATACTAATTGGTTTATGAATTTTATTAATGGGTCACGGTTCTACACATGTTAGGAACCAATATGTGGGGGAGAGGACATCCATACTATACATAGCTAATTTTGGGAGATGTATGGTATGAGTTGTTTATGGATTACCAATAGTGTATCCTTTTGGCACTTCTACCCTCATTACTAATGCAGTAGGAATGACCATTATGGCGATGTATCTACTCGTATGTATTAGGTATTGTGATCAACCTAGACAGCGACAACTGATCGTTGCAGTTCTCATAGTTGAAGTTGTGCTTGTAGTTGCATTTGCAACCTTGATATTTACGCTGGTAGATTTTAGAGTTAGAGGAGTTCAGCGGTTCGTGATTGGTGATGTTTGTTGTGTATGCAACATCATCATGTATGTCGCTCCCATATCTATTGTGGTAAGTGAAGTTTCTAAGTTTAATATATATTATATATATCTCAAAAAATGTTTTTACATTAATAAGGTAAATGATGATAAAATGCAGATGAGGGTTGTGAAGACCAAGAGTGTCAAGCATATGTGTGTTCTTGGTAGCGTTTGCGATGTTGGCAAACACTATAGTTTGGAGTGTCATCTCGTTTCTACCCCTGGATCCTATTATGTTTGTAAGTTTTGTATTCCAATACGTTATTTACATATATATCGGATTCTACAAAAGAAAAGCATGAGTTGATTTAAACTTGATATTTTTTTGTTTACAAACATGACCTGGGGTATTCAGTGGTATAAAACACATATATACACCAATGTCTTTTAATAATTATCTATTTTTGTTTTGAAGTCTCAAATTTGAAGCTATAATTATACAGTTGTGCATTTTGTTTCTTATATTTGCATAGGTTTTATTTATGTTTTGCTTATGTTTTGCTTAGTTATTGTCAACTTTTTTTTTTCTCCATTTATTTCAGTATTTCAATAATTATTATGTATCAACAGATTTGTAGTAAAAAAATAGTTTATTCTTAAATGCACAAGAATAAAATAGTTTATTCTTAAAATAACTAGGACTCAGACCCCCGCGATGTCGCGGGGGAAGTACTTTAGAAAAAAAATTAAAAATTAAAATTATATGTTATGAAATTATTTGAATGTAATAGAATAGTTTGAATACATAAAAATTAAACATAAACTGTTATTAAAAACACAACCTTCAAAATGAAAACTTATAACAAAAAATATTATGTAGAATAAACGCAACTTTGCAAAACATATTGTTTAAAATATTATAAATATAAAATATTTTTAAGAAGAATTATGGTAAAGAGTAAAATTTAAAAAATTATTATGATAAAATGATCCTAATTGAGAATATTGAACTAATAGTTGTAATGAGTAAATATATTTTTCTATTAAATAATTATAATTAAAATATATTTAATAATAAGTGAGACTGTATCAACAAAAAAATGAAAATTAAAATACACAACTCTTAACACAAAATAAAATAAATTTTAAATATTAAAATAGTTTTTAACAAAAAATTACGATAAATAGACGCAACTGTAAATTCTATATTAAGTTTTATTAAATTTCTATATTACTATAATCATTTATAAAATTTTAATTAGATTATAGAATAATATTAAATATTAAATATTAATATTCAAGATTCAACAAAAAAAGAAAAATTTGTTTCAACGAACGATGATTTGTTAGTTACGATAAAAAGACGCAACTGTAAATTCTATATTAAGTTGTATGAAATTTCTTTATTGATATAATCATTTCTAAAATTTTAGTTAGATTATAGAATAACATTGAATATTAGATATTAATATTCAATTATTTAGATTTAACATAAAATGGAAAATTTGTTTCAACGAACTTGTTAGTTAATGATGAAAAGACAAATATAAAGAAAATTCAAAAGGCATGACTATTTTTTTTTTTGTCAACCATTAGGCCACAACTGGCCGGCCCATTAGCCAAATTCCTACATTCGTAGGAGCCGGGACTCGATACTATTTAAACAGACACACCTATTAGAACGAAAAATTGTGAAGAAAAAATATAAATAAAATATAGTGAAAAGACACAACTCTACAATGAATAGATACAACCATTTGAATTTAAAAAAAAACAAATAAAAACAAGTTTTTTACGAAATGGTATTATGAAAAGTTGCAACTATTGTATTTGCACTTGATTATACCTACAAACTCATATAAACTGCTTTTAAATAGAAGACATCTTTATTACCATATTCAAAAGTTAAATCCAAAAGCTCACTATATAATCCATCTAACTCTTCGAAAAAAACTCTAGGTATTTTCATTAAATTTTTATGTATAAAATTAACTAAAAGTTGTAAATTAGATTCATCATTCCAAAAATCTTTTGTTAAATCAAGAATTGGAGGAATTTCTTTACTTTTAAAAGAATGAGTGCTAGAGAATAATTTAGAGAGCAGGGGTAAAAACCATTGAGATTGAAATTTTATATTATTTTGTGTCATGACAAAAAAATGAAAACAGTTCAAACAAATAAATATATATATATTTCAAAAGATACGAGTATTCGAATAGACACAACTCTACAATGAACAACTACAATTTTACAAAATATACTGTTACAATGAACAATTGCAACTTTTTGTAAAACATACAATTTAAAATTTCTACAGATTTTTTTTAGAAAATTATCCAAAAGGTAAGATTGAAAAAACACAACTTTAATGGCATTTATTTGGATTGCTATTATATATAGAGGAATTTCTTGACTTTAAAAAAAATGAATGTTAGAAAATAATTTAGAATGTAAAAACAGTTGAGATTGAAATTTTAGTCGATTTTGTTTCAGAGCCAAAAAACATGAAAACAGTTCAAATAGACAAATATATATATATATATATAGATTTCAAACGATACGAATGTTCCAATCAACACAACTTTACAGTCAACAATTGTACATTTTCATAAATAACCGTTTTAATGATCCATCACGATTTTTCAGAAAATATCTAAAAGGTACGATTGAAAAAACACAACTGTTGGTCGCATTTTTTCAGATTGTTATTATTATATAGAAAGGTACGATTGAAAAAACACAACTGTTGGTCGCATTTTTTCAAATTGTTATTATTATATAGATTATGGGTTATATTAATATGCTAGGAAAATATTTATCTACAAGGTGTCTTCCATGAAAATAAAATTTTGATTTATAAAGTACCCATAAAATATTTTCCTTTTCCATAGACATCAAAATTTTGTTATTATATATTAAAGTACCCATATATATATATATATATTGCAATAATTTTTTTACTTCTTATATTTTCACATTTGAAAGATTAAAAATTATATATTAACAAACAAAACTAAGATTTTTTGTGAGGAGGCAAAGAATACTAAATTTTGTTTAAAGCTAAATCTTATTCTAAAGTGATTTTATGTAGCGAAAACTATTAGCATATTTTTTAAGGAAGTAAAATAATCATACTATTTGGACATTTGATTGGTAGATAAAAACATTTAAACATCCTACAATTCTTGTCTAAAACTTAGGTATTTAAATATTTTTGTATTTAAGCTTCTCAACTAGATACTATGGGATTCTCAAATTCTCTTTTATCAAAAAGATTTTCATGCAGCTTAGTTAACTCTTTAATGGTTAAGATGGACAACTTTCCTTCCTGCTAGCTATTCAATTTCTTGAATATAACTCTAAAATTTAATTTAATTTCCTTATTTTTTCTCTTTGTATTTTCCTCAACCAACATTATATCATTGATTTAACTATCTTTCATTCGATAGTGAACAAAACTCTGATTTTTTTTCATGTATAAAAATTTATTTCTCTACGAATGTAGGAATTTGGCTAATGGGCCGGCCAGTTGTGGCCTAATAGTTGACAAAATTTTTTTTTTATTTCTCTAAGAACACACTTTCATGAATTTCTCTACAATATTAACGAAATTCCCAGTCACTACTGTAACCCTTCAAATTGTTGAGACAATTCTAACGCCTAAACCATATGTTCATATCATCATGGTTTATTCTAAGAGGACAAAACAAATCTTTAGTTTTACTCTCAATATATTTTTTTTTCTTTGGTGATGCATCTACTTACTTAAAGAATACATCAACATGTTCTAAACCTCTCTAGATTTCTTATATAAATATTGAAATTTTTTGTGATATGATGTAACACCCGTGTCCCGAAATAAATGGAAAAATTTGTGTGTATGTCGGGAATTGGAGTGAAACCGGTTTAATTTTAGTTGGTTTATTAAGTTGGTTGAGTTATTAATTAAATTAGAACTGGTTTAGCTAAATTTTGGTTTAATCGAATTAAACCAAGGAAACCCTATCGTTCCCTTTAAAAAACGGTCTACGCCTATTTTTCTTCTCCTCACGTGGGGTCGATGGTCGTCGCCACCATAGAGATGGAAGGAGAGAGAGAAGCTCGATGGTGGTAAGAGGAAGAGAAGGGATGAGTTCGGTTTTGGGGTTAGAGAAAGAGTTAAACTATGGGTCGTGAGAGGAGAGAGGGGCGAGGTGGTGTTGGCGTGTGATGAAGAGGGGATCGAGACTGACCCTCGTTGCGTACAGCTTGTGCCATCGTGTGTAACGTTTTCACCGGAGAGTAAATCGGTGATGCCGAGAAAGGTAACTGGCTTAGCTCGATTGTGTTGTCGTTGTGGTTTGTTGTGTTGAATATTGAATCAGGAGCATAAATCACATGAACTAGAAATCTCTGCATAATGAAAGTCTAGAACCGGAAGCTTATTTGTCGTGGAATTGAGGGTCGTAGACTTGTGTGACTGATGTTCATGTGTCGTGTAGTGGAGGTGGTTCGTGAGTTTTGTTGGTTGGTTTAGAAGTTGTTATTAAACCAAACCCGATTAGGTTATCGTGAGTGTTTGTGGTTGTTGTGGTACAGTTTTCAGTGAGATGTGGTCGTTATAGAAAAGTGAGGGAAAGGGGAAGAGAAGAGAGAGAGAGCCATGATGAGAGGAGAGAGAAGTTACGTTCCGGAGATGGTGCAAACCATTGATGGATCTGGTTAGTCCTACCATGGCTGTGGGAAGCTTCTTTGGTGGTGGAAGAACAAGGCCGGAGTAAATAGTACTGAAGAAGAGTAAGAGAGTGGAAGAAGGTTGGAGATAAAGGCAGTGTGGAGGAGCCGACTTTGGAGGCTCGTCGGTGCCGGATCCGACATTGGTTTGGAAAGATGATGTTATTGGCGTGATCTCCAACAAGCCAAGAGTGCATAGCAATTGGCGGATTGTTATTCAGAGCTAAATTGAAGGAGTTATGCTCGTGACTTCCTGGACAAGTAATTGCTGGAAAGGTGACTGCTGCTAAATGGTGCAATTTATGCTAAGTATGGAACATGTGCGTTTCCGAGTTCCGGTTTTGCGAGGATGATTCCCGTCTAACCAGATGGAATCAGCTCACGATTTAAGAGTCTATAGAAAGGTCTCTCATTCTAGAAACTATAGCTGCTGACGGAGCTTGATTTGGGGTTATAATCAGGAGGTTATGGACGTTTCTTTCTGGTCCAGTAATTGCAGATCTAGAAGCCTAGAAACAGTTCGTGTAGGCCTCGAATGGGAAATCAAAACTTGTTTGATCTCCACGAAATTTGGTACATAGCTGCATTAAACTACTGGCTAGGTATTGAACGGTGGGATTGCGTTTCTAACGGTTAGTTTGTGTTTTATTTGAGTAATTACATAATCTTTTGTATGGATTGAATTATGTTGAGTTGTGTTGTTGGTTGAACCAACAAGTTCGGTTTGAGCTGGAACCTCCGTAAGCTTATGGAGCAAGGTCATTGTGGTTGTAGAACCAATTTAGAGCTCAAGAGTGTCGGGTTAAAGCTAAGACGGTGAATTGATGGATTCATCGGAGAAGTGTTTTCCGTGGCTGGACAGAATAAAGTATTCCAGCCCACCTCTCTTGTTACTCGGTCGCTAGGGGTGGTTGGTTGTGCGACTCAGTAACTAGATGAGGTGGTGTTTGGAATATATGCTTAAGTGGTTTGTTCGGGTGGATCACGAAGTGGCCAGTTGGAGGAGTAATCAGAGTCTATAAATGTAAAATGCTTGTGGAGCTGAAGTACGTTTGTATGATTACTATTAGTAGCTGCAGAGTATGAAATAGTTTGCTTTAGCTAGTATTTGTGGAACTTTTTGTAAGAAGCGGTTAACGCCGGTTGTCTTGTCGGAATTATGGGGTTCCAGTGAGATTGTTTCCCGTGTGTCTGGTATGAGGATTAGGAATCCGGGTGCGGTTGTTTCATATGAAAAGGAATAAAAGACATGGAAGATGTTTCAAATTCCTCTTTAATTTTAAATATGTTTGCTTTTAGTTTAGGTGCTTTTAATTTGGGTTGACATGTGACACTCTCTCCACTGCTAGCATGTCACTCATATAAAGAGAGTTAAGCAACTTTCATAGTATAGATTTTAATCGTTACTCGTTTACAGAAATTTCATAATACCTTGTTTATATGTACTGTTTGTAAACATTTGATTACTTTTTGTATCTTGTTTATATGTATATACATATTAACACATTTCCAAAAAAATCTATTCAACATTGTAGTTTATGGTAAACAAGTAACTTTAATTTTTTCTTTAATGATATGCCAAACAATGAAAATTTAAAAGCTCATTTAATAATTGAAAATTTTAACTTTATGTGAAATAAATAAACATTGTAATTTATGAATATACAATTTATATTTATTAAAAATAATACAATTAGATACAAATAATTCAAGTCTTCACGTGTAATTTTGCGCGGATCTGACTCTTAATTCAATTTAAAAGATTATCTAAAATATTTAATATACAATTTATCAAATTTAAAAGATTACCTAAAATATATAAAATACAAAAGATCATTGACTTGCTATCCAGACCACTTATTACATTTTACAAATCATGTTTTTTATGGGAATCTAATTAATGAATTCCTAGATAGATATGAAGAACATATATTATATATTCCTATTAAATTTGTGAGTGGAAGACATAAGCAAATTAGGAAAAATAAGAGAAAGTCAAAAAAAGAAGCCATAATTACCAATTTACTTCCCAATGGATCTTGACCAGAACCAAGCTAACATTGTTTCCCCTGAGCGTTCAAGACCAAAACCTACCCGTGAACGTTCAAAACGGAAACTTACCCCTGAACCTTCAAGTCCAAAACCTACTTGTGAACGTTCAAAACGGAAACCTACCCCAGAGAGTTCAAATCAGACACGTATCCGTGACCGTGAGTATTATAATTATACAAGACGGATACCTCAGAATGTTGGGGCGCAGATCATCAAAATCGATAAAAACTATTTTATGAAGACGGTTCTTCGCCTCACCGGCTGTCCTCAGAAACGTCATCTCGATATGTTCCGTCCTCGACCACTTACTGTTGACAATCGCCGGCCAAGTATCATTCATACGACTACTGTACATAATCCATTCCTCACTGACGTGACCACCTCAGCTGTTGCATCCTGGTCTCGAACGTCTCGGCCGTCTCTACTGTCCCAACCATTGTTTCCGCCACCGGTTTTGCCTCGAGAGAAAGAAGCGAGGGAAGCTAAGATGGCTGCTACCTTGAAGAACTTTGAGAATAATCTGATGGAAGACGATACGAACCAGGAACAGTTCTCTGGGTTGTGGTCTCCGTTGGCTTCTTTGGTCCCAAATGGTGATGTGCACCAACAACGTGAGAGCATTCCACCACCACCACCACCGGTTCCTGTTTTGCCAGATTCTCGAAACGATCAAGGATCAGAGAACATTCCACCACCACCAATTCCGACGAGTGCACCTGTCGGATCTTTAGAATGGTATAGGTCTTCTATCAATCTATTGAAGAACAGTCCAATACCATCGGTTCCAACGAGTGCACCGACCGGATCATTAGACATGCCAAGTGCTCCGAACGGTCTACTCTCTTCGGCCTTGTCGCCTCCAATTCAACCAGTTTCAGAGACTTTACCGTTGTGGAGTGTAGACTTTCCCAATCCTCTCAGTGATATACGAGAGGAGAACGTTCCACCACCAGCTCCTGTGACTTCCTCGTTATGGAGTCAAGAGTGGCCCCATTTTTCCAATGATCTACAACTTGAGAACGTTTCGGCAACTTCATTGTTCGGGAGTCAAGACTTGCCCAATTCTACGAACGATCAACAACTGGAGAACGTTCAACCATTGGTTCCAGCGACTTCACCGTTAATAAATCTAGACTGGCTCAACGATCCTTTGAACGATCTTCAAAGGGAGAGCATTCTCCTGGATTGGCCCTATTCACCGACCAATATAACTTTCCCGACCTTCATGTTGTCTCCAACCTTTCTGCCTTCGCCAACGACCGGGCTGCTTCCAAACATTAACTAGTGTTTCTTTTTTCCTTTCATCGTTGGTGTTTTTCGTTTTTATTAACTTCTGCTGCTTTTGGGTCTGGTGGTTTTTCTTTTGCTATTTTTTTTTTATATGTGACAACCTCTTTGTAATCTTTGCTTCTTAATTCTTATATAGTATGTCGTACTTTGAATATTCTAGCAAGCTACCATATTCTAGGCCCCAGCAGATCTCTTATCACAAGCATTCGGGAGGGTTCCAAATAAAATAATTTTCTATGGTTGGACTTTAAGAGACTTGGCCTCCACTTTGTCTCCAAATGAATGATTGTTCCAGAATCCAGATCATATCTTGACTATGACGTGCATCTCTTACTTGGTAAATAAATTGCAAACACAAACTTGTTTTAGTTTTGTTTTCTTTTGTTTAAGTGGTTAGGATTAAAACCCAAACATTTAGTTCAATATACACAAAACTGTTTACAACATTAGTAAAATTCAACCGTCCATAATTTTATTAAATCCAAAATGGAAGTAATACTCACTAACAACATTAAAAAACAAAACCTTAAGCGTTCTATTGACCCAAGATTTGAATCAAAAGATAAAATGGGATCGTATTGAGTTCTCACACACACACATTTATATGTAGATAGATAGATATTACTTATAAGCACAAGTTTATTTGATTAGACGGAAAAAGCCTGTTGAGACTTGATGCGTCTCTTTCTAAGACGTTCGGCGATGATGAAGGAGAGCTCGAGAGACTGTGAAGCATTAAGACGGGGGTCACAGTGAGTGTGGTAACGTGAGCCCAAGTCGTCGAAGGTGACTGTGCGTGAACCACCGATGCACTCGGTCACGTTCTGACCAGTCATCTCTAAGTGAACTCCTCCCGGGTGGCTCCCTTCTTGCTCGTGTACGTCGAAGAACGCCCTCACTTCAGCCTATATTATTATCAAATGTACAAGAATAACTCATTTGCTTTGATAGTATTTCTACTAATTAGAGAAACAAATTATCGAAATCAAACAATTATGAGCTATATTTTAGTAGTTTCATTTTTTTAAACTTCTTAGGACCACCACCTAACTTGAAAAAAGCAGTTGTGTCAACTTTGGCCCAACCAAACTCTGATTTTTTGTAACCTTTCGCTATCTCACCTACTACCATAATCATCATATACTAAAATACTTTGGAAAAAAACAAAATTATTTCTATTTCTACCACTTGCAATGATGAAAAGAACCTAAACAGTATAACAAGTTGTAACCAATAGGGAGTGTTTTATAAAACGTACCAAGATGGCGTCAAAGGGACGAGTCTTTAGACCACAAGGAGCCTTAATAGTGTTTCCGTGCATTGGATCACTGACCCAAGTCACAATCTGTCCAGCGCGTCGCACAGCTCTGATCAAATGAGGAAGCTTCACTCTCATATTCTCTGCTCCCATTCTTGTGATTATAGTAATCCTTCCAGGCTTATTGTCAGCATTCAAGATCTCAATAAGCTTCACTAGCTCCTTTGGATCCATCTTATCACTCACCTAAACACCATCACAAAGATCTCAATCAGTCTCACTAGGGTAAAACTAAAACCTTGATGAAAGAAGAATAAGAGTTTAAAAACAAACCTTGATTCCAAGAGGATTAGCAACACCTCTTAAGAACTCAACGTGGGCACCGTCAAGCTGTCTGGTTCGCTCACCAACCCAAATCATATGAGCAGAACAATCATAGTAGAGACCAGAGGTCGAGTCAAGCCTTGTTAGTGATTGTTCATAAGGCAAGAGCAAACACTCATGGGAAGTCCAGAAGTCAGTTGTTTGCATTATGGGATGATCGAGCGTTAGTCCAGCAGCGTGCATGAAACCGAGCGCTTCATCAACACGGTTAGCTAGTTCACGGTACCTGCCAACCCAAAAATAACAGATATCATCATCAAACATGCCCAAAATGTAGACAAAAAATAGCGAAATATCCCTACATTTACTCAATAAGGCTGAAACAATGATTAGGCTTCTCAGCTACTTAAAAGGGAAAAACTTCTTAAAACTTTTTTTTTGCATCCAACTCCATAAAGTAGACCTAACTAGTTGCATACCAAATAGCTAAATAAAGTTAGGTATACAAAAAGTGAGCACTGAATCAAATATAAACCAACAAAAGCAATAATAAGGATGTAGTCAGTACTATGAATATCCTAATCTAGGCCTGACTGATTCTTACTCATAACAACCAAACAACCAAACAATAGTATCTTAGTCATGACTACTTGCATCCACTAGACAGAAACAATCTCAAGCATCTAACTTTATGGCAGTTCCTTAAAGCTTTTAATGTGTTTTTGTTACCTGTCTCCTTGCTCACTACGTTCAGTGAAATCAAGATTCCATTGAGTAACTCTCTGCATAGCAGCATAACCACCAGTAGCAAAAGCTCTCAAAAGATTCAAAGTAGCAGCAGATTGACAATAAGCTCTAATCATCCTCTGTGGATCAGGGATCCTCGATTTCGAATCAAACGCATCTCCATTAATGTTATCTCCTCTGTAACTCGGCAACTTCACTCCATCTTTCACCTCAAACGAATCCGATCTCGGCTTCGCAAATTGACCCGCCATTCTCCCAACCTATAACAATTACTCAAATCTCAATACACAAACAAAAAAAATCCAAACTTTATCTTAATCAAATCAAAAAGTTTCAATCTTTACCTTAACAACAGGGACTTGGCCACCAAACATCAACACAGCACCCATCTGAAGAAGGATCCTGAAAGTGTCACGAATGTTATTGGCATTGAACTCTTTGAAACTCTCAGCACAATCTCCTCCTTGTAACAGAAACGCTTCACCCATGGCAGCTTGTCCTAAACGCTCCTCGAGCAATCTAGCTTCTCCGGCGAACACGATCGGAGGAAAAGCTTCGATCGTCTGAAGCACGGCTTCGAGCTCAGCCAAATCTGGATACTCCGGTTGTTGTAAAGCCGTCTTGTTCCTCCAGCTCTCTGGTGCCCATTTACCTTTACCCACATTAACACCAACGGTCTTCGTCAACGCTGCCGGAGTCGGAGTCGCCGCCGATGACGTTTTTGGGTCGGTTTGTACGGCGGAGATCCGGAAGGATGTGGGTTTTTGGACGGCGGAGGAACGGTGGTTGATCATCGATGGTTTGACCGATGTTAGATTCATGCTTCCGTTCATAAGCGCCATTTTCGTATACTTTGATTAAAACAAAGTTTTTTTTTTTTTTATAATTGGGTTTGGTGTTGAGATTTCGACAAATGTGGTGTGTGTGTGAGAGAGATGTTACACGAAACCTGAGAAGAGTTAAGATGAGAATTTAAGGGTTTTATAGACGAAGCTTGGAGATGGTCTTTTTTGGTGGTGGTGGTGTTTGGTGAATGAGAGAAGAAGCCTAAATGTGTAGTTGTGGTAGGTATGTTACTTGTGAGGGTAGTTTGGTAATTCGTATTTTGGGATTGTTAGAAGGGTAAATAGGTCAATTTCGCGTGGACAATAACCGGCTAACGTGTCCGTAACCGGAAACGTATTTGGTTAGCATTGGCATGTGTTTGCCGCTAATGTTCGGTGAGAAATTTTGATCATTTTTTTAATCAAAATTTTCGTAGGTTTACAAATCTATAATTTGTTTAAAGCTTGTTTCATATAGTAGTTTATTGGAGTTAGGGAAGACTCATTTGTATTATAAAATCTTTTAATAAATTATTTATTAATTCCACAAAAATGTAACTTTTTTTAGTGACTGAATATTACGTAAAGTATCAAACATAGGTTATATAAAAAATATATATCTATATTAATATTTTTAAGTACATTTTGGTTTATACCCTTTAAGTTTTACTTATTTAATTTTTTTTTACAATATTAACTCCTAAAACAATTCCATAAATAATATTGCAGAGAAACTTAAATACTAAACTTTCTTAAATTGACCAACATTTGTTACGTTTATTGCCATAAAATTTTAATAACATTTATACATTCCGATTTTTCCAAAAAAAACTCTATCATTAAAGTTTTAACCCATTAAATCTCCAAAACTATTTTTATGGATACTAGAATCTCTCAAATTTAAATGATATACAACAGATTTTCCATAAAAAAAGTTTACAATCTCCATAATTATATTAACATTAATAAATTTCATAAACCGAAAATCCAATTATAAAATGTCACATTAAATATATTGAAAATCCCCATATAATTTGGTTTATCTTTTATTTTTTGAGGAATTACAAAAAAAAATTCTATTAATTATCATAAACTATATATATTGACATGGAAAAATTATAAACTATAAAAATATGCTAATTTGGTAAAACAATTAACATAATTAAATTTGATAAAAAACTTATTTTGATTTTTTTTACGCAAAAACTTATTTTAATTTTGGTGAGACGCATTAATCCCATATAGGGAGTTAAGTGGAATTATTTTTTTTCAAACACTTTTAGATTTTACTAGTTGATAAATGTATTACTAGACTATACATATACCACACGGTTAAAACCTTGAAAACACTACAAAAATCCTATACTTTGAATACTTATATTAGATACCTGTAAAATTTTATATTTTAAAAATTAATAAATAATAATAAAATAAAAATAAATACAATATAAATTTTAAATTTTTAAAATTAAAAATATTGTACCACGGTGTACCGCGGGTTAAATCCTAGTTTTGTTTTAGTAAACTTGAATTTTTTGTTATCCAAATATAATTGTTGATCAAATCATGGAAGCGTATTAAATACATAAAAATAAAAATTGGAAAACAAACAACTGTTTTGTTACAACAACGTTTTGTAAAAATAAATCGAATATTTTTGTTAACCGCGTAGAGTCTTTATAATAATATAAACAAGGTGTTGGTCGTCGTCTTGTACTTATTAATTAGTATGATGGTCATGGTCATTGGTCAAGATTTAGTTTTGTTATAAAAGTTGGTCGAATGTTTTGTTATATTTTTTAAAAAAACATGTGTGTATATTTGTACATATTTGAAGCAGTAAAAAAAACAAAAAATACTGAATGAAGAGAGGTTAAAAATAGATAGAGATTCAATGAGGGCTGAGTGAAGCTCATCTCAGTATCTCACCTAACACCCGTCGTAAATGGCGGAAACCCACCATTCTACTTCGCCAACTCCCACTTTTGACATAATCTTATTTATTGTTATTTGTAATTGTTTATTGTTTCAAGTCTTCTTGATTAGGACATATTATGTTTTACCAAACCTTTTTTGGTTAGTTTTGTTAGTATTGATTTTATAAGTTGTTTCAATAGCACCCAAATCGTGCTCTAATGCATTATTCATATGTTTTACTAATGATTAGCTTCATATTTGTAAACTAAAACTGAAAATTTTCTGTATATAAAAAACATATGTTCATGCCTTCTCGTATAAAATTAAGGACCACAGTAAAGGGACCTATCCTTGATATTTGTTATAAGGTATAGAATTAGGACGTGTTTGTTGGTTTTTTGGGGTGAGAACAGAATCATGTGTTTACGCAGACTAAACAATGGAATGAAATGAAGAGCATATTCTTTTGTATTCCAAGTATAGATTGCAAGGTGGAGCCTTGAGGTGATGATGGTCAGGTAATGTCGACCCCACGGACACGGAGTCTTGTTCTTCGATATGTTCGTGGAAAGGGGAGAGAGAGAGAGAGACAAATTGTTAGGTGTGTTGACTTTGGTGGTCATGTGCTGATTACAAATATATACGAGTCATTAGTCATTGTTTCTTTCTATCCTTTCGACCTTTATAAAAATGATCATACATTTTGTAAATTGTACTTCGCTGTAAAATTGTCAAATGTATAATGTAGTATATATATACATGTAGGACCAAACATTCACGAAAGCTTGTTTGTTTCTACTCTTATTATAACCCTCCTTTTGAATTTCAAATATGTTAGTCAGATTGATTTCTTCTTGTTTTTATGCATGCATTGTCGTTCACGTACGTTTTTCTTGCGTTGTTTATTTAGTATGGAAAAAAAGCAGACACAAACAATCTATCAATATGTTAAAGAACACCTATCCAAAGACAAATTAAATCTCCCACTAAATAACCAACTTTTGTCACAAGTACCTTTTTCAAAGAGATAGAAAACAAAAACGCTCGCAGAATAACTCCACGCGAGACATAAAAACTCACTTTCAGCGTTTAAGGAATATTTAAATGGGCTAAGAAACTCCGTTGGGCCTAGTAGTCATTCTTCCTAGTTCAGATGACAACCCTTTTGACGCTTCCTCTTATGATTGCGGCATATTCAAAAGACACCCACGATGCAGCGCGGTTGAGCTGTCTACTTTCGTACTTTGCTATAGAATCACAAAAAAAATCTATGCGTCTACTCTGCAGTGAAGTGGTAGAGCGGTTTAACTGTAATGGTGTTTTTAAATCGGTACTAACCGCAAACCAACGATCAAAATTAGGCCGGTTTAAAAGCAGTTCCGCATTAAATTCTTTGATATTTATATTTTTCATCAAACACTATATGGGTTATTTTATCGAAAAAATGTTAGTCCAAACATAAAAAGTATAAAAAAAATACTCAAACTTTGAAAATCGTTACATCTGCAAGGGTGTGGATGGAGGAATCGATATGACTCGATCCACAAATGTAAAAGCAAATTCGTGGACAAACACCAAACCGTAGTATTGGACAAAAAAAAAATGGGACAAGAAGGACAAAGATATAAACGTAATTTTTACCAAAAAAAAAAAAAGATATAAACGTAAATTGGGTGTAATAAAGGTTACTAAGGAAAGAAAGGAAAATAACAATGTTGTTTTTGGAATTTGTAGTGGAAATCTAGAGGTTCTCCTTTTTATGAGTGCATCCTCTTCTTCTTTGTGTCTGCTCATTTAGCCATTAATGTATTTGCATCCAAACAAAAGGCCATTAATATTAGCTATTAATTTTAATATTTTATTCTGAACTTTAAATTATGAAATTAATCAGTTAATGCTAAGACTTTACCATTTGATTCTTTTTATCATTGATCTTTTGCCATTTAACCTATTCATAAGCCAAATATTTAAATCTCCTTGGAATCATAGAATGGTGCACCTCTGGTAGAATTTATCTTGTGCGAGATCTGATACCAACCAAGAGCTATTCGAATTTGGTTAGAAATTGTATCCAAATTTTGAAGTCAAAGTCATGCATCAACTTGGCTACAATTTGTATCCAAATTGAGTTTGTCAAGAAACTTACATTACATCTCTATTTACTTATTTGTCACACAACGTAAGCGTGAGATTTTATCTTTTACAGTTTTATTCTGTCATGAATTTTCTTTTTGTAAATGGAAAGATGATTAAATATTTTCTGCAAAAAAATCTCATATTTACCAATTTACACTTTTACCCTTCATATACAGAAAATGCAGATTAATCTTATGAACTCTAGAATATTACGTAATATAATCTTTATACATATTTTCTCACCGTTTTATAATCACCTAAGTATATTAGACTTTCAAAACTTTTAATTTATAAACTTGTCATAAAAAATGCTTCATTTTGATATACTATTTATCATTACTTCATGAATTTGACAGTGATAACGATAGATTAAATATATTATTTTTGGAGAACATAATTTGTCAAAAGTAAAGGACAAATAGTATTTGGAGGACAACACATAATTTTGCAAAAATAATTCCAGAACCTTAAATGGTTCCAAAATTATTAAATTTCGGAGAAAAACCAAAGGTTTTGGTGAGAGGTGAAATCTAATTGAAAATGAAGGTCCACACCCTAGTCAATCGTGAACTTATTGCTTTATTTGACATAATTACCTCCTTATTAATTATGGACCAATATAATACGGAGAGAGTAATAAATTCAGTTAAAGCGAAACGTTGAAAACTGTAAATTAAGCAGAGAGTATAGTAAATTCAAATTAATGAGTCGGCATACCCTCGCAAGCTAAAAAGATAGGCACATGTGCCTTGGAAGGCAAACTTGGAACCTCATCTGGTGCCACGGAAACCTATTTTGTTGCACTAATCCCTAAAAGATTAGGTTTAGGTCCATTCGTAGCAGGTTGGCTTACGCTCAGCTTGTAGATGAACATTGTCTTTAATACGATTATTAGTTATTACAAATATATCGACAAATACTTATACCAGCCTCGAAAGGTGCTCATGGCAGGTTTGGATACTATTCATACGTGACGTAATTTGTGGGCAAGAAGTTATTAGTCTGACCTCTCTCTTTTCTTCGTTCCCTATAAAATGGGGTATGTCAAAGACAAACCAAAACTCACATTTGTTTATTACAAAAAAGAAGAGACTCACAATTGACTACACGCGGAAGAGAGAAAGAAAATGGGGTCTCATGTCGCTCTTAACGCACAAAAACCACACGTAGTTTGCGTTCCCTATCCGGCTCAAGGCCACATCAACCCTATGATGAAAGTGGCTAAACTCCTCCACGCCAGAGGCTTCCACGTCACCTTCGTCAACACCGTATACAACCATAACCGTTTCCTCCGTTCTCATGGGTCTATTGCCCTCGACGGACTCCATTCGTTCCGGTTTGAGTCCATTCCTGACGGTCTACCGGAGACCGATATGGACACCACGCAGGACATAACAGCCCTTTGCGAGTCCACAATGAAGAACTGTCTCGTTCCGTTCCAGGAGCTTCTTCAACGGATCAATGCCGGAGATGATGCTCCCCCCGTGAGCTGTATTCTATCCGACGGTGTTATGAGCTTTACGCTTGATGCTGCGGAGGAGCTTGGAGTCCCGGAGGTTCTTTTTTGGACAACCAGTGGTTGTGCGTTCTTGAGTTATCTACACTTTTATCTCTTCATTGAGAAGGGTATAACTCCGCTAAAAGGTACATGTTCTTACATTGATTATTGATTTAGTTTATAAAATTAAATTTAACGTAAGAAATCTTAAGAGACTACGACGAGCACGGTGACTTTTTAATCAACGAGATCGATTTTTTTTTTTCTTTTCTTTTCGGAAAGGGTTTAAGATCGTTTGTATGTATACTATCCACTTTTGCTATCACATTTACCAAAGAGCAATATATAGACTATAAGATCCGAATTGATCCATGCGTACGAACGAGACCGGCCATCCAAGATGGTAATTTTATTATTTATACTAAATTTTATACAGTTGTAGCCTAGGTTTTTAAGCTTTTCCAAATAGTATTAAGATGAAAGGTAGGGAGATATCATCCAAACATTAATACTTCCGGTTTCATAAATAGTGTCATTTTGATAATATTTATTTGTTTCAAAATAAGTGTTATTTTTAAAATTTCAACGTAAAGTTTAATATAAAATTCCAACTTTAACCTCACATCGATTAAAAATATCAAAAGTCAATTCAAATTTAAAAGGTATTAAAGATAATTTAATATATTTTCCTAATTTATGTGAAAATGTCAAAATGACACTTATTATGAAACGTTTTAAAGGTTTGTATCAAAATTTGTTTGAAAACTGTCAAAATAAATGATACTAAATTTGTGTGAAAAGTGTCAAAATTCATAAATGTTTTGAAATGTTTTCAATTTCATAAGTTTGCAGTTTTCTTTAAATTTGTTTTTATGCGAATTTTTAATAAGAGGAGATATGTGATATCACCCTTGATTTATTTTAAAATTTATTAAATGATATACTTATAGCACGTGGTTTTCCATAATTTCTATTATTTCCCCAAAAAGCCAAACATAAATCATAAAGTACTATAAAGAAAATTCGCAAAAATCATATTGACCCAAAAAACAAAACATAAATCATAATAGTTTTGATATTTTGAAACTTGAAAGTATTCATTAATAGTTGTGAAAAGCCTCAAAATATTATAAAGTAATATTTTAAAATAGTAGTAACAAATACTCCATCTGTTTCAAAATATAAGATGTTTTGAGTAAAAACACGCAGATTAAGAAATGACTATTTTAAAAAAGTTCAGATCAAATATAAACAAAATTGCATAATACAAAATATTAAACTAATCTAAAAGTTACATAGAAACTTGAAAACATCATATATTATGAAACAAAAAAAATTTCTCTAAAATATTTTATATTATAAAACAGAAGGAGTAATAGATAACGGGAGGTTGTTTGTTGTGTAAAGATTTTTTTCGTTTGTTTGGAGGCTCCAACTTTTTTTGATGATCTTTAAACACACAGGTGCATAAACATGGAAATCTGACTACGTAACAAAGATATAACTAATATATTTGAGTAATATATATCCAAACATGAAACTCTGAAAAAAAAGAAAATAAATAACTCCTTCGGGTCATATTCATAATCATAACTCATTCTGGCCCTTAAGATGAACGCGACTACTGTTAGGCCAATAATATCATTGTCCAGGGACCATGCCATTCTGTCATTCGGTCATATTCATAACTATTTCTGGCTCTGTAAGTACACAATGAATGCCGTGGCCTATATCGTTGAGTCATATAGACGTACATTAAATTGTGTGTAAAATGGTTATTTTATTTTTCTTAATTAGTATCAGGAAACTAATCTTTTTATTAATAAATAATAGTGATTGATTTGGCAGATGAGAGTTACTTGACGAAGGAGCACTTAGACACGGTTATAGATTTTATACCGACTATGACGAATCTAAAACTAAAGGATATACCTAGCTTCGTACGAACCACAGATCCTGATGATTTTATGCTCAAATTCGCCATCCGGGAGACCGAGCGATCCAAACGTGCTTCTGCTATCATTCTAAACACATTTGATGACCTTGAGCATGGCGTTATCCAGGCTATGCAATCTCTTTTACCGCCGGTTTATGCAGTTGGACCGCTTCACCTCTTAGCAAACCGGGAGATTGAAGAAGGTAGTGAGGTTGGAATGATGAATTCAAATTTATGGAAAGAGGAGATGGAGTGTTTGGAATGGCTTGATACAAAGCCTCAAAACAGTGTCATTTATATTAACTTTGGGAGCATAACGGTTTTGAGTCCGAAGCAGTTCGTGGAGTTTGCTTGGGGTTTGGCGGGAAGCGGGAAAGAGTTTTTATGGGTGATCCGGCCGGATTTAGTAACCGGAGAGGAGGCGATGGTTCCACCGGAGTTTTTAACTGAGACCGCAGACCGGAGATTGTTAGCGAGTTGGTGTCCTCAAGAGAAAGTTCTTTCCCATCCAGCGGTTGGAGGGTTCTTGACGCATTGCGGGTGGAAC
This sequence comes from Camelina sativa, assembly GCF_000633955.1. Taxonomy (NCBI): domain Eukaryota; kingdom Viridiplantae; phylum Streptophyta; class Magnoliopsida; order Brassicales; family Brassicaceae; genus Camelina; species Camelina sativa. Next base: position 10,683,799 of record NC_025701.1, on the reverse strand, counting down.
TCGATATTGGAAAGTCTTTCATGTGGAGTTCCTATGGTGTGTTGACCATTTTTCGCAGACCAGCAAATGAATTGTAAGTTTTGTTGTGACGAGTGGGAGGTTGGGATCGAGACAGGTGGAGATGTGAAGAGAGATGAGGTTGAGGCGGTGGTTAGAGAGGTCATGGATGGAGATAAGGGAAAGAAGATGAGAGAGAAGGCGGTGGAGTGGCGGCGCTTGGCAGAGGAAGCGACGGGACATAAACTTGGCTCCTCCATTGTGAATTTTGAGACGGTTGTTAGCAAGTTTCTTTTGGGACAAAAATCACAGGATTAAACTGTTTGTAATGATCAAGTAAGGGTTTTTTCTTGTTTCTATCATGTGTTTCATTTAATAAGATGTTATAGAATTTCTTCTTTATGTTTCACTTTATTTTATAGTTTTTTTGTGTTTTGTTTGTCAAACTATTTTTTTTCTTTTTTCTTATATTTTATATATTAAATTATGTGTTTTAGTTGATTCATCGTATAAATTGAAACAGTGGAGTAACAGATGGATCGATGTTTATGATTTTCGAATGTGTTACCGATATTTCATCAGTCAAAAGAAGATGATTTCTAAACAAAAAAATCACATCAGATTGGTGAAAATGATAAAGATGATAAAGTATTTCGCGACGCGTAATTTGCTTTATAATTTTTTTGTCACTCAAATCATTGATTGTATTTGTAATCTCATCTATGATCATGTATACTTTGATTCATATTAATAAAAATGGCGTAGATGTTAAAAAAAAAAAAAAATTGAAACGGTGGAGTATATCGTATGCTAGTACATTGGATTGGTAAATAACGAACATTGGTATGCCTTGCCTTATCACATGCCTTGTCATCACAAATATATGAACTCATAATTGAAAACCTAATTAACGTTCGGTTACAAAGCATATATATAATTTTGCTGATAAATTTGTTCCATATTTACGAAAACCCTTAAACAAAAGAAAAAGAAAACAGAAAAAACAAATTCTTTTCTGTTAAACGAGGGTGGTGTCTTGAATTCAAAAGTTTGTGTACGAGTTATTTTTAGTGTTAAATTCAAAAGCTTTTTTAGCATCAAAACAAAAGCTTCATGGATTAATATGTATGATCCCACCAAAATTGATGTTCTGATTGTAGAAATAGATTTTGTTTATAAACTAAACCGTAGATATCTACTGCAGCAGTCGATATATTTTTTATTTTCTATAAGATTCTTTTATTTTAATAACCATAGGATAATGAACTTGTCGATTTTGTATAAAGCGACGAATCATAAATATAAGAGCATGCCCAAACGCTAGTTTCTTTTTTTTTAAACAAAGATTTGATTTCATTTAACATCAAACCAGGTACAGAGAGAGATTTTAGAATCCCAGACAAAACAACAAAACAAAATGAGACATTCCCCAACGCCATACAAAAGTAACAGAAAAAGGTTGACAAAGGTTCCAAGAAAGCTATGAAGCAAAGACTAACAAGTACTTCGAGACATGTGAGGTCAAGGGTTGCCAAACAGTCTCCCACCGAACAGGTTGATGGTAGATGCATTAGTCAAAGTCCAATAAAGACGAGATAACGTTGATAGAGGGAGTATGGCTGTGACTCTCGCCGGTACGAGAAGTCGAGAACTGCTATTTGAAATAGCGAAGAGGCCATTCCACAGGTGATTATGGTAGTATAATCGGTTGAAACTTGGTTCAAAAACCAAACTAGAAACTCTGGATCATCTGTAATCTGAGTTGAAGCTGCTTTGTAGAATATGATCCATGTCTTAGCATTGTTGGCAGAAGGCTGGAAGTTGAGGTATCTAGCTAGAATTGTTGGGAAGTGACCAAGGTCAGGACTTTGACAATTTGAATTCTGATCTGAATAGCCATGATTACACAACAATTTGGGTGCACTGGAAGGTGAGAGCAGGATTCATATATGATGGTTGTGAAGCTGAAACAGAGCAGGTGGGTTCTCTCTCCAGTGGAACCAATAGACATAGAGATTAAGAAATTCACACAAGGCTTGTATTCGACTTGACCCAAAGAAATTAGGAACATACCTGAGCATGGAGTTAGGAAGATTATCCCTGCAATTGGTAGACTGAACATGATTAGGCTCAGTAAACAGGGAGTATGGAAGCAGAGGATTGAGGAGGTTTCGGTAACCACCGGTCCTTGAGACCGGGGTCATAATGCCATTATTCCTCAATCCATTGGTGTGGCTAGAAACTAGAAGCATAAATCGCAATAACCAAGAGCTTAAATGATAGGAATTTGTTGCGGAATTGCTTTGAACCAGGGTTTGGAATTGCCCAAACGCTAGTTTCTTAACTACAGTATTTACAAATAAAAAATATATATATATATTAAAAAGATAGGAAAGAAAAAATAAATGGTTCTACAAGTCCTTGTTTAATTGTTCCTTCTACTGTTTATAATACATGGACTTTCATAAGTGGCCAGCTTTATTACAAAAAATTAAATATAATTGTACAATTAAAGTATAATTTTTTTCTATAGAAAATCTAACTCTTTCTACAGTTGGAATGACCTAAGATCACCTTCATTAGTGAGTTTAGAGCACCTTCATTAGTTTTTTTGGATGTTTTTAAATATAAAACTAATAAAAATAAAAATATAGTTTAGTAGGTGTCTTTAATGACAGATAAGCGTCTCTACAAAAACACTCTAGACATTTAGTGGGAGTTATTGATTTAGGGGGGTGTATTTAACTTAACATTTTAGAAGATTTGGGGGTATTTTTAAAATCCACTGTTATTGAATCATTGATTTTTAAAAATCATCCGAAATCTTGTGTTATTGAATTTGAAATTTATATAAATCATTTAAAATCATTCACAATCTCTTGTTATTCAATCAATAATTTATAAATCTCACTTCAAATCTACTGTTATTCAAAATATCACAAAGTTTTTTAAAATACTACTAAATGAGATTTTAGGAGACTTTTCAAACATTTTTTAGTTCAAAAATATGACTTACAAAATCTCACCTTTGATGGTGAAATTTTGAAGGATTTTTAATAAACAGAGTTCCATTCCAAACCAATTACAAAATACACACTTTTAAAAAGAACCTCCATCCATTAACGACGAAAGAAAAAAAGAACCCCATCTTTGCAACTTGTCTTCTTCTTTGCTCTCTCTCTTTGTCTCTTAACTCTCAAATACATATACCTAAAAAACCAGAAGGTGTGTATTTGTTAATAAATAGAGTGTTCTTCCGAAAGCTGTCTTACTATAGTTAGCCAAATTTTTACGCATCTTCTCCATCCAGAAAGCAATGATTCAAATTCAACAACATCCAGAAGCACAGAGAAGTAATTAAACTTTTTTCCCTTGGGAATGGCACAAAGACGTCTGAAAAGAACAAAAGAAAACAAATCATCAAAAAATATGGATGATAGATCCTATATCTAAATAAATTAAAATATCATGTCTTTTTACCATTTGCTGGAACAGAATAACACTTGTCGTCGCATTGAAAAGAGGGGAAGTCCTTCATCAATCATCACCCATGGTCCTATACTAAAAGCTTACTCCTAAAATCAAACTACAAGACGTGAAGAAAAAAGAAAAAAAAAAGTCCCTTTGAATGATAATCACACACACCAATCTGAAGTGCTCATTGTTATCAAATCCTCCATTCTAACGCATGCAAAACTCGTAAATTGTATGTCTGTATATATCTTTTAAGTAGATGATTTGAAAGTACATTGTGAAAGTACACACATGAGAAGTAGAGATCTCACTAATACAAAACATGATCAGACTTCAAACATCTCGAGAACGAGACATGTTGAAATCCAAGTTGCTATTTTTTTTTAGAAAAAAATATCCTAAAATCACCTAAAATTCAATAACCAAATCTCACCAAATTCCAAATCATTTTCTAATCAAATCATTTAAAATCTCTAACAAATAATCAAATCTCCTAAAATTTTACTCAAATCACTCAAAATTATAAAATATTAAAATCCCATCAAATCTCCTTAAATATCAAGTTCAATACACCCCCCTTAAGATTTGAATAGAGTTTTAAATATTTTAAATGTTATGTAGAATATGTTATTATTATATTAAAATTTTGTTAAGCTCTACTAATGTTTAGTGTTATTAGTTTGTGATTTGTAAAAAATCATTTAAAATCTTAACAAATTTAGGTTATTGGATTCAGACTTTTATAAAGTCATTAAAATTTTGTGTTATTCAATTAAAACAAAAGAATCTATGATTACTAATGAATTCAATTATTATGTTATTAGTTCATGACTTTATACACTTTCTTCACAAAAAGTCATGAAAAATATCAAAAAAAATACAAACATTGTTTGGAGCATTTTACAAGATTTTAGAAAAATAATCAACAAAACTATAGAATACTCTCTACCAATCCTTAAAAATATTTCACTTATTCACTTTTGATGATTTTGTTGAAGTCTTCAATTTTTTTTATAATTAATATCCAATAACATACCCTTAAATGTGGAAGTGTTTTTAATTTTAATATTATTTAATGTTTAAGACACTTAAGTGGGTTTATGAGCTAAGGATGATCTTATGAAGGAATATGTGTCTTTAAAAAAAGAAAAAAATATAAGAAATTAATATTTTATAATAAATCTTAGATAATATCTCTTCTTTTAGACATTGGTATTAAAATAGTTATAAAGTTAATTATAAAAATTATTTAAGAGACACATATTATATCACCAATAATGATGATGCTCTAAAGACATATTCGGGCCTCGAGATGGCACAAGGCAGATAACGCTAATTTTTCAAACAGTAGCCACGTGAAGGCTATTTTAAACACATGGGCTCACCGATTTTCTATAAATGGGTACGTACCTCAAAGCTTAAGCGTACAGTCAAGCATAACCCAGTTTTAGATCACATATTCACATTTTGTCTTTTGGCAAAAGAGAGATACAAAATGGGACCTCGTGTTGTTTGTGACGCAGAAAAACCACATGTGGTTTGCGTGCCTTTCCCGGCTCAAGGCCACATCAACCCGATGCTGAAAGTGGCTAAACTCCTCCACCACAGAGGCTTCCACGTCACCTTCGTCAACACCGTTTACAATCACAACCGTCTCCTCCGGTCCCGTGGGCCCAACGCACTCGGCAGGGTTCCTTCCTTCCGGTTCGAGGCTATACCTGACGGTCTACCTGAGACTGATGTGGATGCTACGCAGGACATCCCCGCCCTTTGCGAGTCCACCATGAAGAACTGTCTCGCTCCATTCAAGGAGCTTATCCGGAGGATTAACACGAGAGAGGATGTTCCTCCGGTTAGCTGTATTGTATCAGATGGTGCCATGGGCTTTACTCTTGACGTTGCGGAGGAGTTTGGTGTCCCCCAGGTTCTTTTTTGGACCACTAGTGGTTGTGGCTTCATGGCTTATCCTACACTTCTATCTCTTCATTGAGAAGGGTTTATGTCCAGTGAAAGGTACGTTTTCTTGCATTAATTATTGATTTAAATAACCTTAAATTTAACGTAAAAATCCTTACGACACCACGATGGATTTATCATTTAAGAGGTTGTTCGGCAATTAGGCCCACATAACACTCTATGCCTAGAAAGTTAGGTTGGCCTTAAGGATACTGATGAAACCCTTCAACCCAGTTAGGCAAACCTCACTCTCTAGACCACTTTGTTTGCCTACTAGCTAGCTCTGGAACCGTACGATCATGCTCCGTTTGTGCATGTTTTTATTTTTTTTTACCGTTTGTGCTTTAATTTTATAACTAAATGTTGTAAGTTAAATTGTAAAACAAAGAGTGATGGATATTGTAGATGAGATTAGCTTGATGAAGGAACACTTGGACACAGTTATAGACTGGATACCTTCAATGAAGAATCTAAAACTGAAAAATATTCCTAGTTTCATCCGTACCACTGATCCCAACGACATAATGCTCAACTTCATTGTCCGTGAGACTTGTCGAACTAGACGCGCCTCTGCTGTCATTCTCAACACGTTCAATGACCTGGAGCATGATATACTCAGGTCTATGCAATCCATTTTACCACAGGTTTATCCAATCGGACCGCTTCATCTCTTAGTAAACCGGGAGATTGAAGAAGATAGTGAAATTGGAAGGATGGGATCAAATCTATGGAAAGAGGAGACTGAGTGTTTGCATTGGCTTGATACTAAGTCTCGAAACAGCGTTGTTTATGTTAACTTTGGAAGCATAACAAAAATGACCGTGACACAGCTCGAGGAGTTTGCTTGGGGTTTGGCGGCAACGGGGAAGGAGTTTCTATGGGTAATGCGGCCGGACTTAGTCGCCGGAGAGGAGGCAGTGATTCCGACAGAGTTCTTAGTGGAGACAGAGGATCGAAGGATGCTGACTAGTTGGTGTCCACAGGAGAAAGTTCTTTCTCATCCGGCAATTGGAGGGTACTTGACGCATTGCGGGTGGAACTCGACGTTAGAAAGTCTTTCTTGCGGAGTTCCTATGGTATGTTGGCCATTTTTTGCAGAGCAACAAACAAATTGTAAGTTTTCTTGTGATGAATGGGAGGTTGGGATTGTGATCGGTGGAGATGTGAAAAGGGAAGAGGTTGAGGCAGTTGTTAGAGAGCTCATGGATGGTGAGAAAGGAAAGAAAATGAGAGAAAAGGCGGAGGAGTGGCGGCGCTTCGCGGAGAAAGCGACGGAGCATCCGTGTGGTTCGTCGGTGGTAAATCTTGAGACACTTGTTAGCAGGGTTCTCTTAGGAAAGAATCCTGATACTGATCAAAGTTAATACAAAATCATAAGATTATCATAAAAATATGTAAGATTAAGTCGAATTGTTTTTTCTTGTTTTCATCGTGTGTAATACATTTAATTTGTTTGAAAAAATAAAGGAATATAATTAAATTTATGGAATATATAACAATTTACCGCACAAAGATTATTTTCATAAAAAATATTAACAGAGAAAAAAAATCTAAATAAGTGTGGAGAAAGAAACATTGCTTTCACGAGTTATTGCCTTATGTGACCACTAGTCTGTCTTTTTTCATACTAACGTACAAATAGATAACCATTTATCTTCTGTTGGCAAGATTACTCATACCCATGGGTATTGGAAATCTTCGCACGTGGTGTATATTTGTCGATAGTCTCTACGTGCGAGAATCATTGTCTCGCCATCTCATTGTCGATAATCTCTACGTCCTTTAAAGCCTACCGAAGGTGTGTTCCATACATATCCATTTCTGTTTTGTTTTTTTGGGCACACATGGAAACAATGGCATCATATGCCGTTTCTAGCAGACAAAAACCACACGTAGTTTGCATACCTTTCCCAGCTCAAGGCCACATCAATCCGATGCTGAAAGTGGCTATACTCCTCTATGCCAGAGGCTTTCATGTTACCTTTGTCAACACCGTCTACAACCACAACCGTCTCATCCGGTCACGTGGTCCCAACGCCCTTGAAGGGCTTCCTTCTTTCCGGTTCGAGTCCATCCCAGACGGTCTACCGGAGGAGCCCAACAAGGACATCATGCAGGACGTCCCTTCCCTTTGTGAGTCCACCATGAAAAACTGTCTAGCTCCGCTCAAAGAGCTTCTCCGACGGATTAATACCGGAGATGATGTTCCTCCAGTGAGCTGTATTGTATCGGACGGTGTGATGAGCTTTACTCTTGATGCAGCCGAGGAGCTTGGAGTCCCGGAGATTCTTTTGTGGACAACCAGTGCTTGTGGCTTCTTGGCTTATCTACACTTCTATCGCTTTATCGAGAAGGGATTATCACCACTAAAAGGTATGTGTACAAAGATTGCTATTAATTTAGATTTGATAAAGCATTGTTATAATATTTGATTCGTAATTTAAACTTTTTAAATGATACCTAAAATAGAGGTACCTATAATATAAATACGTAATAAATATCATTGTCTGGCCACTTTTTCTGTCATTATTACGGTGACCAACCCGTACTTCTTTCTTACTCTGAATTTAAACTAAAGTATTGATGTAAATTAAATACATACGGTGAATTTTGGCAGATGAGAGTTACTTAGACACAAAAATAGATTGGATACCATCGATGAGAAACCTAAGACTTAAAGACATCCCAAGCTTCATCCGTGCAACTAATTCTGAAGACATAATGCTTAACTATTTTGTCCATGAAACCGACCGAGCCAAACGCGCTTCGGCTATCATTCTCAACACATTTGATAGCCTTGAGCATGATGTTATTGAATCTATTAAATCTATGATACCTCCAGTGTACACTATTGGACCGCTTCATCTACAAGTGAAGCGGGAGATCGACGAGATGAGTGAGATTGGACAGGTGGGAACAAATCTATGGAAAGAGGAGATGGAGTGTCTGAATTGGCTCGATACTAGGTCTCCAAACAGCGTCGTTTATGTTAATTTCGGTAGCATAACAGTGATGAGTAAGAAACATCTCGTGGAATTTGCTTGGGGTTTAGCAGCGACCAAGAAAGACTTTTTATGGGTGATCAGGCCGGATTTAGTAGCCGGTGATGTGGCAATGGTTCCTCCAGAGTTTCTAATAGAGACAGCTGATCGAAGGATGATAGCGAATTGGTGTCCTCAAGAAAAAGTTCTTTCTCATCCGGCAATCGGAGGGTTCTTAACACATAGTGGATGGAACTCAACTTTGGAGAGTCTTTCCGGTGGAGTTCCAATGGTGTGTTGGCCGTTCTTTGCAGAGCAGCAAACAAATTGTAAATATTGTTGTGATGAATGGGAGGTGGGGATGGAGATCGGTGGAGACGTGAGGAGAGAGGAGGTTGAGGCACTGGTTAGAGAGCTAATGGACGGAGTGAAAGGAATGAAAATGAGAGAGAAAGCAAAAGGGTGGCAGCGTTTGGCAGAGGAAGCGACGGAGCATATGCGTGGTTCATCGGACTTAAATTTTCAGAAGGTTGTTACAAAGGTCCTCTTAGACAGCAAAAGACAATAGAGACAATATAAATAAACTTAAACATAAAGATGATTACAAAAAGGTTTATGTTTTTAAAAAATGGTACGTGATTAACATGAACACTTATTTGTTAATTTTTCTATTTCTAGAAAGGTTTGCTTTGCATATGTCGAACTCTAGTATTTGTAGAGACGACGTCGTGGTCTGTGTAATATTGCTTTGTATATATCTCAGAATATCTTTTTTTCGCACGGACCTCTGTATAATCAGAGTCTATCTCACCATAAGAAACATCGCCTTCACGAATTATTGACTTTTAGGGCGCGCCACTAGTATATGACATTTAGCTTACCGACGGAGTATTAATTTTATGGGAAATCTTCGCACATGGAGCAGATTATCGAAAATGTAAACGTGCGAGAATAATATGGTCAAGCCATCTCATTGTGAAGTCCTTTAAAGCGTAGCAAAACAGTTAACTTAACAACCACATACATATCCATTTTATCCTTTCTTTCTCGCACAAAAAAAAAAAACAAAAAACGGCATGAGAGATGTCGTTTCTAGCGGACAAACCACACGGAGCATGTGCATGGTAGTCGAAATCAAATTTTCAAATGGTTGTTAATTAGGTTCTTTTAGGGCAACAGAGGACAAAGGATGCTACAATTAGAATCGGAGAGAAGGCTAGAATTTAATCTCATTTAAATCTAGCGGCTAGTAAATCCCGTTAGGAGAAATTTAGAAAAGTACCAGACCTTGGGTTTGCATAGGTAAACAATCCCGTTATATGTACCATAACGACATCTCACGTAAGGAATGATATGAGACATAGACATCCACTCATTAACAAATTTATTTTAAATTTAAAACCAAAGAAACCTAATATCGTTACAAATTCAAAATTTGACTGAACTAACGTAGTTTAAATAGAATATGCTTTTAGAACCGGCCCTCAAAGGAAAATAGGCTCAGCGCCAATATGAAGCCCAAATTACATATAGTTGGCCATGGCCAACTTATAATGATCTCAACGATTAGCACATGCATGGTTTCTTAAATTTTCTGAGCAAATCAACGTGTGCATTATATAAAAGGGTCTTATAATATATTTTCTTATTTTTAGCAGTAATTCTTATCGCAATACCTTTTTTTACTTATGAAAGTAAGTAATTCAAATATGTTACCAAAATTTCTATCTCCGTATAAAAATATAATTTCTAGTTAATTAATATAAACGAAGTCTGAAATTTTTATTTTTCAGTCTTTGAATCCTCTGAAGATGTATACAAGATCATTAACGAGTTAAACGATATCTCACGTACGCTAAGAAGCAATGCTTTCACGAATTATTGCCATATAGGGCCACAAGTCTTGGCTTTTACTTTATCGACCGACTACAGTACATTGTACTTGTAGAGAATCATAATCTTCTCTTGGCCGCATATCAACGTTATCTGTGGAATTATTGAACGTGACAGATTTGTCGATAATCCCTATGTGCCAGAATCATATGCCCTCGCCCTCATTGAGGAGTCCCTTAAAGCCTAGAGAAACTGTTTTCATGGTCACTCACTCACATACATATCTACTTATTAAAAAACTTTTTCAGGCACACGAGAAAAAGAAAATGGCATCTCAAACCGTTTCTAGAGGACAAAAACCACATGTGGTTTGCGTGCCTTTCCCGGCTCAAGGCCACATCAACCCGATGCTGAAAGTGGCTAAACTCCTACACACCAGAGGCTTCCACGTCACCTTCGTCAATACCATCTACAACCACAAACGTCTCCTCCGTTCCCGTGGACCCAACGCCCTCAACGGGATTCCTTCTTTCCGGTACGAGTCTATTCCTGATGGTCTTCCCGAGACCAACAAGGACGCCACCCAGGACGTCCCTCCTCTTTGTGCGTCCACAAAGAAAAACTGTCTAGCTCCATTCAAGGAGCTTCTCAGGCGGATCAACACGGCAGATGATGTTCCTCCGGTGAGTAGTATTGTATCGGACGGTATAATGAGCTTTACCCTTGATGCTGCGGAGGAACTTGGAGTCCCGGATGTTGTTTTTTGGACAACCAGTGCTTGTGGCTTCTTGGCTTATCTATATTTCTATAGCTTCATCGAGAAGGGGTTATCACCACTAAAAGGTACATACAAGTCTACAACATTGTTTTAATTTCTTATCTTGGAAGAGTATATTATTATTTTTCATTGATAATATTTAAATTATATATGATACTTGATACCTAGAATAGAGGTACCTAATTATAGATACGTAATACATATCATTGTCTATGAAACTTTTCTCTATCGTTGTTGTGGTGACCAACAGTAACTATCTTTTACTCTTAATTATATTAAACTATATTACTAATGCAAATTAAATGCATAAAAGTTGGCATATTAATAAGGTGCTTTATGATAGTTGCTTATATAATGATGGTTGATTGGCAGATGAGAGTTACTTAACCAAGGAGAACTTAGACACAAAAATAGATTGGATACCATCAATGAGAAACTTAAGACTAAAGGACATCCCAAGCTTCATCAGAACGACTAATCCTGACGACATAATGCTCAACTTTTTTGTTCATGAGGCTGACCGAGTCAAACGCGCTTCTGCTATCATTCTTAACACATTCGATGAGCTCGAACATGACACCATCCAATCTATTAAATCTATTATACCTCATGTGTACTCTGTTGGACCGCTCCAACTACTGGTGAAGCGGGAGATGAAAAAGGATAGTGAGATCAGACAAATGGAAACAAATTTGTGGAGAGAGGAGAGGGAGTGTTTGGATTGGCTCAATACCAAATCTCCAAACAGTGTCGTTTATGTTAATTTCGGAAGCATAACAGTGATGAGTGCAAAACATCTCGTGGAGTTTGCTTGGGGTTTGGCAGCAACAAAGAAAGATTTCTTGTGGGTGATCAGGCCGGATTTAGTAGTTGGTGATGTGGCTATGGTTCCACCAGAGTTTCTAATAGAGACAGCTGATCGAAGGATGTTGGCGAGTTGGTGTCCTCAAGAAAACGTCCTTTCTCATCCGGCAGTTGGAGGTTTCTTAACACATAGTGGATGGAATTCGACTTTGGAGAGTCTCTCAAATGGAGTTCCAATGGTGTGTTGGCCGTTCTTTGCAGAGCAACAAACAAATTGCAAATATTGTTGTGATGAATGGGAGGTGGGGATGGAGATTAGTGGAGATGTAAGGAGGGAAGAGGTTGAGGAGTTGGTTAGAGAGCTGATGGATGGAGAGAAAGGAAAAAAAATGAGAGAGAAGGCAGAAGAGTGGCGACGCTTGGCTGAGGAAGCGACGAAGCATATGTGTGGTTCGTCGGAACTAAGTTTTGAGATGGTTGTTGGCAAGGTCCTTTTAGGGGGTAGAGAATAATTATAAAAATATTTTATGTTATGAAAAATGTGTACGTCATACATATATATATATATATATATATAATCATGAACAAGTATTTGAGGTTCGTAGTTCGTACTTTTATTTTATCGTTTGTATTTTATATCTTGAGTTAGCAAATTGACAAGTAAACCAATACGGAAGAAATTTCTTCTATTAAAATATGAAAAACTTTTGCATGTAACATTCTTATAGTATAAAAATCTTATTAAGTCATTGTGAACAAGAAAAGTTTCATATATCGTTCTTTTTTTTTGTCGACATCATTTATCGTTCTAAAATATAATGGAATTAAGTAATAAGTCAAAGCGGATTTAAAATTCTCGTGCTGTAAAAATATGCTTCGACTGGTTTAAAATTCTCGTGTGCAAAAATATGATATGACATTATCACTTTTGTTAGACGATCGAGAAACCTAATTAATTCTAAAAATTGTTTTCAATACATTGTCAATCAACGTTTCAAATTTGTTTTGGAATAAAATGTACATATTTTTGGAAATATTCTCATATAACTAGATACTAATCCGCGGAAAACCGCAGACTGAACTTTTTAAATAAAAATTTGTAATAATTTATTTTATTATAATGTTATTTATAATAGTTTATGATTAAAAATTTGGTTTGCTTATATTATAATTTTTGTATTTTAAAAATATTTATTGAAAACCTGTCAATAAAACATTTGTATGTAATGAATAAAATTGTTTAAACATTTGTCAACTAACACTACAAAAAAAGATGGTAATACATCATTTATATTATATTTTTGCATCAGATTTAAATGATGCAAAAATAATTTGCATCACTTTAGTAAGTGATTTACATTTGGTTGATGCAAACAATTTGCATCAGTTGAGACAAATATTTGTATCAATTATTGTAATTAAAGTTATTATGTATCAATTACAAAAAAATGATATCAATTTTGCATCAATTAACATAAATGATTTTAATATTTGTTTCGGCTATAGTAAATGATGTTAAATATTTATGTCGATTCTAAATAATTGATGTAAGACTAATATCAGTTTTAATAAATGATTCGAATAATTTTATATTTTAGAATTAAAAATCAAAATCAAATATGAATAACCGATAAAAACAGTGTTAGTTTTTAGATATAATTATAATAATTTTGCTATTTTCAATAATCAATAATTCTAAATAAAATAATAGAAAAAACTTAAATTTCATAGAAACACGAATACATGGTTCAGAATTCAAAAAAAATCCTANATTTGTATCAATTATTGTAATTGAAGTTATTATGTATCAATTACAAAAAATGATGTCAATTTTGCATCAATTAACATAAATGATTTTAATATTTGTTTCGGCTATAGTAAATGATGTTAAATATTTATGTCGATTCTAAATAATTGATGTAAGACTAATATCAGTTTTAATAAATGATTCGAATAATTTTATATTTTAGAATTAAAAATCAAAATCAAATATGAATAACCGATAAAAACAGTGTTAGTTTTTATATATAATTATAATAATTTTGCTATTTTCAATAATCAATAATTCTAAATAAAATAATAGAAAAAACTTAAATTTCATAGAAACACAAATACATGGTTCAGAATTCAAAAAAAATCCTTAAAATCATTAACTATTTTTGTTCCTAATTCACCATAGCCTTTGAATTTCATGGTGAAAATCCTAAAAATTATAAACTACTTTTCCATCAACGGTGAATCACAAAGATATATGTCTCTATAATCTCCATCACTCCCGCTCAGTTCCTTCTAGGGCTCATAATCCTATTTTTCTCCTTCTTACTGTCACTCTCACCATCCTTCAACATCTTGATATCAAAAGCTGCAGTAGATGGAACCACTTTAACCTTAGCCTCATGATTGTACACCGTTGACATTTTTTTGTGATGTCCTCTACGATCTAAGAGGCGAGACCAAGAACTGGCGACTGCGACTTCTTCATCGGTTACACAAACATAGACATAAACGGTTAGCGCTCTAGGAATGGTGTGGCATGGTTTTATGTTCCATTGTTTTGGGGTTTCGGTGGGCTTGGATGGTATACAAAAGGGTAAATCATTGCAAAGTTAATAAGGTATATTGATAGAAGAAAAAAAAAGATGAAACAGAGTAGAAGAAGTTATTTAGAGAAGTCAAGATTCTAGGGAGATTTGTAGAAAAAGGAATTAAAAAACTTTTAGATAGTGCAAAGAAAGTGTAGATTTCTAGAGATTTTTAGAAAAGTTAGGATTCTAGGGAGATTTGTACTTTGACTCACTTAATTATAGGGAAAATGGATATTTTGTTTCCAACAAAATATTGAATTAGGGAGATAAGAAAGGATAAAAAACGACGCTCATTAAAAATTTTGAAAAGAAAAGAGATTGTGTTTTCGGTTTGGTAATTATAAAAAAGGTTATGTAAAGTCATTAAAAAATGATGCTAAACTACCATTTTTTTTAGAAACTGTAATTTTTTTGATGTAATTAATATAATTTAATCAGCATCACTTTTTAATGATGTAAATTCTATATCATTTTTTAAAGTGATGTTAATATAAATTAATAAATAAATCAATTATTTAAGTGATGTAAATTTATATATTTGTATCAATATGTAAAAGTGATACAAATTAATTTAGTTTTGCATCAGTTTTGATCAACTGATGCCACACAAATTAATAACAACATCGGTTATTGCAACTGATGTTACATTTTAATTTTTGTATCAGTTATAAATAAATAATTTAAAATAGTATTAGTTAGTTTTATGATTCAATTTAAGTGATTTAATTTAAGCTTTTCTTTGTAGTGTAAACACAATCCTGACTAACATGTAAAAAGAGTAACTAAATATAGCTAGTAAAAATTCTAAAAATCTCTTTGAAAACAACATTCATTGTTTTTTTTTTGTGGCTTCCTTTTCTTGTATGTAATAATTTTAATCGTTTTGGTTTTTAAAATCTTACCTGTTAATTTTTTTTAAGTACTAATTAGTTTTGATTCTAATAGATTTTTTTTTTACTTTTCTACAATTTATTTTGTTTGATGTGTCCCCGATTTTCATTTTTAATTAATTTTATTTAATTGATTAATTAATTAATCTTAATTAAGTTTTTAATGGCAATTGAATGTAATTTTTACACGTTAGTTTCATATTTTTACTTCTCAATTAATATAGTAGGATAAAATTTGTAGTTGTAAATTTTATTTGATTAGATTTTTTAAATCTTAGCTGTTAATTTTTTTTAATACGGATTAGTTTTGATTCTAATAGTTTTTTTTTTTACCTTTCTACAATTTATTTTATTTAATGTATCCCGGATTTTCGTTTTCTTAATAATTATATTTATTAATCTTAATTAAGTTTTTCTAATGGCAATTGAATATATTTTTTTACACATTTAATGTTAGTTTTATATTTGTACTTCTCAATTAATAAAGTAGGATATACTACACACAAAATATTTTCATAAATGCTTTTATCAAATAATTAGTCCTAGGACTCCTATCTACTAGTATTTTGTGTCACACGTAATAATAAGTTAAAAGGACAAATGCTACACACGTAATAAGTTTAACTTGTTTCCATTGTCTATCAAAGTTTCAAACTTTTTTGGAATAAACTGTAAATATTTTTACAGAGAACAGAATATATTACACACAAAATATTTTCATAAATGCTTTTATCAAATATTAGTCCTATCTACTTTTTGAAAAAAAAAATATATTGGTCCTATCTACTATTTTGTGTTCGTGTTACTACTATATTAAAGATACTAGATTAGGGTTAAACTTTCTTTTATTTATATTATAATTTTAGAATAAAGTATAATTTATATGATTATTTTTTTAAAAAAATTAGATAAAACATTATGCAATAAAATCATATGCTAAATATGATGACTTGAAAAAACACATATTTTGGAAGTTTTATATTGTTAATTTTGTAATTTTATATATGAGAAATGGTTATGTTTGTTGTTTGTTTTTATTTTAATTTTTGAACATGTTTAGTAAAAGTATTTTAATATGACCCTTGCTTAGGTAAGATTTTATTTTTAACTGCACAATAAGATCTCGGAAATCACGATTAAGTGTGATAAATTGCCAAGATTTTATTCATTTTTATGCCTAACAGTATATATTTTGTAACCATACATGAAATACTAAAGATTTTATTTTGGAAATTATATAAATCATTAGAATATTCTCTTTAAGATGATTCTTTGGGATATTCTTAAGTATATTCATATAGTCCACAGATTGACCAATTAATCTATAATATTTTTTGTAACTAACCTATATTTAATTTATAATTTATTTTGTAACCAACTTATAAAAATTATACAGTCTACAAAAAAGAATTGTGTACTTCAGTTTTATTATATAGGAGATTAATTAGAAATAGCAATTATCTAAGAAAAATATCCTATACTAGCATTAATTTATTTTTTATTTAAAATTAGCACATACGTCCAAATGTTCCAAAACTAGCATTTATTTAATATATTTATTATTATTTTTCTGCTTTTTCTTTTTTCACCTTTATTTTGTCCTCAACAATTTTCGAGAGAAACTCACTGTACCTCACCGCTTTCACAGACTCCATCACCGGCCGGACTCCGAAGTATCTCCTTCTTCGTCGTAATCGCTTCCTCAATCTTCACCGCCAGAACGATTTACTTGTTCGAATCATCATCATTTCCAACCATTTTCTCGTCAGAGGCGGTTAAAATAACGATGGAGGAAGAATATCGAAACTTTGACGGGTCAATTTAGAGACGAAGGTGAACGGGAAGCGAATAGAGTCGCAGCGATGGAACAAAAATTAGATCTGCTTTTTAGTTTTATTTCACCTCCGGTGACCAAGATCGACACTATTATGTACCAATTGAGAGAAATTGGCGGTCCCAATCATCTCTCGTTACCAAGATCAACACCCTTAGGTACCAATTTCTAACTCGGAATCTCATTGTAGAGAAATAGAAACTGGTGTGCGTGATAAAACTACAAATTCTTCAACAACACTGGTTGACTTGTGTAAGTTGATGGAAACTTTTATAAATCTAGTACATTATGATTGTGATTTTGATCTCCTTATTACTGATAATGATTATAAAATTTAAGTGTTGATTTGACTAGATGGTGAATTTTAAGCTTAAATGTTTGCAAATATGGTGTCTTGCTCGAGAGCTTCACTGGTAGACAAGATTTAGTACAAAACACTAAGGATTGTATAATTGATTCAGGAGGAGCAGAATCCTTTAGATACCAAGGTTTGTTCTTTTCTATGATACTTACTTTCTTTAAACCAAGAGACTTAGGATGTGATTTGCATGATTTCTCTAATCACTTCATTTCATTATCTACCTAAGATGCAAAACTCAAAAGATTCATACTTAGGGGCAGGCATATCATCTATATTTTTCCTCTTACCATGTCTAACATTCATTTCTCTTGCTAGGCTAGTTTTGAATTAGTGTCATGTACTAACTTGTAAAGTTTCCATGTTGTAGGACCAAAGGGGTTTAATGCACTTTTCTATAGTCTTTAGAACTAGAGTGTAAGTTTAAATGTTTTCATGAATCTATTAGGGTTTATGCTGGTGATATAACATAGCAACATTGTTTGGAAGTTCACTCATGTGGTTTGTTTTGGGAATTTTTCAGTCCATTTATGAGAGATCTACAAGGACATGAGTGATCGGTGCTAGGTCATCGGTGTCGATCGACAACAGGAGGGTGTCGGTCGACATCAGTTCTCAGCAGATCGCTGACATGATCTTTTTGTTCGTCTGGTTTGATTGTGACTTGCTTCTGAATGTTGTTTGATGCTTTGAGATCTTATTGTTTGTGTGTATAGCCCAATATCCGGGAGAATTGCTTCACTAAGTATTCTCAAAAATACTTATGCATCTCTTTTGTATTGCAGTGCAGGTAAATGCAAATTATCATCGTGAAATCAAGGCAATAAAAAGAAAGATATATTAAAGGCTTGATTGATTGACGTTTGGCTTCTGCTAGGTTGCTAAAGTTGGGTCGATATAATATTGCTAGAATTCTGGTTTATTGTTTCTTGACATTGTTGGATAATGAGTTGATATACATTGATTTTTGATTTATTTATTATTTGATATTTGTTGGTTTAATGTGTTGCTAATTCTGCTGTTAAAATGAATGTGGTTAGGTTGATAATGAATATGAAATTCCTAATAAATTACTCCCTCTGTTCTATTTTAACTGTCATTTAAGGTTTTTGCACACAAATTAAGGAAATTAATAAATTTTATGTTTTACTTTTCATTAATATATTTTATAATTTTTTCATTGTTGAAACTTTAAAACAGCAGGGATAAGATTGGAATATTCATCAAATATCTGCATTGAAAATCTAAAACGACAACTAATATGAAACAAAAATTAAATCCTAGAACGACAACTAAATTAGAACGGAGGGAGTATTATACTTGAAAAAGAAAACGGAGCAAGTTGTTTCAAGCGTAAACATGTTTCCTCTTTCGTGAATTTGAGACACTTATAAATAAAGTTTTCTTCGAAAATCTTAGACGATAAGAATTGTACTTCAGTAGTTAATAACAAATATTATATGATGATCATATTAGTGGTAGACCCTAGACATCCTATAGATGTGTAACTTATTCGTTATATATTATGTTTGTTTTTACTGTTTGTATCCAGTGACAATTGCTATAGAATAAGAATAACTTTTTGTATTATGAGTTTTTGTTTTGTTAATACCAAAATAGCGATACAGCCACGCCACTAATGGAAACTTCACATAGGTATTTTGCTAATGTGTATTACAAAAACAAATATTATATTCATATTTAGAAGATAACACATTTCTTGTGCAAGAAAACAAGTCCCCCATATATGCATCTCTTGTGCGTACCTTATCGACCAATTAGTGATTGAGAACTCGTTCTTGCCGGAGGATCAACGGTGTTGTCTAGTTTTGAGACAGTAGGTAAAAAGGTCATTTCTGGTCAGAATGAGCGTAGCGAAAGTAGACTTTTTTTTTTGGTCAATCAAGTTTCATTAAAATCGATATTACCCAATGTTTGGTATATCAGGTTGAACCGGGGAAATTACACCAGACGGTACAAGAGAATTAAAGTGTGAATCATTAAATGAAACAAGGGTAGATAGAGAGTTTTTTCGCAATCTCATTTGCTCGACGGTTCCACTGACGGGGAACAAAGGTGAATGAGATTTCTTCAAAACTCGATGCTAACTGGAGGATATCGTGTAGAATCCCGTGAATCTCCTTCAGTTGGAGCTCTAAATTTATCGCTTTGATCAACTGTTGTGAATCCGAAGCGTACAAAAGTTTCCGATAGCCAAGATCGGAGGCATGTTGCAAGGCCAAATACACTGCTATCGCTTCCGCCATAAGCGGGGATCTGACGTGATGAGAGTTGGCACTGCCCGTTTTTTCAGAGTTTGGTGAATAGCCTATGAAGATCCAGCCGAAACCCGCGTCTTGGGATTCCTCTCTCCAAGCCGCGTCTGTAAAACATCAAATCAGATCTGGTTTAACTTCAGCATGTTGGTTCTGTGCACAGGTATGTGTCGATAGGGTCTCTGGGGTTTGATTTAGGTACCATTCGCGGGTTTGTGCAATGGCTTGAGTCATATCTTCTCTTGGGGAACTAGATTTTTGTTCAAAAATAAGCTTATTTCGGCATGTCCAAATATTCCACAGGATCCAAGCCCCCAGTGCTCCATTCGCATGGCTTGTAGGTGGAAGGCAGGTTAATGATCGGGTTGCTTTTAACCCCAACTCCAAGCTTTTGATCTTCGATGGGTCAAAAGTGGTTTTTGTTGGGATCTGCAGCCATACATTCCTGGCAAAAGTACAGTGAAAGAAAAAATGGAGTCACGTCTCCTCTTCACCACAGAAAGGGCACTTGGCGGTTTGATTGATTCCACAGATACCTAAGTTTTCACCAGTTGGTATAGCATTTCGCATTATCTTCCAGAGGAAGAACCTGATTTTTGGTAAGCAAGGTAGATTCCATATCTCTTTTTCCCAGTTAAAATTTTGTAGGGGATCCGCAAGTTGTGATTGTTGATCGCGTTTCAACGATAAGGTATGGTAACCTGATTTTGCTGTATAAATGCCAGACTTTGTGGGAAGCCAAATGAAATGATCCTCTGCTCCATGTTTGCTGGGTCTGATGACCAAAATCTCTTCTTTGTACTCCGGGAGCAATGATTCGATTTTCTCTGTGTCCCAGGTGTTGGTGGATGTGCAAATAAGGTCTGCTACAGTTTGGAACTGAGTGCTCATGGGAGGAGGTCCCATTGGGCATACTGGGGATGCTAAGGATATCCAGGGATCATACCAGATACTGGTTAAGGTCCCGGAACCTTTTGCTTTACCTAACTGGGATTTGATCAGATCTCGGCCAATGCAAATGCCTTTCCAGCCGTGGGAGGCTGACAAAGAGACTTTACATTCTAGGAAGGATACATCTCTACAGTATTTGCCAAGCAGAACTCTTGACAGAAGGCTTTTACGTTGGGTTAACAGTCTCCAGCTCACCTTTTCCAGAAGTGCATCGTTGAAATATGGTATATCTCGAAAGCCTAGTCCACCATTCTTCTTATGAGCTGACATCTTTGACCATGCAATCCAACACATTTTCCGTTCAGAATCATCCCACCAGAATCGAGTAAGCCGATTGGATGCGTTTGCACAGGGATCCTGGCAACTTGAAACAGGACATAGCATAAGTAGGCATTGAGGCAAGCACATATTTCAGCATGGCGGTCTTTCCGGCAGAGGAGAGTGACCTAGTAGACCAGCTTCGAGCCCGTTGCTTTATCCTATCCACTATGGTGTTGAACATATCACGCTTCTTTCTGCCAAACAGCTCCGGGAGTCCCAGATATTTTCCAAGGCCCCCCACTTGTCTTACTCCTAGAGCTTGCATAGCCATCTCTCAAGTTTGGTCACTCATCTTTGCAGAGAAGGTAACAACATATTTTAGCTTATTTATCTTTTGTCCTGAGGCTCGTTCATACTTCTGTAGAATGTTCATTAGCTCTCTACAACTCTGTTTGTCTGATTTGCAGAAAAACATGGTGTCATCTGCAAACAGGAGATGGTTCACCTACGGGCTATGTTTTGACACTCTGATGCCGGGTAAGCGTTTATCTTGTTGAGCCTTGTTGCATAACCCCGATAGGATCTCACTGCAAAGGATGAAAATATAAGGTGAAAGCGGGTCTCTTTGTCTAATTCCTCTTTGTGGTTTGACTTTTCCTTGTGCAGATCCATTTAGGAGATAAGAGTAGGAGACCGATGTTACACAATTCATTATCCATTGAATCCAGGTTTGGTGGAATCCCATTCTTTCCAAAACCTATCGGATATAGTCCCACTCGAGTCGATCGTACGCCTTACTCATGTCAGTCTTGACTGCCATGTAGCAACGCACCTTTGCTCCGGAAGTCTTAAGGTAGTGTAGATTTTCGTGTGTTATTAGCACATTATCTGTTATCGCTCTTTTAGGCACGAAGGCTAACTGGTTTTCAGAGATCACCGTTTGGAGGACAGGTTGAAGTCGCTTTGTTATAACCTTTGAGATAATCTTGTTAGAAAACTGAACAAAGGGCGATAGGTCGATAGTCTGCCATTTTCTGGGGGCTTTGGATCTTAGGAATGAGCCTAACATGAGTTTCATTGCTATGCGCAGGTAGTTTGTTGGATAAAAAGAAGCTCTGAACTTCTAGGACTACATTGGCTCCCTTTATATCCCAGTTTGACTGAAAGAAACTAGCAGAGAAGCCATCAGGGCCAGGAGATTTATAGGGGTGGATCGAGAAACAAACGTTTTTTATTTCTTCTGGGGATGGAATATTGATGAATGTTTGGTTTGTTTCAGGTGTGACGCAAGGGTCAATTGCTTCTCGGATAATAGATGCCCAATCACGATTCTCCGAAGTGAAAAGGTTCTGAAAATACTCAGTGATAACCGTAAGTATTTGTTCTTCTTTATGCATTGCAACTCTATTTTCATCTTCGATCACTGCAAATTTGTTAATTGCATGTCTGCCTCTGGTTAAAGCATGAAAATAACCGGAGTTTTTATCTCTCAAAGTTAACCATAGCTGTCTGCTTCTCTGCTTCCAGAACTCTTCCTCAGCTTGATATGCCTTTAGCAGTCTTAGGTTAATGAATGAGATTATCTCAGTGGTCGGGTTCTGGCTGGACATGGCTTCCTCTAATTGTAGTCGAAGTAATTTGATTTCCTTCTGACTATCATGATGTTTCAGCCTAGACCAGGTTATGATTTCTCTTCTACAACGAGTCAATTTAATTTGCACTGATTCATGAGAATCATGGTTCCAAGCCTTAGTCACCAAATCTTTTACTTCAAGGTTCCATTTTAGTCGCCTATCGTATCTAAGCATACCTTTCTTTTTCTTTTTTGATAGGTCGAGACAGGTGAGGAGTGGCATGTGGTCAGAACCTTCAAAACGGAGATACTCACTGCGGCTATGCGGGAACTGCTCTGCCCATATCCCATTTGACATTGCTCTATCCAAGCGAGAGTGAATGATGTGGTTGTTCCTCTTACCTCTCCATGAGAAAAAGTTGACAGAGTGCCTTAAGTCAAAGATCACATTCCGATATGAAGGATCTGATGTCAACAAAGGTACCTTCGTATCTATCAGGTCCCCCCTGTTTCTCTGAAGAGTCAATGATGTCGTTAAAATCACTAGTCAGGAACCAGGGAGCCTCTCTAATGGTACCAAGTGCGGTAAGTTCATTTCACACATCCTTTCTTTTTGTTCTATCTGGTTCGCCATACACAAAGGTGGAGAAAAATGATTTTTCTTCAGCAATAATGCGAGTATCAATGTAATCTTTGCAGGCAAATAGGATCTCAATATCCATGTGTTGTTTCCATAATAGGGCAAGGCCTCCTCCCCCAGGAGTGTGGGGTGATACAAGATAGTGATTCGGGTAAAGCATCCAGTTGAGCGAGGAGATTACATTGTCATTAGTGTTCTTTGTTTCCATGAGGAATATTACATCAGGTGAGAGACTGGAGTTTATCTCACGGAGTCGCCGGCCTGTTGTGGGATTCCCCAAACCACAACTGTTCCAGCTCAATATCTTTAAGGAAGAGGAGGTGGTGGATTGTGAAAATCCACCTTTTTCTTCGTTATAGCTGGGACTATTGACCGTATGTGTACTGTAGTGTTGTCAGGTTGTGGAGCAGGTCGTCCTTTCACATTTGGTTTATGACTGGAACTAGGTACCGAGGTATTCTTCTGTAAACCAGTTTTCTGCAGTAGTGCTTTCTCTGGGGAGCCATTTGCTAAATTCCTTTTTTGACTTTTTGCACCTGCTAGTTTCAGGTTTTGTCTCGGAGATACTTTTGCTAAAGGTGGTTGACCTCGTCCTCGCTTTGACACTGGAACTGGGGCCTCATTGGTGGGAGAACAACGAGCACTATTTACTTGTCTAGCTTCAGAGGGAGATCCTTCAAGTTGGGGGATTACAGATCCAGTCGGGACAGCAGTTAATGCAGCCTGGACAATTTTGTCCGCTGTTTCAGCCATTAGGTTTTTTGATTCTCCCAGAATTACTCTCTGTTTCCTAGCCGCTTTCTCTGTTGGATCTGGTACAGCTAGATACTGGATAGTAACATCTCGAAGCTCATCCATGATATGTTCTTTCGTAGGGATTATCACAGGAGGGGATGCTTGGACCGGTACATTGGGATCCCGTGGAGGGGATTTAGGGGACACAGTCATGGAAGGTGAGTTGAGGCGTAGATCATCCAAGTTCCTTTCTAGTGGGGGACGTCTTGGTCTCGATGAGTCTGATCTCTCACTCGTCTCTATATTTGCAGGGCAGTTTTTTTCTTTCCACTGGAGGTTTTGGTAAGGATCTCGCCTCTGTTCTCTTGAGCGGTAAGTGGGATAATGGGAATCTCTGCTGTATTCTCTCCTTTGGTAAGGGTGGGCTCTTTCTCTCTCCAAATGTCTTCTAGCCGTGTAATCATTACCTTCTTGGTTTTGGCTTCTTGACCTGTAATCACTTCTGCTGTCCACTGATGGAGCTGCCCGAGTTGTGTACTTAGCTGTTGTAGAGACATAGTTCTTTGGTTCGGAGTGGCCTGAAAGAGTGCTAGGGGCTCTGAAATTATTCTCTGGTTTATAATAATTCCTCCGGATTTCCTGATTAGTGGAGCTTGGATTTGGAGCACTTGGGGTAGGGACACGGTTTTCTTTTGTAAGTCCTGGGCAGAACCTTGTCTCATGCGTGAGAGCAGTGGTTCTTCAAGTTTTTGTAGTCTAGGGTTACTATGGCTTCCTTACCATCAGGGAAGTCGACAATAGTTTCTTTTGTCAGGGGTTGTAAGCCATCGATATGGACTCGGATCTTGGCAGAGTCACAGGTAATCTCCACTTCTTCGAGTTTACCTAGTTCTTTACCTATCGTTTCCAACATTTCTATCTGCCAGTAATGCTTTGGTAGGCCTTGTAGTTCGATCCAGAAAGGAATCTTAGAGGGGAAAGTTTCAGAGATCACTGGTTCCCATTTTTGGAGGATTACCATCCATTGGCCATAATGGTAAGGTTGGTTAGCCAACACCTGCTGCATATCTTCTTCAAAGTCGAATCTGAACTGAAAGCAGCCACGACCTAGATCTGACCCAGTAGCTTTGCCTTTCAGGTTCCATCTGTAAGCAAGGAAAGAAATAGAGACCATAACCTTTGAGCAGTAGGGTTTGTTAGTCTACCCATCAGAGTGAGGAAATTTTCCTCTATCAGGGCAGAGGTATCGAGATCTGGGGCTTGGATTCTCTTTCGAGGTGGGGGAGAGAAGCTTGAGGCAATTTCCTTGCCTTTTAGGTAATGCAGAATTTTGTTCTCCATAGTCTCTTATGAGGTGGATACTAGAAGGTTTACAGGGACTGAGGTAGATGAATACTTTCAGGAGGCGATGGATGTTGCAGGGTTATACAGTTTCAGTGGGTTATCAAGGTTGAAAAGGGTTAACAGTTAAGTAGATGGATACGTTCTAGAGATTTGAGTGGATCCGATGGAATCTTTGGTGGTGGAAGTCGCCGGAGGAGGAAAAGCACACCCTGATCTCATCGGCGACATTGCATGGACCAGTGTGTTTTCCTTGTGCCCAAGATGGACCAGGGGATAATACTTTTAACCGCTAAAAGGTAGTTGGTGAGATTTGGTTTTTGAAAAGTTCTTTTTGTTCTGTTTTGGGAGAACATCGAGACCCGTGCCCGAGAGAGAAAAGCTTTTTCTTCCATTGTATACTTTCAAGCGTGGCGAAAGTAGACATGTTTATTATATACATCCAATATGTTAGTTACGGCCCATTTTCTCGGATAAGTAAAGTTTGTCACTCGGAAAAATTGTCTGTGAGATACATGTTTTGGAAGGCGGGTGCTATAAAATGATCTTAAGTTATAACAAAGTAAGTGATTGTTCAAAAGAAAAAAAAGTAATAACAAAGTACGTTAATATAGTTTCTAATTGTTTTTCTTTTCTTTTGACAGCGAAATAGTTCCTATTTTAATCATCAATCTTATGGAGTATTTGACAAACGTAATATTTGTGTTTTATTTTAATATGATACCTTAGAATTTCTAATATCAATATATTCAATATTTATATATATTAGTATTGTCCACGGGAACAGAGGAGACGTCCGTGGTGTAGATGGTGTTGACGAAGGTGACGTAAAAGCCTTTGGCGTGTAGAGAGTTTAGCCACTTGCAGCATTGGGTGTAGATGGTGTTGATGTCGCCTTGAGCCGGGAAAGACACGCAAACTACATGGGGATTTTGTCCGCTAGAAACGGTGTAAGATATTGAGGAAAGAGTAACGTCATATCTACCGATCAAACTCATTTTCTTTTAAAATTTATTCATGTTTTTGGATTTTCTTTCTCACATTTACAAAAAAAAAAAAAGAAAAAAAAAAGAGAAAAGAGAAACCAAAATCACCACAAAAGAAGTCTTCCTCCATTGCCATCACCAAAATTCAAGTTCCAAAAAAACACCAACGTCTCCATCTCTCGGTCTCAATACACTACCAACAACAATGCTTTCTCTATGCAACCAGTTGTCTACCGCTCATCTCAAGTGGATATGTGATTAAGTCAATCTCGACTTCATTAAGTCATATGCTTCTTTACGAATTACGACCATTGTCGTCTATGATCAAGTTGGTCTTGTGTTAAGTCACAAGAATTTTTCTAAGCTAAATACTTTTTTCAACTTCTTCTAAGCTTTATGCTTTAATATCATTCCAACCTCCACAAATCGTCTACTACAAAACGCTTTATGGTAAATCCGTCACAACGCATAAAAGTTTTTCTATGTTTCTTCTTCACTTCTATCAAATTCCTTAAAGTTGTCAATTGTTTCTGCTGTCTACGTACACTTAATCATCCTTCTTAAGATTTAGATGACGTATTAAAGAAAGAGTATCATCTTATCATTTTTGATTATTCAACTCATATATTATCCTTATATATACATCAATTATATTATTTTATGTAATCCTCATTTGATTATATTTTTTGCTTATATATAAGGTGTATAATTCCACTTAATATAACAACAATAATAATACAATTTAAACTCTCCATTAGTTTACATAAGATGCAGTTTTCTTTTTCTTGTGTGCCTAAGAAGGTTTTTCAAAACGTAGATATGTATGTGAGTGAGTGACCATGAAAACATTTATCCCTAGGGTTTAAGCGACACCTCAAAGAGGACGACGAGGCCATACAATTCTCGCACGTTAGAAATTATCTACAATTCATGTGCAATGATTTCCAATATCCGCGGACCGCATGCAATCTAGCCTAATGTTGATATGCGGCCAAGAAAAGATTACGATTGTCTAGAAGTCGACTGTACTGTAGTCGGTCGGTAAAATAAAAGCCGACTTGTGGCCCACTGGTCCTATATGGCAACACTGGTCCTATATGGCAATAATTCGTGGAAGCAATGCTTAGCGTACGTGAGATAGTGTTTAACACGTTACAAATATTTAAATGTTTTTGTAAACAATTTCAGAGGCTCCAAAATTTCTTTTTAAGAAACTAAAAGTTATTTTGTTTAGAAATATTTTCAAATTTTGAAAAATATTAATTAATAAAAAATAATATCTTTATATTAATGTAAGCTTGTTAATGTAGAAGAGACAAAAGACACACAATTTTTAACGAGGTTTAGCAAATGCATACATACATCTTCGAACTTTGTTGAAAATACTTCTTAAACATAATTACAGTTAGTGTTCAATATCGAACTTACACAATCCTAAGATATTTTGTTAGCTTATTTCCGATCTATTTTCAACTTACTAAGAGCATGATTATCGGGAGGTTCATAGAGAATCTCTTAACATTTTGGTTTAAAAAAATAATTCAGAACAAAGAAAAAAGCTAAGGGGAGTTGTTATATAGTATACCCATTTGTGATATAAGAGACGCTACGTGTCAGCGTCTTATTTGTTGAACAAAAAAATACAAAAGGAGGAAATTTTTTTTATTGCATCCATTTCTTTCGTTTTCTTTCTCTCTCTCTCTTTCTCTCGCGATTGCGAGTAAACGAAAATTTTTATTTGGAATCGTCTGGGTGTGGAGGAAGCCGAGATTGTTGTCAAAGGAGATGCTCATCATCGTGAATTGATGAGTCGGCTGTGTCCCATCGCGATATTTTGATTGAATCGTGAATCGGGTCTGATTGCATGTAGGAGAAGCGACGCGGAATCGTGAATTGGGAGTCCACTCAATCGGAAGAGATTGAGCCAATTGGAAGCAGAGGGTACGTTTCTCAATTCAATTACTTATTGAATAGATCACGATTAGGGTTTGATGATTAGGGTTTTTTGATTTTGGATCGGAAGAGATGGCAGTTCGTGTCGAGCTTCCCTTTTAATCCTTTTTTTTTTCTTTTACTTGGAATCTGTCTTTATCTTATCATCATCATCTTTGTATAGTTACCTTTTTTTATTGGTCTGATTCATATTGTCCGATCTGTTTTTGTGTGTATGTGTGTGCTAAATCGGGTAGTAGACTAGTAGTAATGAAGAAGTATTGGAACTAGAGTTATGAGTCTTCTTCTTCTTCTCCATTTTTTATTTTTTATATTGAGGGTTTTATGATCAGATTTGTTGTGTTTACTCAGGAATCTTGAATAGATCAGTCATCTTCTTGAGAGAAGGCAAAAGAGAATGATCAAGAATCGTGAATCAGCTGCTAGATCAAGAGCTCGAAAGCAGGTAAAGAGTTCATTTAACTAAACTGTTAGATTCGGGTTCATCTGCTTTGTGGTGGTGTCCAAGCGAAGAAAGAGATGTTGGGAGCTGGATTTCAGTTGACTCAGCAGATACGGAGAGCTCAGAGCGACCTTTCCAATGGCTGCAGATCGATTCACACTAAGGAACGAGATAACGGGTCTGCATTGCACAAATCCAATGTCCCTGAGGCGTCCTCAAGTAATGTCGAACGGTTTTTTGAAGTCGGTCACACCATTTGTGCCTGCTCACTATTTCTCTAAGGTACTACTACATCATGTCAAGCAAGTCAATACCTTTTCTTTGTAATCAGTAGCTTGTTCATCTGAATGATATGAAATTTTTTATGAGCAGACAACAGTAAAGGAAAGAAGAGGTAGTGATGTTGAGTTGCAGGTTCCTTACTTTGTTCTTGGGGTTAGGAATAACTATTTGGGGTTTTCTTTGATTGGTTTTAGGTTATTTGCACAAATCTAGCTCACTCTTCCTTGTTTAATCGATGTAGTTATGATTGTTAAGGATCTGATTATGTGTGTGGGATTTTGTTGCAGCTTGGTTCTATTGCTATTGGAGTAAAAGACTAAAGAAGGAGTTGTGCTTGCTGTCGAAAAGCGTATCACTTCTACATTGCTGGTTTAGTTTCTAACATTGAATTCTCTGTTTTTGGATTTGTTGAATAACTTGCCAATGAAATTTGAAAAAGGTGAAGTATTAGCGTTGTGTGCTCTTTGTTAAAATGTTTTTTTTTACTAGGAACCGAGCAGTGTGGAGAAGATTATGGAAATTGATGACCATTTTGGTTCTCTTAATACTTTTTTAAAAGGTCCATCTTCTGCTGCTTTTAATCAAGACTCTGATGTGTGTGTGTGTTATATGTACTGTCAGAAAATTTGGAACACGACGATGGTGAACAAACCTGGAAACTGCAGAGAGAGAGTATGATGGAGAGTAAGAAAGAAGAAGGTGGAGGAGAAGAAGAAGCAATCAGATTGAGAGTGAAGAAAGCGGTTTTGTTTCCGTAAGAAGCAAAGAAAGGACTATGGCCGGAGAACTACAATATCTCAAATCATGCTTGCCTGACCGTACAATTCTCTCTGGTCAAAATGCTATGTAGCTAAGTTTTGTTGATTATCGACTCTTTGTGAAAAACATGTAAAGAAGCAATGAGATTGAGAATTGCACTGAGAGAGAAGTTTACAAACCTAAAACCTTTGTAATTTTGTATAGTTTTTCTTTTTGTAATTGCATCACTTTGTATGATATAAAGATTTAATTTGGACCTAATCAGTATTAAAATTAATCATTCTCTCTATTTATAAATTGCACTTCTGTTGTAATATGTTTTAATGTTTTTATTATGTTTTGTATGTTTGAAAATTAATTAAAATGCAATATTTTCTAATTTTATAAAATCTTAAATATTTACACATTTATACCACTTCTATTCTATTTAAAATTTTTAAATTTTAAAAAACAATATTTTCAAAAATAAGAGACCCAAAATAAGAACCTAACAATAAATGAGAACATTTTATCAAAGAGATCATGATTTCTTATATTTAAAAAAACACACAATTAATTCATATAATATTTAACAACCCCTCTCCTTGATACTACCGATAAATATGATCTAAGAGATCCCTAAGATCAACAACAATGATATACACCCAAGAATCTCTTTCAGAAACAAAACTCTCACCATTTTCTCCTCAAAAATGCCAAAAAGCTTAAAATGTTTTTTTTTTTCTATTTTTCAAGTTCTAGAGAGCTAACTTTCTAAGTTCTAGACCCCCTATACTTGAGGAATTTCATACCTCTCAATTTCCTATACAAGGCTAACAACCTTCCTAAAATCAAGAAAAAAATATTATATTTAACTTTATTCTTGGTATACCAATATTTCCTTATCCCATTAAATCCTCTAAATATCTTCAAACTTTATTTTTCATTGGGCTTCGCCTCCAAGTAATATCCAAAAATGTGACTTAAGTATATATCTTCATTAATCTTCAAAGCCGAGACATGTATACAAAATCAACAGGCCTCTGATGCTCTTTTTGTAGGACAGAAACTTGTGCAGACATCAGATGCATGTGCTGAGACAGAAGCTTGTGCAGACATATTTTGTATAGCTTTCTAAACTTCATCTTCAACTTGAACTAGCCCAAATACACTTACAAGCTTTCGGTAAAAAAATTCGAATTACTTACTGTTCATGAATAGAAAGGTATAGCAATAAGAATTACTGGTAACAAGAAGAAAAATATATTATGAGACCCTTATATAGTGCACAAAAGGACGTTGATATTTGCTCAGAAATTTAAGAAACCATGTAGTTGCTTCTCCAATTGGGATCTTTATAAGTTGGCCATGGCCAACTATATTTAATTTGGGCTTCATATTGGTGCTTAGCCTACTTTCCTATGAGGAACGGTTCTGAAAACTTATTCTGTTTGAACTACGTTGGTCGAGTCAAATTTTGAATTTGTAACGATATTAGGCTTCATTGGTTCTAACTCAAAATATATTTGATAATGCGTGGATTATATCTCATCTCGTTTCTTATTTGAGATACGTATTTTGATGTCCGTTCCACCAAATGCTCTTTCAATTCCTGTTGGTGGAGCATCCATTAGAGAAGAAGAAGACACGAAACATAACGTGAGTGAAGAAGCTTCATGAGCAATGTCGTCGCACTGATACCATAAAATTCGATAAACACCTCTCTATTTAACAGACAAAACAAATTGGACGTTCCGAAAGAAGTATAACAAGGATTTGCCTAATTAGAAAATTATAGTAACCAGGCCTTACCAAATATTTTGTGGTGATTTCGTTATGGTACATATAACAGGATTGCTTATCCATGCAAACCACGAACGAAGTCTTCCTCCATTACCATCACACAAATTCAAATTCCAACAAAACACCAACCTCTCCATCTCTCGACCTTAATACACTACCAACAACGATGTTTTTCTCTATGCAGTCCGCTGTCTACCGTCCATCTCAAGTGGAAATACGTTTAAGTCGATCTCGACTTCATTAGGCGATTTGCTTCTACACGTTCATTGTCATCCATGATATATTGTTCTAATAGACATAATCCCTTTAATTATGTTTTATGCTTATATATAAGGTGTATAATTTCATTCAATAATATAACAACAAAACAATAATAATACAATTTTATACTCTCCGTTTACCTAAGATGCCATTTTCTTTTTTTCGTGTGCCTAAGAATGTTTTTTTTTAAAGGTAGAAATGTATGTGAGTGAGTGACCATGAAAACAGTTTCGCTAGGCTTTAAGGGACTCCTCAATGCGGGCGAGGCCATACAATTCTGAATTCTCGCATGTAAAGATTATCGACAAATCATTCACGTGCAATGATTTCCAATACCCGGGGACTGCAGGCCTGCGGCCAATAAAAATATTACGATTGTCTAGAAGTCGAGTGTACAGTAGTCGACTAGTCGGTCGGTAAAATAAAAGCCAAGACTTTGGCCCACTGGTTTTTCTATTTTTGGGCGAATGCCCACTGGTCCTTCTATTTCTGGGCGAATGCCCACTGGTCCTTCTAGGGTTTGTGCGAGTTCCCACTGGTCCTACCGTTAGACAGCATTTTAACTCGTTACAAATATCTAAATGTTTTTGTAAACATCTTCAAAGGCTCCAAAAAAATAAAATAAAAAATATTTTGTTCTTAGAAAACTTTCAAATTTTGAAAATATTTATTAATTAGAATTTATATATTTTATAGTGATGTAAGGTTTTGGTAAAATATTTCGAATTACTTACTTTCGTAAAAATAAAAATAAAAAGGTATTGCTATAAATAATTACGGCTAAAAATAATAAAATATATTATAAGACCCTTATATATATAGTGCACAAAAGGACGTTGATATTTGCGCAGAATTTTAAGAAACCATGCATTTCCTATTTGTTGGGAACTATATGTAATTTGGGCTTTTCGTATTGGTGCTTAGCCTACTTTCCTATGAGGATCGGTTCTGAAAACTTATCTTATTATATAAAATATGGTTTCAAAAGTTACTAATTCATAATATTGCAACATGTGTCAAAATCTTATTATGTTGTAGATTTTTTAAATATTAAAATATTAATAAAAATCTATATTCAAAAACATAAAAAAAAAATCATACAGATAATTTTGCAATAAAAATACACGTAGTTATCCTAGAGAAAATCCTAAAAATACTACAATAATTAAACTTTAAAAAAAAATCCTACGTTAGAAAAATAATCTTATTATTTAAAGTTGGGTTTTGAAAGTTAGTCATTAACAAGATTTTGACATGTGTACAAGTTAATATAATAGGAGAGGTTTGAAATTTTAAAAGAAAACAAAATATTTTTTTTAAAACAATATAAATAATGTAAAAAATAATTATCAAAAAATTACAAAAATTTAAAAGTTTTTTCTTAAAACAAATAATTATAAGGAGATTATAAATATATATTTCATAAATTTCAAAATTATAACATAATCTACTTATTTTTAATTTTAAGTTATTAATTCTACAAAAACAATAGACTAGGGATTACGGAAAAT
Organism: Camelina sativa; assembly: GCF_000633955.1. Classification (NCBI taxonomy): domain Eukaryota; kingdom Viridiplantae; phylum Streptophyta; class Magnoliopsida; order Brassicales; family Brassicaceae; genus Camelina; species Camelina sativa. The sequence continues at coordinate 10,650,556 of NC_025701.1, read as the reverse complement.
ATACAATTAACTATTTATTCTAAATTTTGTAAATGCTCACTTCTATATAAACATAGATTGTCTTATATTTTTCATCTAACAAAATAATTTATTCAAAAACACTGCTTTCAGCTTTGTTCTATTTGTAAAAAAAAATTAATGGGAAAGTAAAATTTTCCTTTTTTATACCAAAATTTTCTTATACTTTCTGCTTTTTTAGTTTGGAATAGATAAGATTAATATATTGACCCAAAAATATATATATATATATAAGTGTCTTTTTCTAATACTGTATTTTAAAATTTATTATAGTATTTTTAGATTATTTTAATTAATTTATATTTTCATCTTTGAATTACTTGGAATTTATATATTACCGTGCTTATAATTTCTATTATTTCTTTAATTATGTCAACTCAATTTTTTTTCTAATTTCTCAACCTTGATTAGTTGGTCATAGACACTTTTTTTTGTGTGCAAACATAATTATTAACACTCATTCAAATCCCAAAAGCAGATAACGAGTAGAATCTCATCAATCTAATGGTTGGATAAAATAGGCTAATAAATACAAGCTTACAACAAAAATAGATAGATAGATTGGAAATACATAAATCATTGTTGAAAGATCCATAGGAGCTTGGAGACTGTGACACCCTGGTTTGCAGAAAGGTTTAAAAGAATTGATTTGACCACCTATGTCATCAAAGTGCACATATCTTTTCGGTCAAGGGTCCTGAGAGAACTCCAGAGTTAAGTGTGCTTGAGTTGGAGTAGTTTCATGATGGGTGAGCTTCTGGGAAGTGATTGTAGAAACTGCACGAGTGAGGACAAAACACAGAGAAATATCATGTAGCGATTTGTAGGGTCTGTAAAGTATTTAAAGCCTCTCAGATGTAACAAACCGGCCGTCATATATGGATGGGCCTACGGGTCGGGAGTGGACGTGGGGCCCACTAAGGAAGGTGGCTGTCAGAGCGTTATAAAGACAGAGCCTACATCATCATATATATGCCAAAGAAGCTTTCACAAATACATTAAGAAATTTAACATTATTTACTATCAAAAGATTTTGTGACGTTAGAAAATGGTCTTTAGTTTCTTTGGTTGTTGGAGCAAACCATTTTGAGATAGCTAAAAAATGTGAACATGTTCTCTCTACATAGGAGGAGTGCAGAGCCGAGGTTCTCTCTATGGTGGAGGAGGTTGATCGCAAGGTTATCTCCCCAAGGAAAGAAGGTAAAGAAGGTTGGATGCATGATTATCTTAGGGAGGAAGGTGGAGCCAAGGTTTTCTTCATGGTAGATGAGGTTGGACACAAGGTTCTCTCCAAAAAAGAGGGAGGAGGGAAGAGGGCGGAGCCGAAGTTCTCTTCGTGGTTGGTAATACACTATTGTGATGATACATCATTGATTAGTATACCTTTTTAACAATAATTGATTAGTATACTATGTAATATATTTTTTATTTGAAATATTATTTGAGCCAACACTTTTTGTAATTGAAAAACTAAGCAAAAGTGAAAGTAAAGAGATATATAATAGTTGGCTTAATGTATTCATATTAACATTTTTTTGGTGGTGATAACAATATATTTGTAACATACAATATATTTAGGTGTTAAAAATACACTTTTGATGCTAATATACATAAAAAGTTTGTAAATAAATATCAATCAGTGTATTATAGCAAAAAAAACTATAAATAACATAAAACAAATTTTAATATATTTTTGTTAAATTTAATTTAATTTTTAAAATTTTAAACCCGCAGATCGGGCGGATCCTTATCTAGTTCTATATAAACTACGTTGGTTGAGTCAAAATTTGAATTTGTAACGATATTAGGCTTCATTGTTTCTAATTTAAAATGTATTTGATAATGAGTGGATGTCTATGTCTCATCTCATTTCTTATGTGAGATACGTATTTCGATGTCTGTAACATCAAATGCTCTTTCAATTCCTATTGGTGGAGCATCCATTAGAGACGAAGAAGACACGAAACATAACGGGAGTGAAGAAGCTTCATGAGCAATGTCGTCGCACTGATACCATAAAACACCTCTCTATTTCTTTTTCGGAAAAAAAAATTGGACGTTCCGAAATAAGTATAACAAGGGTTTGCCTAATTAAACAATTTAAATATCCAGGCCCTAACAGGATTGTTTACCCATGCAAACCAAAGGCTTGGTTATTTTCTCTCTCATTTTTATAGTCTTTATATACTACCAGCTAAAATTTCAATCCCGTGATTTGAAGCATTACCTTCACGAATTTATTGACATATAGGGCCACACGTCTGGGCTTTTTTTTTACCGACGGACTACAGTTCACTCGACTTAGCTTGTAGACAATCGTAATCTTTTCTTAGCCGCATATCGACTTTAGGCTAGACTGTCTGCGGGCGCGGGTCTAGGAAATCACACGTGACAGATTTGTCGATAACCCCTACGTGGGAGAATCGTATGGCCTCACCATCATTGTGGAATCCTTTAAAGCCTGGCCAAACTGTTCCCATAGTCACTCACTCACATACACATCTACTTTTTAAAAAACTTTTTTGGCACACGAGAAAAAATAAAATGGCACCTTGCACCGTTCTTAGCGGACAAAAACCACATGTAGTTTGCGTGTCTTTCCCTGCTCAAGGCCACATCAACCCGATGCTGCAAGTGGCTAAACTCCTACATGCCAAAGGCTTTCACGTCACCTTCGTCAACACCAACTACAACCACAGACGTCTCCTCCGTTCCCGTGGACCCAAAGCCCTCAACGGTCTTCCTTCTTTCCGGTACGAGTCTATTCCTGATGGTCTACCCGAGACAAACAAGGACGCCACACAGGACATCCCTCTCCTTTGTGAATCCACAAAGAAGAACTGCCTAGCTCCATTTAAGGAGCTTCTCAGGCGGATCAACACAGCAGAGGATGTTCCTCCGGTGAGCTGTATTGTATCGGACGGTATGATGAGCTTTACTCTTGATGCTGCGGAGGAGCTTGGAGTCCCGGATGTTGTTTTTTGGACAACTAGTGCTTGTGGCTTCTTAGCTTATCTACACTTCTATCGCATCATCGAGGAGGGGTTATCACCACTTAAAGGTACATACAAAAAAAAATTTCGTTTTTTGATGAAGTATATTATCAATTATATACACTTAATAATTTAAACTATATATGATACCTTGAATAGAAGTGCATGCATGCATACATACAGATACTTATTTTAATACGTAGTCTATGCCACTTTTATCTGTCGTTGTGGTGACCAACCGTAACTCTTTTTTACGCTGTATTAAAATGTAGTATTATTGTAAATTAAATGCATAAAAGTTTGCATACGGTGCTTTATGATAAAATCATTTTAATTTTTGTTCGTAAAAATCGAGATATTAAATTTGTGCTAATATAATGGTGGTTGAATGGCAGATGAGAGTTTCTTATCAACCAAGGAGCAGTTGGACACAAAAATAGATTGGATACCATCAACGAGGAATCTAAGACTAAAAGACATCCCTAGCTTCATCCGAACGACAAATCCTGACGACATAATGCTCAATATTTTTGTTGATGAGACTGACCGAATCAAACGCGCTTCTGCTATCATTCTCAATACATTCGATGAGCTCGAACAGGACACCATCCAATCTATTAAATCTATCATCCCTCAGGTGTACTCTATTGGACCACTCCAACTACTTGTGAATCGGGAGATGGACAAGGATAGTGAGACTGGAAAAATGGAAACAAATTTGTGGAGAGAGGATAGGGAGTGTTTGGATTGGCTCGATACTAAATCTCCAAACAGTGTCATCTATGTTAATTTCGGAAGCATAACAGTGATGAGTGCGAAACATCTTGCGGAGTTTGCTTGGGGTTTGGCAGCGACAAAGAAAGATTTTCTGTGGGTTATCAGGCCGGATTTAGTAGTCGGTGATGTAGCTAAGGTTCCACCAGAGTGTAACATCCCCGTTTTTAATTAGTGGGCTACTGAAGTTTTAGCCCATTAATAGCCCAAGTTAACCAAAGTTAAAACGACAAAGGGTTTATGGTGTAAGCGTGTATACACCTATGTCGCCGTCCTTGTTCAGCAAGAGAGGAGAGTCGATGAACCCTAAGAACACACCAGCAGCTTGACTGTTGAGTCTTGGAAAGCTTAAGTTGTGTTCTTGTTGTTGATGTTGTTGTCGGTAAGAAGGAAACGATGGAGAGACGTTGTTGTGGTGATGAGTCTCGTGGAAGAAGAGATAGAAAAGGGAGAGAAGGGGAAGAGAAGAGGAGAGAACGGTAGTCGTGAAGGAGAGGGGAGAACAAGACGTTGACGGTGGTGGAGAACACAGGTGGGATCTGTTTATTCATGTCCTGGCCGTGGAAAGCCTCGGTGGTGGTGGAGGAGAAAAGTCGGAGTAGATAAGGGTGGAGAAAAGAAAATAAGAAAGAGGAAAGAAGGGAGGGAAAACAGTTTGGAGGAGGCATCTTTGGAGGCTCGCTGACGTCGGAGGTGACATCGATATGGTAATACAAATACACCGGCGTGATCACCATCAAGCTAGGAACTCGCAGAAACTGACGGAAGTCCGATCGGAGTTATACTCAAGAAGTAATGTTTGTTGCTTCCTGCGCAAGAAATATCTGAAACAGTCCAAACCTGCAACACTAAAAATAAGATTCGAGGTCATCTCCTTGGAACAGAGTTTGGTGGTCCAACACTTACCTGATCGAGCTGAGATTTGGTGGGAAGCTTCACGGTACTACAACCTAAATATTCAACGGTGGGATTGTGATTTTAACGGTTAGTTGTGGTTTTACCCGTGTATTTATGAGGCTTGTTTGTATAGAATAAATGGTGACATTGTAATGTTTGGTTGGAAAATGAGGTTGGATGGAGCTGCAGCTTTGTAGGAATTTTCATGAATCTTGGGTCTGACATTAAAAGTAAAAGGAGAATTGATATCCACCATTTAAGTAGCAAAGGTGAGGGTGGTAATCGCGGAAACACAGTGATTATTTTCTAAGCAGGTTCTTCATGAATTGCTTGTATAGGCTTGGAAACTATGTGATTGGATATGTCTATTGTTTGATATTGTATGCTTTGATATGATGATTAGATGTATGATTATAATGAATGATGACATGATATGATGAGCTGATGTGAACCATGATGATCGTTGTGTTGTGATATGAAATGAGATTGTGTGTTGGGGACACAAACATGGGATTTGTTTTGTGTCTCGTGATGGGCGGAACATGGGATTTGTTTCGTGCCTGGTAATTGTATGAACCTGGAATTGGTTTTGTACATGGTGATTGGACAAACATGGGATTTGTTTCGTGCCATGCTAAGCTGATGGGATTTTGGTTTAGCGATATTGATGATTAATGTGTGTAATGATGAGAATTTGGTGTTTAAATATGGTTGAAGTATTATTATGATTATATATGCTAGGTAGAGTATTATGTGAAACCGTTATGCTTGTTGGATGTATGTCAAGAATGTGGAGTCTAATTCTATGCTATGCATTGATTGTTGAATGTGATTAGAATGTCGTCATTGTGTTCACCCTTTTATCTTTTCCCTCAGGTTAAAAAGCTCTATGAGAAGTGAAACAAGTTTTGTGATTGAAGAGTTTTATTTTAAAAAAGAAGTGTTTTGGTGGGATCATTTGAATAACACATTGTCTTGGCCGATAAGGCGGGAAGGGTGTTACAATTTTGATTGTTTGATTGTTGTGTGCTTATGGTTAGTGATTTGATTGATCATGCTTGAATTCTATGATTTTGTTGATTGTTGATTAAAGTGCTTTCCGCTACAAGCACGAAAGAAATATAGTTATTGCGTCAGTGTTCAGAGGTTGTTGAGGTGAAAGTTTAGTTAGTTAGTCATCAGGTCATCTTGGAAGAGGACACTCCAAGTTGAGGCGAAAATTAAGTGAGGGAGGAACTTGATTCGCAAATTCGAGGACAAATTTATTTTAAGTGGGGGAGAGTTGTAACATCCCATTTTTAATTAGTGGGCTATTGAAGTTTTAGCCCATTAATAGCCCAAGTTAACCAAAGTTATAACGACAAAGGGTTTATGGTGTAAGCGTGTATACACCTATGTTGCCGTCCTTGTTCAGCAAGAGAGGAGAGTCGATGAACCCTAAGAACACACCAGCAGCTTGACCGTTGAGTCTTGGAAAGCTTAAGTTGTGTTCTTGTTGTTGATGTTGTTGTCGGTAAGAAGGAAATGATGGAGAGACGTTGTTGTGGTGATGAGTCTCGTGGAAGAAGAGATAGAAAAGGGAGAGAAGGGGAAGAGCAGAGAACGGTAGTTGTAACGCCCGCGAACCAATTTGTGTATTTTTGGTGTGGGTGTCGATCGACACCCTTGGTG
>NC_025701.1:10618205-10638446 GCF_000633955.1 Camelina sativa | reverse complement strand
GGATGTTCTAGAGACTTGATTGATTGTGGTCTAGCTGTTGTTAGGTTGCTAGATTAAGTCAAAGGAACATTGTAGGATGTTAGTTGTTGGTTATCTCTTTATTTGATTGATGTTATTGGTTATTGGATTTGAATGTTGGAATTCTTTTGGTTTAATGGAATTTGTTTTATTTGATTATCCGCGGTTATTGATTGATGTTAGGATGTTAGTGGGTATGGGACCACTAGTAAATTAAGGTATTAAAAAAAAAAAAACGGGAAGGGTTGTTTCAGTAGTCGTGAAGGAAAGGGGAGAACGAGACGTTGCGACGGTGGTGGAGAACACAGGTGGGATCTGTTTATTCATGTCATGGCCGTGGAAAGCCTCGGTGGTGGTGGAGGAGAAAAGTCGGAGTAGATAAGGGGGAGAAAAGAAAATAAGAAAGAGGAAGAAGGGAGGGAAAACAGTTTGGAGGAGGCATCTTTGGAGGCTCTCTGACATCGGAGGTGACATCGGTATGGTAATACAAATACACCGGCGTGATCAACATCAAGCCAGGAGCTCGCAGCAACTGACGGAAGTCCGATCGGAGTTATACTCAAGAAGTTATGTTCATTGCTTCCTACGAAAGAAATATCTAAAACAGTCCGAACCTGCAACACTAAAAATCAGATTCGAGTTCATCTCCTTGGAACAGCGTTTGGTGGTCCAACACTTACCTGATCGAGCTGAGATTTGGTGGGAAGCTTCAAGGTACTACAACCTAAATATTCAACGGTGGGATTGTGATTTTAACGGTTAGTTGTTGTTTTACCCGTGTGTTTATGAGGCTTGTTTGCATAGAATAAATGGTGACATTGTAATGTTTGGTTGGCAAATGAGGTTGGATGGAGCTGCAACTTTGTAGGAATTTTCATGAATCTTGGGTCTGACATTAAAAGTAAAAGGAGAATTGATATCCATCATTTAAGTGGCAAAGGTGAGGGTGGTAATCGCGGAAACACAATGATTATTTTCTAAGCATGTTCTTCATGAATTGCTTGTATTGACTTGGAAACTATGTGATTGGATATGTCTATTGTTTGATATTGTATGTTTTGATATGATGATCAGATGTATGATTATAATGAATGATGACATGATATGATGAGCTGATGTGTAACATGATGATCGTTGTGTTGTGATATGAAATGAGATTGTGTGTTGGGGACACAAACATGGGATTTGTTTCGTGCCTGGTAATTGTATGAACATGGGATTGGTTTTGTACATGGTGATTGGACGAACATGGGATTTGTTTCGTGCCATGCTAAGCTGATAGGATTTCGGTTTAGCGATATTGATGATGAATGTGTGTAATGATGAGAATTTGGTGTTTAAATATGGTTGAAGTATTATTATGATTATATATGCTAGGTAGAGTATTATGTGAAACCGTTATGCTTGTTGGATGTATGTCAAGAATGTGGAGTCCAATTTTATGCTATACATTGATTGTTGAATGTGATTAGAATGTCGTCATTGTGTTCACCCTTTTATCTTTTCCCTCAAGTTAAAAAGCTCTATGAAAGTGAAACAAGTTTTGTGATTGAAGAGTTTTATTTTAATAAAGAAGCGTTTTGGCGGGACCATTTGAATAACACATTGTCTTGGCCGATAAGGCGGGACGGGTGTTACACAGAGGTCCTAACAGAGACGGCTGATCGAAGGATGTTAGCGAGTTGGTGTCCTCAAGCAAAAGTCCTTTCACATCCAGCAGTCGGAGGATTTTTAACACATATAGCGGATGGAATTCGACTTTGGAGAGTCTCTACAGTGGAGTTCCAATGGTTTGTTGGCCGTTCTTTGCAGAGCAGCAAACAAATTGTAAATATTGTTGTGATGAATGGGAAGTGGGGATGGAGATCAGTGGAGATGTGAGGAGGGAGGAGGTTGAGGAGTTGTTAAGAGAGCTAATGGATGGAGATAAGGGAAAGAAAATGAGAAAGAAGGCAGAAGAGTGGCGACGCTTGGCTGAGGAAGCGACGAAGGATATGTGTGGTTCGTCGGAACTTGATTTTCAGATGTTTGTTGAAAAGCTTCTTTGATGTAGCGCAAGCCTCCTCTTTGATGGGCCTTACTGGAGTGCTTTCAAGACATCGTGTGTTTTGTTTCGTTTTGTTTTCTTATTTTCTTCTTTTTATTTGAGCATTAAGTTTCGCGCGTGTTTCACGCTTTACATCTCGAAAACCTTAGTTTCCTCTTGTGCTTTGTTTTGAGGCTATCGAGATCTGTTTATCTCTATCCACCCGAACGTCACTTACTCTCTTGCTTCAGCCCCAATTATTCTTTACGGGAATAGAGACTTTTATTTACCCATTCGATCATATAAAAATGCGTTATGTCACTCATACATATAATCATTAACAAGTAATTGTGTTTCGTACTCTTTTATCGTTTGCATTGATATCTCCGTATTGGTATCATATCATTAACAAGTAATCATTGAGATCTCTATAATCATTAACAAGTATTTTTGACAAGTAAACCAATACGGAGGTTTCTCTCGAGCAATTTAGGCATGATATCTCCTATTAAATTATGGAAAGGTTTCCTTTTGCATGTAACGTTCTCTAATGAAATATAAAAGTCTTATCAAGTCATTGTCTACAAGAAAAGTTTCACGTAACGTTCTATAATAAAATATATATTAGAATTACGTAATAAGATCAAAGAGGATTTGCCCATCCGAATAGTTGTTCGTTCGGCACTTGGGCTTTTGGGCAAATGAAATATTTTGGTTTACATCTTTTGAATTAATTATACTGTACTCGACTAAAAATTAGAAGAAACTTGTAAAAGGTTAATAGACACAAATCAAAGTCTAGTCAATTAACTCACATGTATCATAGTCCAGCTAAGCAAGTTCTAAGACGTGTTACAATTGATGTTAAAGTATAATCAAATATTTATGTAAGACTATAGGTACAGCAGAAAATATTATAAAAATACTCACTCGGATTTTTTGTCGATTGATTTCTTATATTTTTCACAAAGATTAAAATTATTTATTTCAGAAAACCGTACCACATTCCAAAAGCAGGGGTATTAATTCTATACCTATGAAAAATTTGCTGTAATAAATTAATAATACACCAAATACAGATATATGCATATATACTTTTTACTTGAAATCAATTACCAAATAAAGATGTATTAATTAATAATTAGAGCCTAAAAATTTAATCTTTTAAAACCAAGAAAAAATCTTTATTTGAGAAGATAAAGGTTGAAGAGTTAATTAGTTAAGAGCTAACGAATAAACCGCTCATTGTGTGGTTCGACCGTTTGTGAAGCATGAAATCATTGTCAAACTTAGAGATAACGTGCAAAACCCGTTTAAGTCTTTATTTATTTTAGTTCTCAAAACCCGTTTACTGTCTTGATTAGTCACTTCAACCATTTTTAACGTGCAATTTTTAAATTTTTATTTATAATAAACAAATATATTAAATCTAAATCCTACTTAAAATTTTACCAAATAAACCATTTTTGGCCATGAATGTTTTTAACGTTTGCCACCAATCATTTTGTCCACTCCCTATTTAACGTCGTACCTCCATTGAACTGTCTTCTCAGGTCTCTTCCAAACGCATTCCTCGTGTTTTTCTGAAGTCTCTAATTATAAATCATTCTACTTTCTCTCCTTTTTTTTATCAACAATAATGTAGCAACAATAGTACAAATCATGAAATCATATGTCACGGTCTGATAAAACATTGGTCTTATTTATTTCTTGTCTTGTCCCATCTTGACTATCTTGGCCATGAATGTTTTAACTTTGTCGTCAATCAAAGTTAACAGTTTTATAAATACTAGAACAGAATATGCTACACACAAAATATTCTCATAAGTGCTTTAATCAAATTAATATGGGAATTTTCCATCTACACTCACTTTCTCCCAAAAATATTGACACTTACACTCACTTTCTACTATCCCTATACTTTTCTTGTGTCAAATTACAACTTACACATTCTTACTAAACTAAGGGTATGTCCATTGCACATACTTTACATAGGATGAGAAAAATAAAATAAAAAATAAAAAAAAAAAGAACAAAAGTTGGAAAGAGAGAAAAGAGTGTCTCTGCCGAGACACTCAAAGACACTGAATCTAACATGTGTCATCATTTAACTGGCTGGGGGAAAAAAATAATAATAATTAATTAGATTAAAATAAAAATATTATTATTTATTCTCTTTGACACCCAATTGGCAGTATCACCAATGAAATTGCTCTAACATTCTCTTTCTACTTTTTTTTTCCTTTTTATCTCTCTCTCTAACTTTTCTCTTTCTTTTTTAATATTTTTTTCTTTAACATTTATTTTTCATTTTCATTACTAAATTTTAAGTTTAGTAACTTTAGTTAGTGATAAACATACTAAATTTTAAGTTTAGTAACTTTAGTTGTTGACAAACAAAAAAAAAGTTAAGCAACTTGTAAATAAATATTTTTTGCACCTTTCAATATTTTTTCTTTCCACAAAAAAAAATTCATGAATCTAATGTAAATCAAATATAATTGAATTAGTGTTCATAGTCAAATCAACAATTTCTAAATTCAAACTAAATTAATTAAATAATTTAGAAATTAATGAATTTATTTAACTAAAATTTCAATATGAAATTTCAATATGGATTAACAAAATATTGCATTCATAAATAGTTATCTATTTGGATAAGTTTTAAAAAAACTTTGATTTGTTACCAGTACCCCAAAGTTCTATTGGTATCCACATGAACATGAATATATTGATTTGATGTTGTCGTTGTATCATAAACCCTAAATCTCTAGAACCCGCAAATTCAGTTGGTATCCACATGACTATGAATATATGGATTTGATGTGTTGCTAGTACCATAATTATGGTCATGTATTATGGATTTGATAACAAACTTTGATGTGTTATTAATACCCACATTTATGGTCATGTGTTACTAGTACCCACAAGTTCTATTGGTATCCACATGACCATGAATATATGTATTTGATGTTGTTGTTGATCCTAAACCCTAAATCTCTAAAATCCACAAATTCTATGGATATCTACATGACCACAAATATATGGATTTGATACTATCGTTGTATCATAAACCATAAATCTCTATAAACCAAAAATTCTATTGGTATCCACATGACTACGAATATATGGATTTGATATTGTTGTTGTATCTTAAACCCTAAATCTCTAGAACCCTCAAATTTTATTGGTATCCACATAACCATGAATATATGGATTTGATGTTGTCGTTGTATCTTAAACCCTAAATCCACATAAGTCATAAATCCTAAACTCTAAACCCTAAAGCATCACCATGTTTAGGGTTTACTTTAAAGCTCATCCACCTTTTCTACCATTAAAATTTGGTTAGATATATCCTTAGCTCGTAACCATAACACCACATAGACACTAAATCCATATAAGCCCAAAAACGTAAATGTTTGGGCAAATTTTAACCGACTGTTGGGAAAAATAAATTCATTCTCGGTTATATCCCGGTTAGGTAAGCTTAAACCGATGTTAGTCATCTTAATAGATGGTCTATTATATTGATAAGACCGTATATCATATTGATAAGTCTTATATTATATTGATAAGATTATATATCATGTGGAGGGTCGTATATATTATGGATATTCAATACAAGGATAGAAATAAGTTATATTTTCAATATATAATTATTGTATGACCGACCTATATTGAAGTCGAACCCATGAGGTTGCAACCGACGAGACTAACCCCAACCCAGTTAGAAATAGGGTTAGTGGCAGCTATAAAGGAGGAGTCCCAAAAGCGTGAAAGAGGGGAGGTCAAGAACCCAAGAATACTCAAGGTACAACCCTGTCAAGCTACTATTATTGATGAAGGAAAAGCCATGGCTTAAAAGGTCATCCCACAATGGGTGTTGATATTGATTTATTGTAATTTTGAGCGTTAATCAATAAAGATCTCTTCGCGTTCATTCCGTAGAACTGTTCAAGTACGAATCGGTTAAAATTTGCCCAAACAGTAAACTCTATACCCTAAATCTTAAATCCTAAACCCTAAACCATACACCTTGAACCCTAAATCCTAAACCATGAATTAAAAATATATACACATCATCCACATACCTAAACCCTAAACTTTTAACCTTAACCCCTAAATCCTACACCTTGAACCTTAGACAATACAATTTGAACTCAAAACATAGACATTGAATCTATATACCATCTAAAGTTTAAACCCTAAACTATGGTGATGTTTGAACATGCAACAAACTTGTCAATAAATTTCATCTGGATTGCTTGTCCACGTGGTCAGAGTTTGGTGGATAGGCTTAGAGATTAATAATGACCATGTTTGTTGTGTAGTATGCTTCTAGTGACACTTCTAAGTTCTAATATCTCTAATTCTAGCTTAAAAATAGTACAAAAATATTTGGCTAAAAGACATCTAAGTGGCTAAACTATAGTGATGTTTGAACATGCAACAAACTTGTCAATAAATTTCATCTGGATTGCTTGTCCACGTGGTCAGAATTTGGTGGATAGGCTTTGAGATTAATAATGACCATGTTTATTGTGTAGTATGCTTCTAGTGACACTTCTAAGTTCTAATATACCTACTTCTAGCTGAAAAATAGTACAAAAACATTTAGCTAAAAGAAATCTATGTGGCTAATTTATCTTGGACAAATTTCTGCTCATGTAAAGAATGAGCAAGATATTATAAGATAAGTATCCATAACTACTAATCCACATGATTGATATTCAATGTTCTAAATAAATCAATGTTGTTAATTTTTATTTTGTTTATTAACCACTTATGAGTGTATATGTTTCTGGACCAACACAAAATATGAAGCAAGGAGCTCATGGTGTCTATGGATTTAATTGTGTGGATGTTGTATGATGATTCTTTGGTCTGTCTACATTGGTATCCACAAAAAAATATCCACATGATCACATCCATAGCCACCATTCAACTGCTATTCTTCAGCTTAATGTCTAGATATGCTTTGTAAATCCATGGAGACCTATCCATAGTTTTTCTATCCACTAAACTTTGTTTATTTTTTTTTTTAAAGTGAATAGTTTTGGTTTTGGGTTCAAGGGTTTATGTTCTACGATTTAAAATTTAGAATTAAAGGGTTTTGTACTTATTTGGTCTATGTGTTATGGATAATATGCTATGGATAGAGATCTAACCAAATTTATGTATGTATATTTTGTATGAATAAACAAAAGTAACTATCTATTAACAATACTGCAATTAATTATCCACTTATCATTGAACAAATATTCAACGACAAATGGATATTGTATAATCTAAAAATTCATAAAAAATATAGCAATATGTATCTTAAAATGTAGAAAATATATAATCATAACATATTTTATATAAATAAATAGACAATTTGTTTTATGATGACCATTTAAAGTGTTAACAACAAAAAAGAAGAGAAAAAGAGAGAAAAGAAGGAGAGAAAGAGGAGAGGGACAAAATTGTCCAAAATGTGTGTGTATCCTTACAAAAAAACTTGTAAAAGTATAGGGAGTGTGTAAAGTGGGTTTTTGTGAAACAACTCAACACCAAAGTGGGTTTTGGTGTCATTTTCCCAATTAATATTAGACTATGTGCAATGGTAAACTTATTCAACACCCTACTTTTTCACTTTTTAACAGTCCACCTTATATTCTCTTTCCTCCACATAATCATTCAACACTCATCTAAATTTTTAACACTACAATGATTTTATTTAATAAAATTCAACACTCTACCCTACAATTTTTTATATATATTTTTATTTTTGTGATTGCATATTAATAACAATTAGATTAATTTTGAAATATCAACTAAAATTAAATTAAATATAAAATTAAATTAACTAAAAGTGACAATTATTTTTTATAAAGATTTTATGTTCTCAACTCAATTTTTTGAATTGCTTCATCAGGACCGCTTATCCCTCCAAGATTAATTTGTGAAGAAAATCCGGGAAATTTAATTGCTCTAAGAACATTTTCACATTATCTGTTGGAGGAGGTGGTTGAGATGAATATGACATCATCGATCCATAATATTGATGATAGTTTGAAACAAATAATGGCATAGGAAAATTTGGTGGAAAACTATAATTTGGAATATTTTGATGTTGGTTGAAAGAAGGATTTTGAAATTGATAATTGCTAGGATTTGGATAGGGAAAAGGATAGTTAGAAGAATTTTGCATAGAATTATTGTTGGAATTTGGATACGGAAAAGAAAAATTACTAGAATTTTGAGTAGGATTATTGTTTGAATCCATTTCAAAAAAAAAAAAAAAAATGATGGAAAACAAGAGTTTAGGGGAGAATAATAAGAAAATTATGGTAGGAATGATATTTTTTTTTGTGTGTCCGAATGAAATGAACCAAGTGTCTATTTATAGAGTTTAAAAAGTTATGAATTTTGATATAATTTTTATAATAAAAAAATTTATTTGTTGTATAATAATTAATCCTAAATAGATAGGATGAGATAAAAAATCTCCAAAATCACAACAGCGAATTACAAGTTAACAAGTGTCCTAATCATAAATAAAAAACAAAAGAAAACGAAAAAAATAAATAGATAGGATGAGATAAAAATCTCCAAAATCACAACAGCGAATTACAACTTAACAAGTGTCCTAATCATAAATAAAAAACAAAAGAAAACGAAAAAGGTTTTGTGCAAAAAAACCCTTCAATTAGTTTTTTTTTTGCAAGAATATCTCCATATCAAATAAATGCAAGTCAATACTATGAAATCAAAAGTCACCCGCAATACAGCCCTTCTCTGTATTGATTACGTGGCAATTTAAAATTCTTGTTGTTTTGAGGACTTAAAAATGACAAAACGTTGAGATATATTTATTTTTAACTAAAAAATAAAAGAAAAAAAAATATATTTTCCCTTCGTCGTCGTGAACTGTACTTTCCATCAACCACCGTGAGAAACCCTAGAAACACCGGAGGTACTCCGCCACGCAACCACTTGAGACATAGATCGGAACATCACCGGTTCAATCCCCGTCCTTGCCGAAGCTCCGAACGCCGTCGATTTTGCTCTCTAGGACTCGAATCGTAAAGCATAGTACGCTTACCTCTACTGCAGGTCGTCTCTGTATGGGAACTTAAGCCCGCAACAAATCAGAGAATGGGTCGCTTACGACGCCGGTGAGATCTCAAACGAAGCGTTTGAGCTGTTGAAGCCATGGATTGAGCAAGGAGCATATGGCTGATGAAGATTTGGTTTGATGGGTATTATCATAACCAGTTCATGGTTGTGAATGATTGTTTGCATAAATTTTGGTTTTTATTTGATTTAGTTGTTTAGAAATTTGGAAATCTTAGTTTTGATTGGTTTATTGATTTGAATTTTTAGTAACTCAATTGTGTTTTAGCATTTATAATTTGGGTTTGTGAATTAAAGCATCTGATTAGCATGTGGAAAGAGACGCAATGCAGAACGAAGAACAAAGAACAAGAAGAAAAAACATTAAAAATAAATATATCTCAACGGTTTGTCATTTTTAAGTCCTCAAAACAACAAGAATTTTAAACTGCCACGTCATCAATACAGAGAAGTGCTGTATTGCGGGTGACTTTTGATTTCATAGTATTAACTTGCATTTATTTGATATGGAGGGTATTCTTGCAAAAAAAAATTAATTGAAGAGTTTTTTTGCACAAAACCCAAAAAAAACAAAAAACCTTTGAGTCGCCAAGCATCTGTTTGAAATACACACCCCAGTTATCTTCTGACATGTGGCATATGCGGTCCCAACATCGACATTTTAGTTTTTTCAACAGCTTCATTGTGGAGATTCAACTGTTGAATTTTATATTCAACAGCCTTATTGCACGTAGTCTTAATCCTATCTAGTATTTTGTATGCGTGTCTGCTATTATGTTCAAATATAAATTAGTAATATTAAATTAATATTTAGTAGAGAAAAATGTATTTTTGTGTTAAAGCACATTTTAAATCTAATATTGCAATTATTCATCTAATATATAGACGTGTTAAATTATGTAATTGACAAAAGATACAATATAAGAAGTGCTAAACCAAGTTTTTACCGTAGATATAGTGTTGACTTAATAGCTAACACATACCACAAAATAAACTTCAAGTCATCGAACCTTAGATAATTAATTGGCATTATAAAGCATTATAACTATTAAGTTAAGAATTCTTTTTTTTTTTCTGACTCAAAGTTAAAGAACTTTCAGGGAAGGTAAAATAAGTTAAAAGTCTGAGTAAGAAGATTGAAAACAATTTTTTTCTTTTTTTTTTCCAACCAAACATTAATTAAAATAGAACTCCCAGACAGGTTAACTAAACCGGGAGAAAAGAGTTTACAAAATAAATTTAAAAAAAAAAGAGATTTCGTAGATCGAGCAAGACAATCAGCCTTCAGATTAGACGCATGTGGGATCGTAGACAGGGTTAATAAAGGGAAGGATTCCTTGAGTAAGGTGAGATCATCCAACAAATTCGAAAAAGCCGGCCAATCTTTAGGGGTCTGCATCATCGCTAATAACTCAACACAATCCGTCTCGAACCTTTGACAACGCAATCCCCTTGAGATAATACACTCCATGGCCCACAACAGTACTTTGAGTTTCGAACGGAGTGGGGATGGGCTTCGTCTGAGACACTTAGCTCCCAACATTAAGGTCTGCTCCTGACCATTACAACACCACTATCCCAAACCTGAATGGATATCCGACGCTTTCCAAGAGCCATCAATTTGGCACCGAGGGGAAGAATCCTGGTCAGCCAAGGGAATAGATATGCCAGATAAATTCTCTAAAAGAGAGTGCGCCTCCTCCCATAATAACTTATCACACAAATCTTGTTCAATGATATCTATTGGTTCCACCTCTACACCTTGAAATATATTTTTTATTCCTGCTCTTCCATACCGACTAGCTGAAGGAGTTTTTCCAGGTCATCTGGATGGGGAGACCCCTCCAAAACATAAAATCCAAATGTGAATACATTGAGTCATATGGGAAACCCCCTATCGTGACCAGAGTCGGGGACAAATTCCAAACCTCCCGCAAACGTGGACACTCAAAGAGAGCATAATTAACTATCTCCACCGCCGAATCACATCCAGACTAGCTGAAGGAGTTTTTCCAGGTCATCTGGATGGGGAGATCCCCTCCAAAACATAAAATCCAAATGTGAATACATCGAGTCATATGGGAAACCCCCTATCATGACCAGAGTCGGAGACAAATCCCAAACCTCCCGTAAACGTGGACACTCAAAGAGAGCATAATTAACTATCTCCACCGCCGAAATCACATCATTTACACCAAGTATCGCTTCTAAAACAAATTTTTAGATGAAGTATTTTTGTTTTTCTAATGAAAGTGATAATGCCACAAGCATGTGCATATTGAATACTAGAATATTAATTCAGTCAAGGCATATATTTTTTCTTTTTAATAAACTCTTTCACTAGATATTGTAGTATTTGAAGTTTTTAACGTTAGGTAAACTAAATATAAACTTGTTAAAAATTTAAATAGAATTTAGAAGAAATCCTCTTTATAATAAAACGGAAGTACCCTTCTAATTGGCTTGTTTGAGTTAATCTTGTATGTTGTTGTCAAAAAAAAAAAAACGGAAGTACACAACATTTTTCTATAGACTATATAATTTTAATAAGTTGGTTATAAATAGGTTATACATTGATTGATAGATTAATTGGTTACAAGTTAAATAGTTGGTGCAACTTTAATTTATTTTCAGAAGATTTTATTACTAAAACATATTGTTTCCAAAATTCCTAAAGAGAATATTCCAAAGAATCATTTGATATCATCTAACTTACCATATTAATTTTATTTATTAAATTATTAATCAGATAAAATCATTTATAATAAAATGGAAGTACACATCATTGTTCTGTAGACTATATAATTTTAATAAGTTTGTTACAAATAGGTTATACATTAATTGATAGATTAATTGGTTACAAGTTAAATAGTGGGTGCAACTTTAATTTATTTTCAGAAGATTTTATTACTAGAACATATTGTTTCCAAAAATCCTAAAGAGAATATTCCAAAAAATCATTTGATATCATCTAACTTACCATATTAATTTCATTTATTAAATTATTCATCAGATAAAATCCTTTATAATAAAACGGAAGTACACAACATTGTTTTGTAGACTATATAATTTTAATAAGTTGGTTACAAATAGGTTATACATTAATTGATAGAATAATTGGTTACAAGTTAAATAGTGGGTGCAACTTTAATTTATTTTCAAAAGATTTTATTACTAGAACATATTGTTTCCAAAAATCCTAAAGAGAATATTCCAAAGAATTATTTGATATCATCTAACTTACCATATTAATTTCCTTTATTAAACTATTCATCAGATAATATATCCTTTGATATCTAACTTAACATATTAATTTGTTAATTATCATTATATTTCCCCTCTCATTTTTATATATTAGTCTATTTGTGAAACAAATAAATTAACATATTATTTATTATAATTAAAACATAGATTTATTTCTGAATATACCATAAGTTGAATTTTTAAAAACAAATATAAATTGTTTAATCTATAAAATATTCAAGTTTTAGTAATATTATTCTATAAAAATAATATCTATTTAATTCAAAATTTTACTGAGTAACTGGTCAAAATTTGAATATTTCAATTTAATTTCATATTTTTTTTTGTTGAATTTTATATAATTTAATAAACTTTAAATAATTTATTTTGAAATATTTTTAAAATATTGAAACTTGATATAAAAATTAGAAACTATAAACACTCTAAGTTAATTTATTATAGCAATGTCAATAATATGTCACTATAATATGAAAGAATTTCAAGAAATCAAGTATATTAAAACAAAAATATAACAATATATAAAATTACTCATAATACAATAGTTTGCATTTTAAAAACCAAATATACAAAATTATGTCTTATAATGACATTCACGTTATGATGTAGGATATACATTGTTGAAACAACTTCATATACATAAACTAATACAACATATTAAAATTTTATTTTTAAATAGAAAATATACAAAATTTTGTATAAAATAAAATTTAACCAGTGTTATAGCATGTGTACTTATCTAGAATCATTGACAATATAAAACATACAAAATAGGTGTCTTTTTCAAGCCATCATATTTAGCATATGATTTTATTGCATAATGTTTTATCCAAAAACACTTTTAAAATCAATCACATAAATTACATTTTATATAAAATTACAATATAAATAAAATAAATTTTAACCCGTGGTCTAGCACGGGTCTTAATCTAGTAATAAGGTAAAACTTTTGCTGTCCTCAAAAAAGTAAATCTGTTTATTTTGGGATAAAAATTTTGCTTTATTTTATCTTTATCAAAAAAATTTGTCTTACAACCATTCTCGTCTAAATGAATATTTGTTTGAAAATAATTATTTTTATCCAAATAAAATATTTCATAGAATACTAGTATCTCTCCTATTCCCCATTTAGATTATTTCTCTTAATAGTTCTATTTTTCTCAAAATGACCGAGAAAAGTAACTTTTTATAAGTCGACCATTTTCTTTCCGTTACCAAAATTAATGAGAGTTTAGAAATTAGATTTAGCTAATATCTGCAATGAACATGTCTATCAAACAGGAATAGAAAACACAAAATTAACACTTTGTTTATTTTTTATTTTTGGAAAATTTTCAAAATTTATTTAACATATATAAATGTGGTGGGATTGATTTTAACTTTCAGTAGAATTAATTTGAAAACAAATATTTGTCATTCAAAATGTTGGAAAAAAAATAGTCAAAGTTTGTAACACTTCTTTGTTGGTGTGCTTAAGCTTAGCTACTGAAAGAAGACTTGTTCGATTTTGAAAAGTAGTTTGCCCTTTTGTGACAAAAACTTATTGTCCTTCGGTGAATTGCAACTTTGTCCTTCTTCGCTCATTTTTCCAGTGTATCTGCATAAGTTTTGTTGTCTTTTATCTTTTTTTACAAAGTAAGTAAATTAAGATGGAAAAAAACGATTTTAGATCGACCTTGTTGGGCCACTAGTTTTGATTATTGTTTCACGTACTGACGTGAACGCACCTTTAGACTAATCAATAGTATTATCTTTTGTTAAACTTATAAATTTTAACATTAACTACACAACTTGGAACTCGAGAGCGCCCATGCCTAGTACCGGATTTTTCGCATGTATGGCAGATCATTAGTCAGTTCCCACGTGCCAAAAAATAAGGTCACGCCGACACATACTCAAGCAACCCTTCTATAAAACGGAGTCATAAAGCCTAAAGGAATCATTCACCAATACATCAACACTTTCATTTTTTCTTGGAATAAGAGAGCAAGAAAATGGGATCTCATGTCGTTCCCAACGCACAAAAGCCACACGTAGTTTGCGTGCCTTATCCGGCTCAAGGCCATATCAACCCTATGATGAAAATGGCTAAACTCCTCGACGCTAAAGGCTTCCACGTCACCTTCTGCAACACCGTCTACAACCACAACCGTCTCCTCCGGTCCCGTGGACCTAACGCCGTCGACGGGCTTCCTTCTTTCCGGTTTGAGTCCATCCCTGACGGTCTACCGGAGACTGATGTGGACGTCACTCAGGACATCCCTTCCCTTTGCGAGTCCACGTCGAAGCACTGTCTCGCTCCGTTCAAGGAGCTTCTCCGGCAGATAAACGCCAAAGATGATGTTCCTCCGGTGAGCTGTATTTTATCCGATGGTTGTATGAGCTTCACACTTGACGCTGCGGAGGAGCTTGGTGTCCCAGAGGTTCTTTTCTGGACAACCAGTGCTTGTGGCTTCCTGGCTTATCTATACTACTATCGTTTCATCGAGAAGGGATTATCGCCGCTAAAAGGTCAGTATACGTATGTATTATTTTTTTTTTCCTTTATCAATGATATAATCCGTGTTTTAATATTAAGTTTAACGTTGAAACTAGAAACCACGAGATCATCTGTGTGAGGTCGTATATTTTAGTATTTTACGTGTAATCGACACGAATCAGATTAGTCAAGGTGAACAAGTTGTTATAGCTAGCTTTTATCTATGTGATTTCGTAATTGGAGTATTATAAGTTTTCGTATTTTACCAAAAAAGAGGCCCTCAGAGATTCCCCCAACCATACTTAATTATATATACTCCAAAAAGAGGACCACGATTGAGATGACTTGATACATGCATAATGCATTTGAAACAAGACAAAAAAACTATGCAAAATTGGGTTCAACTTTATACAGCGTCAGCGTCAAACCCAAAAAACTAAAATCATATCTTTTAAATTTTTCGATTCCCCTATTTGAGGCACTAAAAATCACGATGATTGCGAAACATAATAGTCGTATATGGTGGTTCCCTACTGAATTTTTGTTTTAATATAGATAACTTAAAGCTAGCTAGGATAACTCCAACAACGACAGCTAAAAGTGACAATTGGGAAAAAATAAATTCAAACTAGATATTTTAAAATAAAATTTTTAAAGCCAAAGAGAAAGTAAACTCTTCTTTTCTTTTGTTTTTTGACACAAGAAAAGTAAACTCTGTATCATTGTCTGACATTGTTGACCTATAATAATATTTTTCTGACTCTGATCATTATACACTATAAATGTAAATGCTTTGTATATAAATACGGTTCTTTGAATTAAGAAACGTATTGTGTTTAAAACTAATATTCTGGTGGTGGATTTGGCAGATGAGAGTTACTTGACCAAGGAATACTTAGACACGGAAATAGATTGGATACCAATGATGAAGAACCTAAGACTAAAAGACATCCCTAGCTTCATCCGAACGGCTAATCCTGACGACATAATGCTCAACTTTCTCATCCGCGAGACTGAGCGAACCAAACGCGCTTCAGCTATCATTCTCAACACGTTCGATGATCTCGAGCATGACGTCATTCAATCTATGCAATCTATTATACCTCCGGTTTACTCTATTGGACCACTCCATCTACTAGAGAAACAAGAGATCGGTGAGGATAGTGAGATCGGACAGATGGGATCGAACCTGTGGAGAGAAGAGGCGGAGTGTCTGGATTGGCTAAATACAAAAGCTCAAAACAGTGTTGTTTACGTTAACTTCGGGAGCATAACAGTGTTGAATGCAAAACAGCTTGCGGAGTTTGCATGGGGTCTGGCCGCAACGGGGAAAGAGTTTTTGTGGGTGATCCGGCCAGATTTAGTAGCCGGGGATGAAGCAATGGTTCCACATGAGTTTTTAACTGAGACGGAAGACCGGAGGATGTTGGCGAGTTGGTGTCCTCAAGAACAAGTCCTTTCCCACCCAGCCATTGGTGGGTTCTTGACGCATTGTGGGTGGAACTCGATGTTGGAAAGTTTATGTGGCGGCGTTCCAATGGTGTGTTGGCCATTTTTTGCAGAGCAACAAACAAATTGTAAGTTTTCTTGTGACGAGTGGGAGGTTGGGATTGAGATTGGCGGAGATGTGAAGAGAGAGGAGGTTGAGGCAGTGGTTAGAGAGTTGATGGATGGAGAGAAGGGAAAGAAAATGAGAGTGAAGGCCCAAGAGTGGCGGCGCTTGGCGAAAGAAGCGACGGAGCATAAACAAGGTTCCTCGGTTGTGAATTTTCAGACGTTTGTGAGCAAGGTTCTTTTAAAGGAGTAGAAACTACAAGGAGACAATGTTATATTTTAAAGATAAGATGATTTTAAAAATATGTATGCATATATATATACTCTGATCGAGTATTTGTTTTCATATTTTTCAATCGTCCGTGGTGATATCCTAAATTAGCAATTTGGATAGACATTTCTGAAATATATATGCGTTTGTGTGTGTGCAATGCGTTTTCTTTTCTTCCGCAACAACGTGGATGTTGCGTTTAAATAAAAAAAAAAGTATGTCAAAGTGACCAAGTGAGTACGTAGTACGTTTACATTATAAATATCAAATTGGTTAAATGTGCCGCATGCGTTACATATCAGGACAAACAAAACGAAAAAAAGAAAAAAGTTTTCTCTACAGTTATTTATACCAATTTCCACTATGGGATGTTTTTACGAACCTATATGCAATAATCGAGATTTTAAATACAGAATCTGGCGTAAAACAACATTCTCTTGTCTGTTAGTGAAGGCTCGATGGACTTGCTTGAGGACGGCAGCGTTTGTTCGTGGCTGGATTTGGCAGTTCTGGGTGGAAAACTTTGTGTGTTGGGACTCGCCGAAGGGTTTGTTGGCTTTGGTGAGAAATGAGAGCCGCGGCTTCTCTTCGGTGAGCTCCGGTGGTCAGATCTGGTGTTTCTCTCACTGGATCTTGACTTCTCTCCGTCCGGTCGAGGCGTTACCTCCCAGTTGGGGTTGGCTTCTTTGACAGGTAAGTTTGGGCGGTTCTTCATTGTGGGTCTTGGATCTACAAGGGAAAGGCAGTGGTGGATGGTTTGCACCTCTGACAACAGAGGCGTGGTTTGTCTTCCTCTGATGCAACTGTGACTTCGGTTTGGATGGTCGGGAAGCTTCTAGATCAAGCCGCGTTTGGTCACGGTGGAGCTTTTCCCTTGGTTCACCCATCCGCCAGAAGCTGCGGTTGCGACAGAAGTCGGAGGAGAGCAGTAGGGTATTGTTGCATTGTTGCGGTGGTTAACCTAGATGTTTGATATCCTTAGAGGCTATCATGGGATCCGGTTTATGGAAGATGGATTGAGCCATCATCCTCTGTAAATCGCCATGACTTTGTGCCCACCAGACCGGATTGAAGCAAACCTACCTGGAGGTTGCGGTGGTTGCCGGAGCTGGAAGAGGCGTGTTAGATCTGAGTGAGCGGGTTGCTAGGCATGGGACCTGTCTTCGTGGAGCCTGACATTGGTGATTTGAACTTGTTGGAGGATCTGTAGCGGGTCAAGCGGTACACCGGAGAAGAACCTGAGACAGAGTTTGGTTGCGGATGTCAAGGGTTTTGATTTGGTGTATCCGCCGCAAAGCCGTGGATCCTGCAACCACCAGCGTTCATGTTCAAGCTTCTGTTTCAGGTCATTCAGCAGGATCCGATCGTTTTTCCGGCGAAGGCATCGACCGCCGTTTTCTCCTTTTTGTAACTGTTGGACTTTTGTAATTAGTTCCAAGGCCGAGCCCATTAGTGGAAGGCCCATTTTCATTATTAATATTAATAGAAAAATTTATATATAAAAAAAAAAAAAAAAAAAAAAAAAAAAAAAAAAAAAANGTCCACCGCTAGACCAAACAAGTCCAACAAACCAAGGATCAAGATCCAACAAACCAATAGATTTGCATTATTCTTGCATCAACTTCTAAAAAGATAAAAAAGTATGTGGATTTTTAATAATACATCTGAGTTTTTATGACACTTACAAAACAATTCCAAAGTATATTAATGTCTAGTCTAGTTTGCCTTTATATGGCATGGAATTACAATATTCTACTAACAAGTAATGATATCGACATTAGTGCATGATAAGCTCAAATTTACCCTAGAGCTACTCTCTTAAATTAAGAGATCAATGCAGTACTTAGGGGTCGAATTTCACAAGTACTCAAAACTACACAATAAATTATAGAGTTTTATAATTAAGCTAAACAGATTAAATTGAATTAAAATAAAAGCAATGCAAAATATTAAATAAAAGTTGTTGTAAATTCAGAAGATCAAAAAGCTAGGCCTAGGGAATTTCTCAGGAAATTATGAAATATTAAATCAATCAATAAATTAGGATTCAAACAATTAAGAACAGATCTAGAACTCTAAACACTTTTGTAAATTAAATCAGTTCTCACTGCAAATAATATCTAAATTTAAAACCAGAAAATCCAAATCTCTTTGTAAAATTCTAGGTAATAAATCAGCAATAAAATCAGGTTTAGATTGTTCACAAAATTATTAAATCAAATCTCTTTGCAAGAAATAATTTTGCTCATCAAAAGGTTTTATCAGGAAAATCAATTATATTCTCATATCAATTTATTTTCCTAAAGTATTAATTCTAGATGGCCAATCAAGGATTAATATGAAGAACAACCTAAGATGAAGATCTAGATAGATAATGAATCCTAAATAACAGATCTAATAATTCATAAAATCCCTGTGAAAAACCCTAAACCTAACAAGCAAACTACTCAGACATAATCAATGAAGAACAAGACATGATTCTGAATAATAAGCAATAGAGATTAAAAGAGTAAGAAAGGAGTTTAAGAATTCTTCTCTCAAAGCAGTTCAGATCTCTCTCTCCAATAGCTCTCAAAAATCTCTCAGGGTTGCAGAAAAATAAAACTTGCTAGAATAAAACTTAAGGGTTTGGAAAACCTAAAAACTATATATATATGTCCTAAAACACGTCAGGGACTTATGTTGCAAATATGGAAAACTTTGGGGCAGATTTGTAAAACTTCCAAATTTGTGATTCTTCATCGCCTAAAGAGGGTGTCGATCGATGCTAAGGCAGTGTCGATCGACACTCCCTCTCTGTTCTGACTCCAAGTTCTTTTCCTCCGAATTATTGCTCCAAACTGATCCAAATCGCTCCACTTTGCTCCATCCATGCTAAAAACCTGTAAAGACTCAAAAACAATCTAGAAACAAATGAAAAGACACTAAAAGACTCCTTATATCATGGTTAAAAACCACAAAAACCATGATATATCAACTCCCCCAGACTTAACCTTTGCTTGTCCTCAAGCAAAACAGAAACTTAGACCTGTGAAAGAGGTTTGAAAACAGGGAACTCACTCAACTGCATGATGATTCTTTATTTGCACTCTTCATTACCTGACTCAAGAACTTACTTCTTATACTTCAACCATGATAAGCATCAACATTCTTTACTCAAATCCCACAATCCTCTAGAATCTCTGAAATCTCCATTGTCATCTCATTACATAAATTAATGCAAGTACAGGTGAGTTCTTACCTTGGGTGTATCGAACAGTGGCATATGGATTCTCTTCAGGCCAAGACATTCTTCTTACATCTCCTTTCCTCTCCCTTTTCTCACTTCAAAATTTTTTCTTCTTTTTTTTTTTAAATCAAAGGTGTAAGCGAATACCGGGGTCATCGGTAATTTACCTACCCCTCGCTTCCAAGCTTTGTGTGATCATTTGACTCAAGAGTAGAATAATGAGGTCACTGGTAATTTACCTACCTCTCTAAACTGATCAAAATCATCTCATCTTTTATTCT
>NC_025701.1:10597980-10617525 GCF_000633955.1 Camelina sativa | reverse complement strand
AGAGAAATCTGAGTTGGCTTGAATTCTGTCATCCCAAGTCTCACAGCAACAGAATGTGGCATCAAGTTGATGCTAGAGCCAAGGTCACAAAGTGAGTGAGAAAACCTTCCTGATAAGATAGAGCAATCAAGTACAAAGCTTCCAGGATCTGGTAACTTCTTAGCAGTCCTACATTGAATGATTGCACTCACTTCCTTAGAGACAACCACTTCCTGCTTTCTCTCCTTCTTCCTCTAAACAGGCTGGTTCAACAGAATTGCACTAACATCCTTAGTTAGCAAGGCTCCTTCTTCAGCGCTCAAACCATTGGATACCATTCTCTTCACATAGCGTTTAAGAGGTGGTGAAAGCTTCACTGCATCAATTAAAGGCATCTCAATCATCACCTTATCCATCATAGCCTTGCATCTAGCTTCCTCCATCTCTTGCTTAGACTTTCTTGGCTTGGGAAAAGGAATCTTAGGCTTGTAGACCCTTTCAGCAGCTGGAACCTGAGATTTTGCTGTTTCGGGGCTCGTCTGGGATGAGTGTCGACCGACACCCAGGTGGTGTCGATCGACACCATCATATGAATTCGAGTATTTGGTCGATTTTTCACCCAGTTCGGCAGAAGCAATTTCAACATCATCTTCATCCCTCACAGATATGGCATTACAAGCATGCTTGGGGTTTGACTCAGTTCTTCCAGGAAGAAAACCCTCTTGTCGTTTGACAGACCCAGCAGTCTGAATAACCTGATTCTCCAACTTCTTGACATGAATGTTCAATGCTTCAATCTTTCCATTAAGCTCAGTGTAGACATTGTCAATCTTTCCATTGAATGTCACTGTCAAATTTTCTTGACCTTGCAAAAGCTGCTCAAGCATGGCTTCCATTCTACTCTCTGAAGAATTCTTAGGAGGTGGAGACTGATAAGATGAATTCCCATAGGTTCTTGTATAGCCATTGTTCTGTTGCTGCTTCTGGTCACCATTGTAAGGTCTGTTTCCTTGCTGATTACCGAATCTCTGTCCCTGATACCCAGCTCCATACACATAGTTGACATTCTCCTCTGAATTCTCTGGCTCTGGCTCAAATGTCTCAACTTCAGCAGCAAATTGGACTGACTTCTTTCCCACAAGAAGATTGTGCACTGAATCAAGCTTAGCATTAACAGAAGCTAGCTGATTTGAATCATATCCTCCATGTAATCTCTTCCTTTCAGCATCTGCTCTCTTAGTGCTATTGCTAGCAGCTAAGTTCTCAATCAACAATTCAGCATCTTCTGGCATTCTTGTCTTGAAATTCCCATGACTTGCAGCATCTAAAGCCAACTGATACTCCCAGTCACACCCTCTGAAGAAGATACTTAGCAATTGAACCCTTGAGAAACCATGGTGTGGACAGTCCCTTTGGTAAGCCTTGAATCTCACCCAAGCTGCTTTGAAGGCTTCATCTGGTCTTTGCTTGAAAGAAGACAGCTTGATTCTCAACTCATCTGACATTGCATCATCATAGAAGTGGTTGAGGAAGGCCACCTTGACATCACGCCAGCTTGTCAATGATCCAGCAGGCAGCTGTTTCAACCACTGAGATGCCTCTCCTGCAAGTGAGTAAGGGAAGAGTTTGCAGAAGATGTAGTCCTCAGTCACCCCATTAGCCTTGATGCTAGTCACCAGATCCTCAAAATGCTCAATGTGATCCAAGGGCTTCTCATTGGGCAAAGCAGAGAAAGGTCTCTGCCCAACTAGTTGAAAGTACGCAGGTTTCAACTCAAAATCATTCCTCTGAAAAGGGGGAGGAACAATAGCAGACCGGTTCTCATACACCAGATCAGCCCGATTGTAGTCAGCAATGGTCCTGATCAGATCCCGGTTGTGCTCCTGTCGTCGAACGGGGTTCTGTACGTGGTTGGCAGCTCCACGCACGTCTGCAGGTGGGTGTCGATCGATGCCACCTGGTTGGTGTCGATCGACACCAAGATCCGGATCATCAACGACACCAGCTTGCTGGTTCACGACAGCCTGCTCGTTGACAACAGGTTCAGGAATCACGTTTCCTTCTGCATCAAGCTTTTGGCCCTGCTCATTGTGCAAATGGCCCTCTTGATCCCTCAAAACACCAGCCTCATCACACATCAGAATGATCGTATTAACCATCTTCAGAGATTTGGCTGCTTCTCCGTTCTCACGCTCAAGTTTTCCCAACTCTTGGTTTGAAAGCTTCATAATTGGACCAGTCTTGTTGCTCCTTGTGTTAGGCTTATTAGGCATACACCTGAAACACACAAGAGAGAAGAAAACAAAAGCGTGTTAGTTTGAAAATAAAAAGAAAAATTTAGACAAAATCTAAAACTCAAATCTAATGGTAGATCAAAGAGTCCCCGGCAACGGCGCCAAAATTTGATATGCTCAAATTTACCCTAGAGCTACTCTCTCAAATTAAGAGGTCAATGCAGTACTTAGGGGTCGAATTCCACAAGGACTCAAGACTACACAATAAATTATAGAGTTTTATAATTAAGCTAAACAGATTAAATTGAATTAAAAGAAAAGCAATGCAAAATATTAAATAAAAGCTGTTGTAAATTCAGAAGATCAAAAAGCTAGGCCTAGGGAATTTCTCAGGAAATTATGAAATATTAAATCAATCAATAAATTAGGATTCAAACAATTAAGAACAGATCTAGAACTCTAAACACTTTTGTAAATTAAATCAGTTCTCACTGCAAATAATATCTAAATTTAAAACCAGAAAATCCAAATCTCTTTGTAAAATTCTAGGTTAAAAATCAGCAATAAAATCAGGTTTAGATTGTTCACAAAATTATTAAATCAAATCTCTTTGCAAGAAATAATTTTGCTCATCAAAAGGTTTTATCAGGAAAATCAATTATATTCTCATATCAATTTATTTTCCTAGAGTATTAATTCTAGATGGCCAATCAAGGATTAATATGAAGAACAACCTAAGATGAAGATCTAGATAGATAATGAATCCTAAATAATCAGATCTAATAATTCATAAAATCCCTGTAAAAAACCCTAAACCTAACAAGCAAACTACTCAGACATATTCAATGAAGAACAATACATAATTTTGAATAATAAGCAATAGAGATTAAAAGAGTAAGAAAGAAGTTTTAAGAATTCTTCTCTCAAAGCAGTTCAGATCTCTCTCTCCAATAGCTCTCAAAAATCTCTCAGGGTTGCAGAAAAATAAAACTTGCTAGAATAAAACTTAAGGGTTTGGAAAACCTAAAAACTATATATATATGTCCTAAAACACGTCAGAGACTTATGTTGAAAATATGGAAAACTTTGTGGCAGATTTGTAAAACTTCCAAATTTGTGATTCTTCATCGCCTAAAGAGGGTGTCGATCGATGCTAAGGCAGTGTCGATCGACACTCCCTCTCTGTTCTGACTCCAAGTTATTTCCTCCAAATTATTGCTCCAAACTGATCCAAATCACTCCACTTTTCTCCATCCATACTAAAAACCTGTAAAAACTCAAAAACAATCTAGAAACAAATGAAAAAACACTAAAAGACTCCTTATATCATGGTTAAAAACCACAAAAACCATGATATATCAGTGCATGAAGCCATTTATTAGCCTAGTGTATCTAAATATCAGTACCGATCACAGAGTTGTGATTATCATAATACAACGCCACCGAGTCGTGTCGACTGTCCACTTCCATCAATATTAGTTTCCTGGCAGAGATAATTATAATAATAAAGGCATCTTCTTACCGTTAACTACAAAACAACTCATCTTATATTAGATAAACCAATATTATTGTCTTTTGTTAAGCGTATAAATTTTACACATATTAAATACACAAATTTGGCGTCGAGATCTCTCATGCCTGATAGGGGTGATCTTCGCATGTGTAACGCAGATCTTTCGAATATTTTAGATTACTAATAATAATGGTGGATTGGATAGATGACCGTTACATGTCTAAGGAACATCTTGACGCAATTATAGATTGGATACCTGTGATGAATAATCTTAGGTTAAAGGACATCCCTATTTCCGTACCACAAATACTGACAACATAATGCTCAATTTTCTCATTCCAGAGGTTGAGCGGTCCAAACGCGCAAGTGCTATCATTCTTAACACGTTTGATGATCTCAATCATGATGTTATCCGGTCTATGCAATTATTTTTACCTCCCGTTTATTCGATTGCACAGATCCATCTCTTAGTGAACCGGAAAATCGATGAGGCTAGTGAAATAGGACAGTCGGGATTAAATTTGTGGAGAGAGGAGATGGAATGCTTGGATTGGCTCGATACTAAAACTCCAAACAATGTTCTTTTTGTCAAATTTGGATGCATAACAGTGATGAGTGCAAAACAAATAGTGAAATTGGGGTGTTTTGCTAAATTTGAATAGTAAACTGATGGTTTACTACTAATGTTTTGTAAACTGACTATTTTGCCAATAAATCCTTATATAATTATTGTTTGGTTTTACTGTTTGTATCCAGTGTCAATTGCTATGGAATCAAAATAAGTACTCTTGCATTATGATTTTTTTTTCTTTCTTTTTTTTTGGTTAATACCAAAATAGCTATACAGCCACACCACTAATATAAACTTCACGTACGTTACGTACGTATTTGCTGTTACAAAAAAATATATATATATCTTATTCATATTTATAAGAGATCACATTTCTTGTGCCGGAGAAGTCGCTCTTGCCGGAGAACGCAACGCTGTCCTCTAGTTTTGAGATGGTAGGTAGAACCGTAAAAAGTTTGGTCATAATCAGCGTGGCGAAGATATACATGTTTATACATGTACAACCCAATATGTTAGGTACGGCCCATTCTCTCCTATGGAAAAGTTTGTCACTCGGAGACAATTGTCTGTGGGATACATGTCTCGGGAGGCGGGTGCTATAAAATGATCTTAATTCTTAAGTAGTAACAAAGTACGTTGAAATAGTTTCTATTTTAACCATCAACCTTATGGAGTATTTGACAAAGTAACTGAATAAGTGAATATATACGTAAAATTTGTGTTTTAATTATCAATCGCACATTAATTAGTATTTGTAATAGTTCAATATTTCACATTAATTTTTAAACACCTTTTTTGTTTTGATGTATGAAACTAGTGACATATACGGTGAAATCTGTCTTTCTTTTTGTGCAAAGTGTGGAATCTGGCTATATATGTTTTATTATCTCCTTGAGTATTATTTTTTCTTAACATGCTATCAATTAGACATATAGTCTAATTTATAAGTACAATGTAAGATTTTTAAAAATAGTCAAATTTATTATATTAAAGAATATCAAAGTCGACATATTATATTATTCCGTCAGGAAGAAGAAGAAAAAAACATGACAAGAGTCGAGACATAGAGCCATCTTTATTTTGGCAGTCATGCTAAGTTACGAATTTGGTTGAGAAAAGTAATAAAAGTGAATTAGCTTCTTTTTCTCTGATTGGATGAAGAGAAAGAGAGGAAAAAATGTCAAGATTGTACAAGTTGGAGTTGGAGTTGTGTTGGAGTTGATCATGAAGATGACGTTAACTCTCTGCTGTTCGTTGTTGTACTTTCAGGTGCATCCGTTGGATCGTGTTCTCCTCCTTCTGAGACTTGTTGTGGTGCGTGTGATTCTGAAGTAAAAAATAGAACATAACGTAAAAACTTTTTAGACATAAAAATATAACAAAAATAGTCAATCCGCACATACAACTTATTTGTTTGGTGGCCCCTCTGCAAATAAGTTTGGATAATTGCTTAAATAGAGTCTAGAGAGTGGTCCCTTGTGAGTTGTGTGACTAGATCTTGAGAATCAATAATATAAAAAAGGTGACAGAACTTTTTTAAAAAGAAAAAAAAAACAAGAAGGGTGACAGAACTCACATGCAAACACTATTGGTTTATAATACATACATGTATATAAACATGCATGACCCATGATGGAGGATAGACAGGGGTGAGGTAAAAAAAATTAGACAGCTCAGTTCACATGGACATGACGCAATTATATATGTCCCATGTGCCCAATCATTTACTCTTTTTGATATTTCATTTAATCTTCCGTACTATATATTGATGATATACATCTCACTAGCTCTTGTTTTACCAAAACGTATTATTTAGTACTTAATGGTCGTGGGATATATATGTTGTTATGATGATGAATGTAATTGCACATTGGAACATGCATGGTGGTTAAACATCGTTTGAGAAGATACAACGTTGAAACATAATTGGAAGGAAAACAAAATCAATAAGACTTACCCGTGGAAGAAGATATTGGGCCTTGGGAAGTAGGGGCATTAGAGGAAGTGGGAGCTTCGACATTGGATGGGTAGATTAGGTAAGAAGAAGCAGAGGGTAAACGTTGTTGTTGCTGTTGTTGATGATGATGATACTGGTAGTGTTGATGATGATGAGGATATGGTCTAGGGCTTGGAGCTTGGAGGTAGTAGTAAGGGGAAGGCATGATGTTGGATGATGATGGTGACGTTGCTCCTCCTCCATACATTTGTTGTTGATAGTATTGAGCCTGTTGGAGCTGTGAGTTGTATAGCGCCTGCATGTAAATAATTCAGAACTGAACATATTATATATCAATTAATATATCACCAAACTGATCAAATACATTCATGATAATCTTAAGTCCATAATTTATGATTTTTGATTTACTCTATGTTTCTTCTAAGACCTTAATATACGATTTCCCTACTCATTTTGTCAATCTAAGCAAGTTTTCTAGGTACATTCATAGCCGCTAGAAGGATACCACATTTATTGTATGTGTCTGTAATTGTATATGTACTATGTATGTCATATGGAGAAAGAGAGAGAATGAGAGGAGATAGAGAAAGGGACTGACTTGGTGGTACCCATATTCAGAATTGTAGGTGTACCTGAAAACAAGAGAATTAAATGATGCTAAACCAATTAGTCTACATATTCACCAAAATACCGAAAACAATTCTAGTTAATTATTTTACCTCGACAGATTTAGTGCATGCAAAATTCATCGAGACACAAATGTACTCCTTTATATGCATACATGACATTGACATATTTCACTATTATTGTTGCGATGTTGGTCCGGCTAATCTTCATTGCATAATATGCTTTTTATAGGACAACTAGCTAGCTAGTATATTGATAAAAAGTATATATATATATATATATTATGAACATGATATTTACAGGCTGACTCCAACTTGCGCAAATTGAAGCATTAATATCATCTTCTGCCTCTTACCATTTCTTTCGCATTGGACCATTTCCTTGTCTAAGCAAAATTTATAAATTTCTTTACACCCTTTGGGTTTAAATATATAAACCCATTAATTTTTAGTTATAAAATCATTCTTGCTTACCCGTACGACGGATACATGAGCTGGGCAGTCGCAGCCTGCTGCAGCGGAGCAGCCATTCCGGTATAGCCTGATTGTCCACCGCCTTGATATTGACCAGGGCTTCCTCCTTGGCCTCGCCCTATGCCATCGATGAGTAATAACAAGTTTTTATTTGAAAAGAAAATATAAAATTATTACATTGCTAATAACATTATCAACAATGTAGCATTTTTTCCTTGTATGCATATATATCACATAAGTAACCCCATTTTTAGGTATGCAAATACAAAGAAATTGACCGATATCTCCAATATAAGATTTAAAAACTGATGAATTTACGTTTTGAAAACATAAAATAGAATCTTATTCATCATCGTATTAGTTTCTAAATCTTCTCAAAACAATCCTATCAAATAATATTTTTAGCATATATATGTTGCCCAAAATAAAATAAAAAAGGTTCAGCCAAATGGATAAGAAATCATCTATAGAAAAATAAATAGACCGATGAGATGATCATCAAAAGTTCACATTCAAGGAAAAGTAATTTGAGTTAACGAACCTCGAGGCGTCGATGGTCGTGGCCGTCCAAAAGACGCAATATTGCAATTGGCCTTTCGTCCATCGATCACAGGGTTGGGATCAGCGACCGCTCTAGTCGCTGAGTCCGGCTCTCGAAACGTGACCTGGAGGACCACGGAAATGATGACGTGGCGGGCGTTGAGAACAAAGAAAGAATTAAAATGGTGGAGATATATGATAAAGAACTTACGAAACCGTAGCCTTTAGATTTTCCGGTAGTCTTATCGGTGATGATGACGGCTTCAAGAATCTCACCGAACTGATCAAAGTGACGGCGCATTTCATCGGTCGGAGTCTCCCATGCTAAACCTCCCACGAACACTTTGGTGTGAGTCGTGTCTCCGAACGGTGATCGGTAATAGCTCGTATTAGACATATATTTTTGTAAACTGTTTCTTGATTTGTTGATGATGATGGTTGTTATGAATGATATACACCGATAACAAATTGAATAAAATTAAATGAATGAATTATATGAAAATGGGGGTCTGTCTAATTAAAACATGAGCCAAGAAAGAAAAGATTGTAAATGAGGGAAAGTTAGCTCCTTTATATCGTCAAATGCCTCTGAATAAACGACTTTTTCATAATTTGCTCTCTTTATTTTTTTTATATTTTATTGGTTGCAATTTGCAACTCGTAAACGGCCCCGTTTAGAGATAGAGAGACAATGTGACTTGGCGAGAGTTAATGTAAGATTCAATTTGGAGTTTTGTAAGAAGAGTGACAAGGCAAGCACTGAGTATGTCTTCGCTGTCTATATTCACTTGCCAGGTTTTAACATTATAGCTCTTCCACAACTTTTTTATCCCTCCTCCATTAAAATACCTTCTTTAATGTTTTTTTTTTTTTTTATCGTGATTCTGGTAGATAATCCGTAAACTGAATATTTAACCAATCACAAGTTGTTTGTAATCAGGATTTTTATTTCACAATTTTTTTGTGAGTCAAGAAGAATAAAAAATGTCAAAAAGTCGTAAGATCAGCTACCTTATTCCATACCTTTATTCCATAGATGGTTAACTTTAGCATACTGCATACCATGCAGTTTCGACATAGTTTGCATAGGACGTCACTCGAATTCTCATAAATAAAACTTGTTTTGTGGTTTAGTGGAAAGTGATAGTCGATTTATAAACATTCACGATTAATAGTCTAGATCTTATACCAAGATTAAGAAAGTAGTTTATGTGTTTGTAAATTAAAAATTAACAGACTAAATATGAACCATAAACCCTTCAAACTAATATCTTATACATATTCTTAACCCTAACCCCACATAATCAAAATTTAAACCCTTAAACTTTAAATTAAACTGGTTTATTTTCCATTTTTGATTCAGATTTTAAATTTCTTTCTTAATTATTAGTAGCCAAATGTAAAGTAAGTACTATGTGTATCAATGATTAGATAAATTCTAATGACGATGATTATGCCGATCTGATATGTTATGACTTTTTATAATTAGTGGAAGTCCATTGTTATATCCACCACCAAGCCATAAAAAAAAACTAAAAAAATTGGTGAAAAGATAGTTTTGAAGTTTGAGTATATGTATCCCTGTAGAGATTTCTCATCCCCATTTACAAAATTGACTATTAATATTACAAATGAATAGCTATATAAAAAAAATCATACAAATTCCTATCCAATTGTTTTGAATTGTGTCAGGCATATACTTTGATGGAGCGTTTGATACGAATCAACTACATTTCTACGTTTTGATCGATGATTTGAAAGCTAAAATTATCAGGCACGCACAAAAAAATATAATTATACATACATACCACACAATATAGTATGTTAATAATTGACCATTGTATATGATAAAACTATATATTATATATGAATAATTTGCATGCTACATAAAACGTTCGTGTGACTGTGAACATATAAGGAGTTAAATAAGCCTAAAGACATGTAGTTGTAAATGTAGTTGTAAAGGAGCTATATATATATGTGAAACAGTGAAAGTGGAGGGTCAAAAGAATTGAGATTCTGAGAAGATGACATGATGAAATGAGCAGAGAAACAGCTTTTACATAGTCTCCCGCACGCATGCACGCACCCAATAACGACCCATCCCTCTTTCTATCCCCTTTATTTCTTCTTTCTCTATTTCACTGCCTTTTTAAAATATCGTTATATATATTGAGCAACAACAGATTGAATAACTGTGTAGTTGACCATACAAAAAGAAAAGTATGTCATTTGCCAGATCAAACTTACGTTTACGTTTACGTTCTGTTAAAAGTAATGTGAATCACGGAGATAGAAAAATGGCGGATATTTAAGAGAAATTTTTACATGAAAATGTTGGTAAATGACAACATATTCATTCATCAGATATTATTTGTTTGGTACTCAAAATAAGAATAGAAAAAGAGAAGAAATTAAAAAGAAAAAAAAAAACAGCTGGAGTTTAAAGAAGAGAGTCCGTGAACTGGCAGATCATTCCACGTGGATATCTCCTTCTGTCATTCTTCTTTCTCTCTATTATCTATCTTATTTAGCTGTCTATCTCTCTGTTTGATCTTATTAATTCTTACACTTAAACAAAATGAAATAAGAGAAAATAAACATAATGTTTTCCACTTGGATAGATAGACCTTACAAAATAAATCAAGTAACGAATATAACCAGTGAACTTTGTATTTTCAGATACTTTCTTAACAAATCTTTTTGTAAGGATAAATATTTGTTTCACTATCTTTTTAAGAGTTTTTGGAGATTAACAAAAACAACTTGAAAAGAAAATTAATATTTTATGTATATTTTATCATGTTAAATAGATAGATTGTTCAGCAAATTATGATTTTGTATAAATTAGTCTATTTTTCAACCAATGAAACTGAGAGAAAATTATTTTTTTATTAACTTTTTTCCCAAATCTATCATATCTCTCTATATAAAAAATTCTTATATATATGAAAAATAATATTGAAGTGTTTGCGGGAAATAGAAACGTCATCCATAAATCAAGGCATTTGTATGAAGAAAATTAAATTGATAGTCTTAATTCTGATTGAGTAAGGTATGTAGAATCAATACAATAAAAGAAGAATGTGTTACATTCCTGATATGACACATTACTGAGGTGCTGACACCTCAGTAAAAATCTATAACCAATCAAATTAATAACATTAATACATCTCAGATAGTTTTACTTTTATGTTGACAAAGAAAAAAGAAAACAAAGAAAAAAGAAAACGATAGCGTTTAATTTAACCGATGCTTGATTTCTTCGTCGCCGTTTAGATGCGATTGAGAGATGCATCCTAATCTCTTCCCATTCAGTTTTGGGTAATCCATTTCTCTCCAATGGCAGAGATCTAAACGAACTTGGTTATGGTGTTGGATTCGACAGCTCTAGGGTTCTCTTCTTTCTCTTTTTCTTAGACCATGTGCAATGGTGTACACTTGAGCCGTCCCCCAGTTTTTTGTGATTTTAAATAAATCAAAAAATGCCTAATATCGAAGAAACGATTCTTAATTTGAGACGTTTTTCGTCCGTCTACTTGGACACGTGGAAGGTGGTGATTGGGAGAAAATTTTGGGTAGGGTAACACAAACCACTTTCTCGAGAGAAATTCTCTCTTCTATCTCGACGGCGGCACCCTCGTGTCTTTCTTCCTCTTTTCTGCTGATTTCAAGCCAAAAACGATCTTCTGTATCTCCTGAAGCTTGTCCGGCGGTTTGCTTAAGGGTTTCACCATCAAAGCCTTTCCTCAAATCGTTTTTCTCAGTGCCGAGCTCAGGAATCGAGCAAGATGTCGCAGACCAGGATACTCGCATTCACGCCACAGTTATCACCGGATTCCTCGGTTCTGGAAAGGTACAGGATCGAATTTGTGTTTATTGTACTTGTGCACGATTCGCGAAACTTGTCCTCTTGCTGCGCATTTCTGAGATATTTTGTTGGTATATGTATCTTAGCTTAATGTAATGTTGCAGATTGGTTAAGCATTTCAGAACTGTGAATATATATAAACAGTTTGGGGAGGTTGATATCGATGGATCTCTGGTTGCGAGCCACTCTTCTTCCTCTGATGATATTATCATGGTCAACAATGGTTGCTTATGCTGTACTGTTCGTGGTGATTTAGTCAAAATGCTTCTTGACTTGGTTAAAAATAAACGAGACAGATTTGACCATATTGTCATCGAAACTACAGGTATCCGTTGTTTGTGTTGTGTTTTTCACTGAAGCTAAGCTTTGTTATTGGACTGTTAGTGATATATAAAGTTAGATGGTGTTGTTACACTTGTTGACTCTAAACACGCGATGCGGCATTTGAATGAAGTGAAACCGAGATTTGTTGTGAATGAGGCAGTTGAACAAATTGCTTATGCAGATCGTATAGTTTTGAATAAGGTTTGTTTGTTATATCTTCTTTTAAGAGTCCAGTTCGGTGATACATATCAGTCATTTGATACACTTTATAAGGAATCATCTTGTAGGTCGTTAAGTACTTAACTATATTTTTATGGCAGATTGATTTGGCATCCGAGCCTGAGTTGGAGCACTTAACTAAAAGAATCAAGGTAAGACACTTATTAGCTCATGAGCTCACTTTCCCCAATAGAATGAAGATGTATTTGTCATTGACACTTCTTCTTTATTTGGTTTTTAAAATCAATAGCAAATCAACTCTATGGCTCCCATCAAAAACACCAAATTCAGAGATGTTGATATGGATTTTGTCTTAGGGATTGGAGGTTATGATCTTGAGAGGTAACTTCTGCTATGTATTTTGTCCAAGTTTAAGTATCTTTCTTTCTCTCTGTTGGTGTCCTGAAATAGCATACCTTTTCGGAATTGATTCAGAAGTCAATGTAGATGGCTTGAGTTGTGCAGAGGATCATCATCATCATCACCATCAATGCAGTCATGGTATATAGATCAGTCTTCAAATAGAAACTGGTTTGTGATACAAGAAAGCACAACGAACATCAACATGATCATGTTCATGACTCTGCTGTCACAGTAATGAAACAGTAAGCTTTTTCTCTGCTGCTAATGATCTAGGCTACTGTTATTGTATTTACATTGCTATATTTGATACAGATTCAGTTTATTTCTCTCAAATTGTCAACTACTGATATGGTGCTTTTCTGTGTGTTAGGCATTTTTACCTCATTATATGCTAATATGATTTGACAGAACATCTACTGATATTGCAGGGTGTGATGAGCTGTACTGAGTGCAAGAACAAGCTGCAAGTCAGGACCTCAGCTGATGATGTATGTTTTGCGTCTGCTATTACTTCTTCTTAGCTTAACATCTACATAAATCCCCAGTGGGATGTATATTTACTACTTAGTAGATGTTAATGCCTAAAAGATTTAAACTTTGAAAATATTATTGTTTTATTTGGGGGACCAAATACAAGTAGACAGCAATGCTCATACTAAAAATAAGAACCTTTCAAAATAGTAATATTAAATTTGGGGGACCAAAAACCAGGGGACACCAATGCCCATGCTCTTATTAACCCAAGGCAGTTATGGGATGGATTTTTCTAAGGTTGGTGAAAAATTCCTCAGCTCTGTTAAATCTGTTATGTCACTTGGTCTCTTACTTTCTGCTTCTTTCTCTGATCATCCTGAGGTAATCTCCAATTCATAACATCAATGGAGTTTGTTTTTGAGAGAATAAGTTACTATAAATTAGGTAAGAAAGATTTCAACAATCATAAGAAAAAAAACCCAAAAAAGCCAATCATAAGAAAGATCTATGTTTGTGTGTTCTGCAAATATGAGTTTATGAAGTTTCAGTGTAAATCCACAAACTATATAACAAAGTTTATGGCGAGATCAGTAACTGCATAGAAGTCAAAACTCGCTATAATCACAGAAACAAATCAAACCCTACAATTATACAGCTTGCTCAAACCCAAATTCGCGGAAGAAACAAACCCATGAAATCAAAATTGAAGAGAAACAAGGAGAAAAAAGAACAGAGGATTATGATTTGGTGAAGAAGCTGAAATCAGGCCGAAGAAGAAGATTGATAATGGCGGGCATTCAAGATTGGTATCACGGCGAAGAAGAAAAAATCAAACACGGCGAAGAAGAAAAAATCAATCACGGCGAAGAAG
The DNA here is from genome assembly GCF_000633955.1 of Camelina sativa. Classification (NCBI taxonomy): domain Eukaryota; kingdom Viridiplantae; phylum Streptophyta; class Magnoliopsida; order Brassicales; family Brassicaceae; genus Camelina; species Camelina sativa. The sequence goes on along the minus strand of NC_025701.1, from coordinate 10,603,509 downwards.
AAAAAATCAATCTCTAACAATTGATTAAACGCAGTGTTTGACAAAGCGTTTTCATTTGCTTTGTCCAGCTAAGGAAAAGAAAAGCTGAGGTGTATTATTTGTTATAATTTGATAGGTGGTTGATTTTTGTTGATGTGTCAACACCTGCTTCAATACAGAAGCTAATGTGTCAAGCAAGGAAAGCAACACATTATGTTGATTTTAATGATGTGTCAGTCTCTGCTTCAATACAAAAGCTGAGGTGTCATCACCTGGAGAGGAACATCCTACTTTTATTGTATTGTTCTTGTTTTGTTTCAAACTTTGGCTCTTGCTCCTTCTCTACACTTGTAACGACTTTACTTTTTGATTGAATGAAGCAAAGGGTTTTGACAAAAAAAAAAAAAAGGAAAGGTGAAATACGATAATCTGACAAGGATTAAAAAAATTATAAAAGATAATACAATGTAAAATTCTGATGATATGAAACAAGAACAAACCACGGGCGGCCGTCAGTGCCACCATCCTTTGCGGCTTCTTCTTGGGAACCTAGGGTTCCCTAGTGGACCTGGGTCCCAAATTAGGCCCATTAGTGCAAAAACTAAAAGTGTTTCCACATCAGTGCAAAAACTAAAAGTGATTTTAGTTTTATAGAGCACTGTGTCTTTGGTACTGACAACTTCCCTCGGACTCTACTCATGTACTTGTCCAACACACCTTGTCTCAACTTCCCTCGGACTCTACTCATATATTTGTCCAATACACCTTGTCTTAACTTCCATTGGACTAGAATATTCAATTTATCTTGTCTCATTGTGATACTTTATGTTAGAAATTCTCAATTGTGTGCTCCAGATTCAACCTTTTGTGTAGAGTTATGTCTTATTATATACTTTTGTTTTTTGCTTATTTGTTTAGCAAAAGTAAACATAAGTTATGATATCTAACAATTTCTTGACATGATAATATATATATATATATATATATATATATATATATATATAATTCGGTAGAGGAATATAAAGAGTTATTTTTATTGATTATAATTGGATAGAGGAATGTAAGGGTGGTACTCCTTTGTGTGCTTTAAAAAATTTTCAAATCGAACTCTAAGGTAAGTTTTAATTATTTTAATAAGGTAAATGCAATCTAACCAATGCAATCTAATTTTTAATTTATTTCAAGATAAACACCATATAAAATTAACTGAAAAAAAACAAAAAATAATCCTGCGGCATACCTAGTACATAATAATAATAATATAAGCTTTAATCTCTCCAAAAAGAAATAACCACTGCAAAAAGACAAAATCAATAGGTGTGGTTCTATCAGTTAGGCAAAGCAAAGCTTCATAACACCAAAGATTAGCATGTAAAGCAGTTTGATACTTATAAATTTTGAGATAATTTATTAATTGAGTGTTATTTATACCAATTATAATTTATGCCTAATATCTAACTAGTTATTTTCAACAATATTAACATACCATTTTCGAGTCTTAATTACTAAGGCTACCTATCCCTCGGTATATTTATCCTTTGAAAAAACATATTGAAGACAACATTTGAAAAAATCAATAAACAAAATCATCAATTTGGATTTTAAAAGAAGTGAAATTAGAATGTAATTGAATAGATAATAAAATTACAATGGCTTGCGAAAAAAACAAGCGGATTCAAATATATATTTGTCAAGGGATTGTTCAACCGTCCGTTGGATTATATTATGATGTGAATTGTTACTAGCATTTTTCTGATCCTCCATCTCTGAAATAAGAAAATACAGTTGATAAATATTAAGCAATGAAATCAAGACTTATTAGTTAGATGATAACATAAACATGGATATATTTTGGAGAATATGTTGGAGAATATGGATAAATGTTATTTTAGAGAAGATATAGTTTCATATGTTAGAGAATATGAATAAATGTTATCATCTAACTAATAAATAAATGCTATATAAATGTTGGAGGGTAAATATGTTAAAAAACATAGAATAATAACACTTATCTAAAATTTATTAGTTAAATGATTTCACTCACATTTAAACATTAAGCAATGAAACCAAGACTTATCTAGTTAGATGATAACATTTTTCTAAAATGTAATAGTAAGATGATAATATTTATCTATGTTCTACAACCTACTTACAATATTTAATCATGTTCTCTGTTTAATAATATTTATTTATGTTCTCTCCAACATATTTACCAAGACTTATTAGTTAGATGATAACATTTATCTAACATTTATTAGTTAGATGATAACATTTATCTATGTTCTCCAACATATTATAGAACATCATATGATAACTATATCTTCTTTGAGATAAGAAGATATAATTAACAAACATATGATAACTAATATTCATGTTCTCCGACATTATCATCTATCTTCCTAATATCATTTTGGTAAATCTAGGAAGATAGATGATAATGTTGTATGTTTAATTATAATATGTAATGTTCTCCGACATTATCATCTATCTTCATCAAAGTAATATCGATATAATTCACATGGTTTACATCTAGTTTTGGTTGTATGTTTACTAATATCTTACATATTATAACTAGATTAGGACCCTTGCTAGAGCACGGGTTGAAATTTCTTTTATTTATATTATAATTTTATAATAATATACGATTCTGAAGATCATGATTAATGCTAGATTAGGACCTTAGAAACTTTTAAAATCAATCATATAAATGATATTTTATTCTAAAATTATAATATAAATAAAAGGAATTTCAACCCGTGCTCTAGCACGGTCCTAATCTAGCATTAAGGTTTAATTTTTAATTTCTGAATACGATCCCGAAGATCACGATTAATCTTGTTAAATTAGCGAGATTTGATTACTTTTTATGATTGTGAGTATATTTTTATCCCTTTAATAACTTTTTTTATTGATGTGGTTTATCAATAAAATCTGTGGAAAATAAATTGGTAATATTGTGATTCTAGATATTTGGAACCATATACGTGATCTTCCGAAATAAAGTTTAGAATATCCATGAACTATCAATTTAGAATAACCCGTTTAATATTTTCTGCTACAATTAAAGTTTTATTTGTTACAATTAATATATGGATTAATTTATAATATATGTATAACCTATTTGTAACCATTTATTAAAATTATAAAGTCTACCAAAATAATGTTGTGTACTTCCGTTTTATTATAAAGGGGATTGGACCCGTGTTGTAGCACTAATTAGAATCTTTTTCGGTTTTTATAATTTAATTTTTATTTAAAGTGTTGTATTTTCAAATTTTACTTTAAAAAAATGATCATGTATGTTTGTTGTTTGTCTTTTATTTTTATTTTTATATATTTTAAAACAATCATAGTTTTAAAAATATGTTTTCTCGGAAAATGTTTAAAATGTGGATATTTTGTATATTTTTTCTTCTGATTAATAGGCCATATGTGGATTGAAAGATACTAAACAAACGATTTACAATGCCATAGTTGGGCCTATGTAATCGTAGAAGCCTATTATGTATTACTATTGTTTATTATAATATATTATCCGATTAAAAAACCGAAGATATATTTGCTCCATGATTTATGGGATTTATGGATTTATTATTTATTATCTATATATGAAGAGTTGTTAATTTATTGTTAATGTATATCCTTTATATAACCTATTTGTATGCATTTGTAATCATTTATAAAAAATATAAAGTCTACAAAAACTAAGTTGTGTACTTCCCTTTTATTAAAAGGGAGATTAAACAATAGAAATTTGTTGATTGTTAATTTTGTGAGCTAAAAATGAGTTGATGGTTAAATTTGTTTTGTTTAAACTATGGAGTGATGTTTTGAATTTTATTTTAAAGCACATCATATACTTTCTTAATGAGAGATTAATATAAAGGATGAGACCACTTATGATAATCCATAATCGTTTGGCTAAAAAGTAAAGAAAGTAAAACTACTTATACATTTTATAAAATAAAACTATTATGTGTATTAGTAGTGATGCATGATTATACCAAAACACAAATAAAATGTTTGACATTTAATCACCATGTTTATTTGTAAGAATGTGACCATCATTTGGGTGAACCAAAAAGTTAGTAACACCAAAAATTAGCATTTAAAGCAACTTAATAAATGAAAATCATGAGTTAATTCATTTGACTTATAAAATTTGTGGTTAGTTGAAACAAGGTTTATGTTGTGGTGGTGTGGTTGAATGATGAATGTATGCAATGGTGATATGAATGGAATGATGGATGGGTGTTTCAATTCCCCTTATGCTATTGCAGTACAAGAGGTATCAATCCTAAATGAGTGTTTGTGAACAGTTAAGATGTGCATATGAATCTAAGTTAAGACAAATGTAAAGATTGCTTGTCACTAACAATCCTAAGATGAAAATGTAAAATGCAGAAAATAAACTACAAGAACCAAGAACTAAATGCAAATGAAACTGAATGATTGAAAGTAATGAAGCAAGAACAGAAATAGGAACTACAACTAATGAACTAATGCAAGACAAACAATGAACTGTAAGCTAAATGAATGCAACTAGAATGAAACAAGACAATCACAAATCATAAACCAGAGTTCTGGGGATGAACTCGAGCAAGCACTCGACCGAGTGTAGGTCGAGTGAGAGGTCGAGCTGGTTAAATCCGGAAAACAGAGCAACACAATAAAAACAGAGCAATGCTAATACAAATCAATCAACAAGCAAGCAACAGGATTAAGACTTTAAAATCAATAAACAAAGAAGGTCCTGAGGATGGATTCATGGGATGAACTAAGCATTGTGGTTATCTAACTTGGTCAACAAATCTCAAGCAAACTTTGAGCTAACCTCTAGACATATAAATCTAAGACAAGTTTCTCCCACTCTCATGGTCAAGAAACAATCAAACCTATGCAATTCTAGACTTGTTCTCACACAGTAAAGAATCTACACAAGCAGGCATTAAGCAATACATCTCAAACCAAACAAGACCTCTAATCTCTTAGCAAGCCTAATGGTAAGCTCTAGATCTAGCCTTATCTATGCTTCTTAAACATTGGTGTGATGCTAAGAAGCTTGAAATCAGATCCTAACCTCTCAGTTCAAGATCAGCATTAAGAACATCTAGCCTAGAAGAGATCTACAACAATCAAGCTTGACCAAATCACATAAACCACAAGATCAATCCTTCCTAACCCATCCTCAAGATCCTAAGAAGACTACTCACAACAAGACATGATGAAACAAATCAAAAATCCAGAAAATGTTGAAACTTGCATTATTAGAAAGATGAAACAAAGATCTTCAATATTAATCAAAGGACCAAACTCAAATTCTCAATATCTTGAAAGTTATAGAACCAACAAAATATAAGAATCTAGTCTTCTTTCTTAAAAAAGTACAAGATCTTAAAAATAAAATGCAAAAGGAATAAAGCTAAAAAAGGTAAAAACTAGGTTTTTCAGAATATCTAAAAGCTGGACTGCCCTGGTGGCTGTAGGTACAAGGCCTTATATAGGTGGGAAGGTGGAAGCCCTAAAAATAGAAAAAGTCAAAGTAGTCAA
>NC_025701.1:10569842-10597333 GCF_000633955.1 Camelina sativa | reverse complement strand
GTGGAAGCCCTAAAAATAGAAAAAGTCAAAGCAGTCAACGGCTCGGTCAACTCGACCTGTGCTCGGTCGAGCTAGGGGTCGAGCTGGCTTCTCACGTGCAATCTCCACTCGGTCGAGTCCTCCTCAGCACACGGTCGAGTGTCTGGTCGAGTGTGCGGTCGAGTTGGACTCCGGACCTTGTTGTTTCAGCCTTAACTCCCTTGCTTTCTCCTCATGATTGCTTCACATCTCTCCTCCATTGCTTCCATGCTCCTTAAGCTCCAAAATCACCTGTTTATGCATGAAAATATGCAAATGCAATGCAACTAAACTCTAATGCATGATTAGTGCTAAAGCTACACAATAATGGTCTAAATGGATAGCAAAAGATGCAAAAGATGTAAATAAACTAAGGAAAAACAAGGTAAAATATATGAACATCATTAGTTTATTAATTTAGGTTTTCTTCTCCCCTTCTCTGTCTTTTTCCGCTTTGCTAATCTTCTCTTTCCCTTCTAACAGGGGCCAGTCGGCGGCCGGTGGAAAAAACCAATAATAAAAAAGACCAATATTTAACTAATTTTTCTTAATAATAATAATTTACCATGTTTAAAAATCATCAAATCTTTTAGAGTTTTGGTACGTTTGCTCTTTCAGATAACATTGATTATAACATCTACAAAATCAAGAAACAAAAATCAGATTAGACTTAGTTAGAATGAAATTGAATAGGTCAATATTTAAAAAATTACAGTGATTTTTGGATATTGGATTTCTCCATCGTTATCATCTATTTGCCTATTAATAATGTAGGGTAAATCTCTATTTCTTCATCAAAATAATGTTGATATATTGATTCATGGATTTTAATAAATTTAAAAATCCAATTATTAAAACTAAATTTTATTTAAATACTTCTAAATTCCTTAACAAAGATGGAGCTATTCACCTGAATCTTTTTGATATCTCATTATCAATGCTTCCAATTTGTCCACGACTGTTATACGTTCAGGAAATGTTAAGTCATAGTCCCTTACGACATGAGTCTGTATGAAGACGGCTGATAAAATGATATGCGAGGTTAAGAGGATAACCAAGACTAATATGGTTCACATCATCAAAGTCAACATTATCAGCGGATGATCTCTTCACTATGCTATTATGAGTCTTATGTGTTGTACCTGTGAGTGGTTTTTATTGTGTCAGCAATTCTAAAACGCTATCTTAGGATTTGGTTTATAACTAAGGATTTGTTGTGAGAGATGTTTTCAAGTTAAATTAAGATACTTTTCTATAAGACTTCCTAACAATCTCATCAAAAAACAAAAAAAAAAATAACTAATGATTACTAATTAGAGTTTTACTAGTGATTTTGGTGGTTAGCATCTCCAATGGTACTCTATATCTTACTCCAAACTCTATATTTGGAGTAAAATCATCTCCAATAGTATTTTATCTTCTACTCTAAAAATAGAGTAACATTATTCATTTTGCTATTTTTAGAATATAAATTTTTTATTTACAAAGTAATTCCTCAACTATCATATCTTACTTTTTTATACCTAAGCAAAATTATGTAACAAAATTTTACACTTATATAATTTTATATTAAAAATCTGTTAAATTTATTTAAAAATCAAAATACAACAATAACATATATTTAATTTGGAAAATATGATGATATAAGAAACAATAAATATAAAATATATAACTAGTGCCACATGTTTAATTTTAATAATATTTTAATTTTATTGAAGTTTTGTTAAAAATAAAATAAGTGAACATAATTTGTAGATTTTAAAAATAAAAGGTTATCTTAGAAATTAAAAAATAAATAAAAAATATATAATAAACTTAAAATATTTGTTTTAGAGTAAGAAATATAACAACTATTGGAATAAACTTCTGCTCTACTTTTAAAATCTCTATATTTGAAGTAAAATATAAAAATAATCATTGGAGATGGTCTTAGAGAGAAATTGTTAAGCAGAGCATGCAACCACCGGTGGTTGAGGGTGGCGCGCAAGGCCAAGACCGAAGTCCTTGCATATGGACGGACCTGTTGTATGCAATAGCATTGTTCATACTTGATAATTTGATATGGTTTACAATGTAGTATAAACTTGGAAAATCAGTTCTCTAGTGTCAAACATTTATAATAGGAATGTAGTTAATTATACAGTCGAATAAAAATTGTATAGGAGTTTTGGTTCTAAATTTGATTAAATGATCAAACATACAACATTTTTGAGACAGTAATCTCTCGTATTGGTAAAAATTAAAAGCGGTTTTGGTATAACCGGTTTAAACTGAAAATTAGATATAAACCGAACCGAAAAGCTAAGAGCGAGAGAATTAAAAAGCAAAAGAGAAGGAAGAAGAAGGCTCTGAAGTTATCGGAATTTTCGAAACCGTCTTTTTGATTCCGCCGTTTAGCGTCTGACGTGTTCCACGGCGGCAACCTCAATGGACAACGGAGACGGTGGTGCTGGTAACCGTTTATTAGCCGAATCTTTGCCGTTAATCGATACGCGTCTCTTGTCTCAGTCTGAACTTCGCGCTCTCTCTCACTGTTCTTCTCTCTCTCCGTCCTCGTCAGCGTCTCTCGCTGCTTCCGCCGGTGGAGACGACGATTTGACACCAAAGATCGATCGCTCCGTCTTCAACGAGTCTGCCGGTAGCCGGAAACAGACATTTCTCCGTCTCCGCCTTGCGCGCCACCCTCAACCACCGGAACCTCCGTCTCCGCAACGTCAAAGAGACGATTCCTCCCGTGAAGAACAGTCGCAAGTCGCGTCGCGACTCAGATCTCTGTTTAATGTCGATTCGATTCAGAGTAAAGAGGAAGAAGACGAAGAAGAGGAAGAACCCGAAGATAACGAAGGTCAGATCCATTATAACAGCTATGTTTATCAGAGACCAAATCCTGATTCGGTTCAGAACGTTCTGATTCAGGGAACCTCCGGGAATGAAATCAAGAGGAAGCGAGGACGGCCGCGGAGGATTCGTAACCCTAGCGAAGAGACGGAGGTTTTGGATTTAACGGGTGAAGCATTTGTAGATATCTCCATGGATTCAAATCCAGCCAAGAGAAAGAGAGGTCGTCCTCCAAAGAATAGAGATGATTTCAATCAGCCAGCATTGAACTTGGAGAACAGAGAAGGTACAACAATGGTGGATGTGTCTGCATTGGATAAGGAGGAGTTAGTGAACTTGGAGAACAGAGAAGGTACAATGGTTGATCTTTCAGCATTGGCTAATGTTTTAGAGGATCCATATGAAGAAGAGCTGAGGAGGATCACGGTTGGGTTGAAGACAAAGGAAGAGATCTTAGGTTTCTTGGAACAATTGAATGGTGAATGGGTGAATATAGGGAAGAAGAAGAAAGTTGTGGGAGCTTGTGATTTTGGGGGATACTTGCCTAAAGGATGGAAACTTATGCTCTATATCAAAAGGAAAGGTAGCAATTTGTTGCTGGCTTGTCGCAGATACATAAGGTATAATAATAATACTGTTGCTTTAATTGTTTTCATTTGTTCTGTTTATCATGTGTCTGTTTGTAGTTGGAGTATGAGATAGACCTGGAACATAGCATAGAATAGTAACTCACACTCACTTTGTAGCGTTGGATGGACAGAAACCGAGTTTGGTGGTATATAATAGTGTTTCAGTTCTGCTGCTAGACTTTTGATTTGCCCCTCTTGCTTGCTTTTTATCTTCTTGAGGGGTGCTAATGGAATCGCCTATCGTGTGTGTGTATATTCTTTGTCGTTCTAGGATTCTAGCTGCTGTTATCACTTTTTTTGTTCATGGTTATAAAAGATTTCTCTTTTCTTTTTTGACTTTATAGTCCTGATGGGCAACAGTTTGAAACCTGCAAGGAAGTCTCCATGTATCTGCAATCTCTTCTTGTATCCCGAAGCAAGAACTGGCTCAATTCTTTGCAATCTGACAACAAAACTCTGGTACAACAACCAGTGATGGCTAACGAATCTTTACTAGGTAACTCTGACACCATTGACTTGCCTGTTCCAAGCTCTATAACAAATCAGAACCTCCAGATTGGAAGAACCGTTGGTGGTGATGTGTTTGAAGAAGCGAAAGGTGTAGAAAATGGCGATGTAGCAGATACAATGAAAACCAGTCTGGTGGAGAAAGATAATAAGAATGCAGATCTTCTGAATGGAGACGACGGCGATGATGGTATGGAGAAAATAAATGATAACATGGAGAATTTGGCAGCTCTATCGAACCCAAAAGATCAAGAAACAATGTCGAAAGCTAAGGAGTATCAACAGTATATCAGCTCACAAATCCACTGAGTTTGTGTGACCAGTTCGTTTTATCTGGAACAAATTGTTTTCCCATTATTAGAGTTCAGATTTTATGTTTCATGCAAAAAACTAAAGCATGTTTTAGGCTTTTAGCTAAGACTACAGGATATATATAGAATTTGAAAAGGTCAAATGTACAAAACAAAATGGCAGAATCCAAACTTTTTCTTGAAGATCAATGTGTGCAAGTCTTTTTACGTCACCGTACTTAATAGTTTAATTAACAGATAAACCTGACTGATTTTGTAATTGCGTTGACATGAAAATATGTACATGTGTATGATTTGGGTTTTGTGTTGTATTAAAGAAAACGAACAAACCCTTAAAATAATAGGAGTCGGACAAAGAGGACATGTCTTTCTCCGATTGTCACGTAAGCGTAGTTGGCCTTTTACGTTTATTGACTTATAAGCACAAAGTGTTCTTCGAATTTTGATTCGGTTTAATTTAAGGTTCTTTCTGTAGAAAAACAAAACCTTTGAGGTTCTTTTGTAATTTCTAAAACTTTAGGTTCTGAGTTTGTTGACTGAAAAAAGTAGATCCAACGGCCAATATTTATAGGAGGAAGAGAGAGCATCCTAGGGTTACTTAACTTAGTAATCTCGAAATCAATCAAAAATCAAAAGCATCCATTTGATTCAGACTTCAGAGAGACAGAGAGAAGAAGAAGGAAAAAGCCATGGAGAATGAGAGGGAAAAGCAAGTTTACTTGGCCAAGCTCTCTGAGCAAACCGAAAGATACGATGGTACTTTTTTTTTGGATCTCTCTGTTTTGGGAAAATGTTTCTGAAAAATCCGATCTTTTTTTTTTGTTACTCCGATCGAAATCATGATTTGGTTTTACATTTCTGTAAATCTGCTTTATGGATTTGTGTGTTTCTTCTGGTGGGTGTGACTGTGATCTAGATTTAGATGAGCCCTTTAAAGTAAATTTTCTTGTTTTGGTGTTGCTTTGATGATCTGATCAGTCTTGATCTTATGTTGATATGATTTTTAGTTTCTCGAAGAATCTCTTAGTATGAGTCCATTGTTACACAAAGATGGCTAGTATGAAAATGATATAGATCTATGTTTTTCACTTGCGGTCTGTACCTTTTTTCTATATCTTTCAGTAATTACTTTGATGCTGAAGAATGGAAAAAAGTTTCCACATTTTTTAGCTAGATCTGATTCTGTGTAGTAATCTAGAATTGCAAACCAGCTATATTGTTTGTGTATTGCAAACTTGGAACCTAAAATCAGAGATTGGTTTTCTTCAGTACTCAATGCCTTTGTAAACTGTTGTTGCAGAAATGGTTGAGGCGATGAAGAAAGTTGCTCAGCTTGATGTGGAGCTAACAGTCGAGGAGAGGAACCTTGTATCTGTTGGGTACAAGAATGTGATTGGTGCAAGGAGAGCTTCATGGAGAATACTATCTTCCATTGAGCAGAAGGAAGAGTCTAAGGGTAATGAGGAAAATGTCAAGAGGCTTAAGACTTATCGCAAGAGAGTTGAAGATGAGCTTGCCAAAGTTTGTAATGACATCTTATCCGTCATCGATAAGCACCTCATTCCATCTTCTACCGCTGTGGAGTCTACTGTCTTTTTCTACAAAATGTGAGTCATCATCCTGTGCTTCTTTATTCTGTGCCCAATTTTTTTTTTATATCCCAAATGTGGTATGACCTGAAGCAAATTTTTATAGTTGATTTGGATTTTGACCATCCATGTCATTAAGAATGAGATATTGAGGTTTATCATATCCTCTTAACTGAAGTTATATGTTTCTTCCTGAAATGAAATTGATCCATGGTTCTGAAATTCATGAACTTTTTTTCCCATATTTGTTTCACTGTTTTGGCTTTACGTTCATGTTCTTTCTATGTATGTAGGAAAGGAGATTATTACCGTTATTTGGCAGAGTTCAGTTCTGGTGCTGAACGCAAGGAAGCTGCAGATCAGTCTCTTGAAGCATATAAGGTCCACTCATCTTGTTTCTTTCTTTTCTCTTCTATACCTTTCCTCTTATATGTGGTGAGCGAGAAAAACCTAACAAGAGACCTCCTTATTCGTACTGGCTTATATAGGCTGCTGTTGCTGCTGCAGAGACTGGTTTGGCACCCACACATCCAGTTAGACTTGGCTTGGCATTGAACTTTTCCGTTTTCTACTATGAGATCTTAAACTCTCCTGAAAGGTTTGTTCCGTTCGCTTATTTCTGGATAGAACATGCAATTGAATCAATGGCCACTTTCTAACGGTCTGAAACTATGTGTTGTACAGCGCATGCCAATTGGCTAAGCAAGCATTCGATGATGCAATTGCTGAACTCGACAGCCTCAACGAGGAATCGTACAAGGACAGCACTCTTATTATGCAGCTACTTAGAGACAATCTCACCTTGTGGACTTCAGACCTCAACGAGGAAGGAGGTAATCTTATTTTATTTTATTCCCCTATCTGCCTCTGATGATTAATAGTTTCCTAAGAATCAAATAAGCCTTTTAAATCTTGTTCGTTCTTGAACTGTTAAGAGCCTCAACTTTGAGTGGAAATGTTCTGGGAACTCGAAACCATTAATCTGGATTCTCATTTCAGTGTCCTTTATACATTTATTCCTATGTGCATAGTCGTTGGATTCTAGCTATTTTGTAGGAGTTTGTAGCAGAAAGCTTAAGCATACTTGTTACTCTTCCAAAGCTTTTTTTTTTTGTGTTTGAAAAACTTTGAATCTGCAGCTTACACTCAACTTTTTTTATTTTGTTCTCTTAGATGAGCGAACCAAAGGTGCTGATGAGCCTCAAGATGAGGTATGAAAAGCCAGTTTCGTTGATATTTAAGCTGCATTAAAACGATTTTTCATCATTCATTTGATTGAAAATTAGACACTACTAATGGAAGCACTGAATCATTTTGCAGAACTAAATCGTGAATCCTTTGTGAGAAGAGAAGCGTCTCTTGCTGCATCTTGAATCTTGAACTGGAGATAGTAAGCGCTGCTACTCAGAAAAGAATGTGTAATTTTAATTTTATGTCTTTCTTGATGATGTTTCAACAAGATCTCGAACTTTCCACAGCACATCACTGCGTATCGTCAACCTTCTTATGATGGTTGGAGTCTGTTTTACGCTTTAGTTTGCTTCTTTGTTGTTTGAATTGAGCCACCACCAGGCATCATTTGGGTTTTTGTTTATCAGAATATTTAGGAGTATCATCGTTTCAACATTAAAAACAAAAATTGACTAATCTTATGAGTTCCCAGCTCTTGTAAATGTCATGGAAGTCTAAATTTTACGCTGCAATCTACTTTCTCCTCCGGACACATTTGTGGAGATGAGGTGACAAAAAATCTGAACCAAACCTGTATAGCCAGCCTGTAGGGTTAGTCTCTATCTCTCTGCTAAAGTCTAAAATGGCTAGAACAAAGGCAGAATAGATTGAAATCCTCGATTGGTTCTCTCAACCTATCACACAAAAGAGTCAGGAAGGATCTTTTAAGTATGGCACTCGTATTGGGAATAATGTCGTATGAACTGTTTTACCACGGCTTACAACGATTTTCACAAACGATTTTCACGTTATAGAAATCTTTGTTTTCATTATGTTATTAGACTATTAGTTGAAAACTAATCGTTCCCACCAGAGTCCATACATCTTAATTTGTATTCCGCTAAATCGACCAAACATATCTATTCACAGACAACATTACTACTTTTTTTTTGGTCCACCATATCTATGTTTATGTCTAAATAATCAACTTTTCCACCGACCTTTATTTAATCCCAGTTGACCTCAATGTATTTCCCATTGGATGGACACTTGTGGAATGAATTATTTTGAAGAACAAAAATCACGCAACAAAGATAACTTCAAATTTGAGCTCAAAGTATTCCCATTGGACACTTGATTATTTTTTTTATAAATAAGATCGACAAGTCAAAAGTTGTGCCAATCGATTTGACATTTTCATCAAATCAGTAACAACAAATGCTGATTATGATTATACGTAGCATGAAACTATTGTTTTGAAAACGTATTACGTGTACCAAAGAGAGGGGATAAAAGAGCAGAGAATGAAAAATATAATCTCTGCAAGAAAGAATGAGGATCCCTCTGCTATTGGTGAATCAATATATGCCTCCAGAACAAAGCCAAACAAGAATCGATCTCATCTCTTGCAGCCGAAAGTAGAGGCAAATTTTGTTGTGCTTTTACGAATCCATAACTTAAAAAGTTAAATTATATAAAAGAAAATAAAATGAAAAAACAAGTTAGCGTTACGTAAGATATGAAGGTTGCTGCTTAGCTCACGAGAGGATCGTGTTTATATATAAAAACTAAAAGGGTTTTAGCTCAGCTCCTCCAAAACCCTAATTTTCACTGACGTTTTTTTAATGGATTGGGCCGTTATTTTTTTGGGCTTTTTCTAACCAAATCCACTCATTAAGTAAGGTTCCAGCAGCAAAACAAGTTAACGTAAGATATGGAGTAAATTTGTGTTGCTCGTAAGATATTTTTGAACATCGTCAAAGTACTAAAACGTCAAATGCTTGTATTTTAGCTAAAGAAAAAAAGAAAAAAGAAACATTGACCATGTTTTACATTTGTGCTCCTCAAATGTTTTTGTGTAAACGTTAAAAACATTTAGGTCGAAAACATTTCAGTTTGTAAAAAGATGTTTGGTTAAAATTACATATAACACCACATAAGAAAGTTCAACCAAATTAGAAAAACTGATTCAAGGATAATGACATTCACCTACTACAACACTCACCGATAAAAAGGATAAAAATTTGTATGCAAACCTAATCCAAAAAGTTCTCACTTAATTAAAAAAAAAAAAACACATCCTAATAATTTAATATCCTGATGATTAAAATAACAAATCAACCAATGATAATAACACAAATCCCCCACCAGTCACACCACCAACTCTTTTTCGTCACTCCTTTTTTTTTTTTGGGTTCATTTTTCTTGACGTCTTTAAAAACACACAATTTACACAACGAACGAGCACATAAAGCTACTGTATATAGCAAGAAGCTAATCACAAAAAAAAATCGAAACTTAGACGCGGTCTAAACCGGACCAGAATCATCAGAGTCGTCGAATCCAGTGAAACACAAAGCTTTTTTTTTTTTTGGTCCTGATGAATCTTTTGATTGAAAATGCGGGTTTATTATATATTAGGAGAACCATCTCCTCCTCGTAAAATACCCTCCCCTCACCTTCAGAGTTTGTCATCTGAATCGGACTACGACACAAGATATGTCGTCTTTACTCTCTCTTCTCAATGCTTCAGCTGTTAGTTCCTTTGCTGCTTTCTGCGGATCTTTCACCCTTCTTGCTATCTCCATTGCCTCATCATTTGTCATCACCTGTTTTACATCATCATTTCAAAACACTCAGTAAACAAAGAGATGGATTGGTTTCATTCGAAAGCAGAATCAATCTATATATATATATATATATATATATATATATATTCCTTTACCTTCCAAATGCCATCACTGGCCAGGAGAAGAACATCTGTCAAGCTATCTACAGTGGCTTCTTTGATGTCAGGTTCTGAGCTCAGGTGTGTCTTAAGTCCCTTGTCTCCAAAGGCACGAGACACAGCTAACTGACCATTCACCCGAGGAACATCCCCTGTTAGATCCAAAACCACAGAATCCTTATTCAACAATCATTCAACATAATCAAAACTGGAACAAACTAAAAATGCTGAATCAAAAGTTTAGTTGGTTTACCAGGTAGATTGGATACAAATCCACCTCTATCCTCAATGCTGGACCTTTCAGTACGGGGCTCATGATCTGTACTCATCTGCGTTGTTGTGCCTCCTCGAGAAAGAACTGCTCTTGAATCACCAACATTAGCTACCCACAACTTCCTCCCGTTAATCAATATCGCAGTCACAGCCGTAGACCCACCACGACCCAAGTCAGAACTATTAGATAGAATAGCCTGGTCTGTCTTCTCATAAGCTTTTGCTATAGACCTTCGAGGATCAACCCAGAACTCTCCCTGAACATAAAAAAAAACAATCAAAACCATATGAATATTGCATGAGCAAAAGGCAGCAACCAACCACTTTAATAATAACCCCCCAAGTATGCTATATTGCTATGTCCATGGACCAAAAGGAACCATTGCAGACCAAAACCAAAAGAGTAATCTATATAGTAGTTTACCTCCTTGAGGATATTGGAGAAGAGACGTTTCTGCAAGTAGGCAGGGACACTATCACCCATATGACCATCATAAATAGCAAAAAGACCCAATTCATGGTCTTGGACGTTGATAAAGTTAGCAACATGATAATCTTCCATAGGATGGTTAGCTTTCCCTTTGACTAGACTAAACCCATACTTGATAATCCCTTCATCACTTCTTCCTTTACCTGATCGAGATGACGATTGTCCTCCCACAACCTTCAAAAACCAAACACGAATATAAAAAAGCTCAGATCTTTCACTTCAAAACATCACTCTTCTTCTCAAAGAACCACAACAACTAGCAAGAAGCTTTTTTTTTGTGATAATTTTCTTCAAACATGAAAAGGGGCAAAAAAAAAAACAGAGTAATCCCAATACCACCGATCCAGAAGAAACACAATTTTTACAAAAAATCTCACCTTTGTGACACATCTCAACCATTAACACTAAAAAAAAATGAAGGGAAGAACAAAAAAAAAAAAAGAGTGAATCTTTTCTCTTTACCTCAGAAGCGGAAGTGAAGCAACAAAATTTTCCCATTTTCTGAATCGAAGAAGTTTTCTCCGATTATTCAACTTTTCGCAGATTTATATATACACCAATAAACAAACCAATCTGCAAAAAAAAAAAAATTCACCAAAGCAAAAAATCAAAACCTCGAAAACAAAAGAGGGCAACGAATCATTACGAAGGTAGCTAAACAGAAGAAGGAAAAGGAGGGATTTTTTTACCAGGTGAGATAAACCCTAAAAATTGTGTGATTGAATTGAAGAAGAAGAAGAAGAAGAAGAAGAGATACTCTCAAACAAAAACGATAAATCCACAAAAAGTCTCTGCGACGAAGTCTTCGCTCTCTTTCTTTCTTTCGTTTTTTTTATGTCTTTTTCCTAACGCTAAATTTTTTATTTATTTATACATATTTATTTTCATTTAATTCATTTGTATTTTTTTTGGTATTGCATTTGGCGTGCTTCATCAATATTAAATCTTTGTTTTATGCCCTTTAATATTGACTCTTGATTTATGACCATTTATAACTTCCTTCTTTGCGTCCGATTATTTAATTTTGGTAACAGTAATTGCTTTTTTTATCTTCACGTTTCATTATATTTAGTTAAATGATTAGTAAAAATACTTGGAATTAGAGTAAAAATGAGGGGTTAGATATAACATATAAGAATTTTTTGGGTCAAAAGTGAAATAAAAGAGAAGATAAGGGGGGAAGTTTGAGATAAGTGTAAAATGAAATTAGGGGAAGAAAAAAAAAAAGAAGAGAGAGAGAAAGGGCTGGGGGAGCAAAAAGAAAAGAGTGATCTGGTCAAAGATAAATTAAAAATAAGCTGCCCATTTTTAATTTAATTAGTCTCTTCTTTTGCTATTTGGCATGTTGACTTCCTCTTCCTTCCTTTACATTTATGATTTATATCATCTCCTTAACAAATCCCTATATTTTGTACATTTTTTTATTTTATGTATGCGTTTTCACTATTCCGACATCCTATATGTGCGCAAAAATATTTTTTTATGGGAGTATTATTTAATTCTTGAGGTTGAATACAAATATTTTTTAAAAATTTACAATACTCTAGTAGTATTAACTAAGCAAAATTGTTGTCTTTTTAATAATAATTTAATTTATTTTTCTAAAAATATAGTTATTTCTTCACCCGTTATATTTTCTGTAGTATCTCCTATATATTAATAGAAGAACATTTTGGCAAAAAAGCTGAGGTGTCAGAATTACAGAGCTCAAGACACTCTTTCCTTTATTTGTCATCAGCTTTTAAAAATATTTCCTTTTTTTTACTATTGTGTTTTTCCAAAAAATACAATTAATACCCAAAATTAAAATTTTATATTATTTTTCTAACTTAATTATATCCTTTAATTATATTTTCATAAAATCTTTAAAATGAATTTTAAGAACTCTTTGTTCATATGATATAATAATATAAGATTGATATTATAATAACTCTCACGGATTAAATTTTAATTATTATACCAATTTTTTTTATAAATATATACTACACAATCGAATTTTAAATATTTCAATTACCCAAGAATATAATAGATTTCTGTAAATAAAAATTGCAGTAAAAATATTAAATAATTAGTTTATACCGCACTATGTGCGGATTGTTACCTAATTAACTATTAACTAAAAAACTCTTGACCCGTCGTTCTTTACGTGGAATACGTCTAACTAATATCCAAAACCAAAGGACTATTTAAAGTCTTAATATATTTGTTTTCTTTGTTTTGTATAATAGTATAATTTGTAGTATAAGGTAAATGTATGTATCGATTACACGAAAATTAATGCATGAAATTAGCCGCTTTCCGAGAAAAACATATCCATTTTGGATTTGATGGATTAACACGAACACGATTGCGTTAAATTTACCTTTTGTTTTAACAGCTAAAGTTATAGTATTAGTACTTAAAATTAATTGAGTTAAATATAGTAAAATATCAGGTCTCTTGGCATTACCAGAATCTCAAAGTATCAACGAATGCGACAAGAAAGTGGAAAGGGTCAAAGGCTTCGACGCGTTTACTAGCCATCTTTTGTTTCTTCATTTAATGTGATTCGCACACATTTCATGACTTTCTTGACCCCCCCACATAACCCTTTGCTTTGTTTTTCTTTTCTTCCTTTAATTAAAACACATNTAAAACACATATCAATAGCTATACTACCTAGTTCCCTTATTTGTACTACTACATCAGATTTATTTGATTGCTTTGCCTAAAACAAACGATTTCTTTCTTTAAATATTAAACGTGTTCGTCTAATCCTCCGTGATATGTTCCTCCAAATTCGCTTCATAGGTCCCCTAGTAATGTGTACAGTTGTTACATCATGTACTCATTTCTTGCTATGGGCCTTTTATGATCCCAACCCATTTATTTTGAAAATTCAAAGAGTTTGATCTTAAGAGTTACTATGTATATACAATACTATATATAGTATGAGTTATGTATATACTGCAACTACTGATTTGTTTTATTCTATGATCAATATCAGCTTATGTGAATGGCTTCCATCAGCATTACTCTACTGCTGCCCTGCTATCCATCCAATTTCTTCCTAATGATTCGTTTCAGGCCTAAGTGATCTCTCCCACTTGGAATCAGTGTTCTGTAAAGCCAATCATTCAACAGCAAATTGTTAACCTCAAGAGCACATGAACCCCACTAATAACACCAACAAATACCAAATATACAATTACAGGGAGAACTATTAAAGATGACATATAGATTCAACACTTTTGGTGCACAGGTTTATTAAAGTTTTCTGAAGATAGCTACTGGATCAGAAACAGATTCTGGATGAATTCTCTTCCCAACATGGCAACATTTACAAGTTCGTGAAATACTCGCATAGTTTTATTTATGTTATAAGAATGAGATAGGTTGTTGCAAACAGCATAATGTTTCTGTAAATCGCTGAGCAAGCTTTCACAAAGAGCATGTATTTGCAAGAGGAGAGAGAGAGAGAGAGATAAGGAACTGACTTTGCGAGGTAAACTTCAGTCAAATGCATAGGGATCATCAGCATATGGGTTGAGAGAGCCTTCTGAAAACAAGTCTCCAATATTTGCAGAGTGAGGTTGACCAGTCATCATTCTTCCCTGTGATTAAAATATTATGCAGTTAAGTCAGGAAACATTTTAGAAACCTAGCATTACAACAGCATCATCCATAACTTCTTGACTTGGAAACAATTTCCGCACTTCTTAATGTGAACTAAGTGCCGGACTGTATTTGTGGACCTTAGATGCTGCTTGACATTTTCCTCAGCATTATACATGGATAGAACTAACCACACCTAAACCTTGGCTAAGCGGCCCTAAGCAGTTATATGAAAATTCTGAGCTCCTATCACCTGTCAGATTATCTATATTATTACTAAGGGAGATGAGACGGAGTAAAAGTTACAGAAAACTATTGTGCGTTTCATGAAAATATGATGTTTTTCCTACTATCAGATTTACTCTTATACTCTCTGATTCAGCACTAATTTAAGCATCAGCAAAAGTAGTGAACTTCTATTTCACCTTGGCGATACTTTTGGGGGTCTTCAATTTTGGTGTCGTCTTCAATTTTGGTGTCAACCTAGTACTGCGTCTTTGTGGCTCCTGTTGAAAAAGAATGTAAAGCAACGTTTCTTGAATATGTTATATTTCTTGTTTGAATGGAGATGGATTAGGTACCTCAAACATGGCTGTGTTTCTTGTTTTTCTTCGTTTCGTAACCCTCCCATTGTTTGTTTCAACTTCATACTCATGATGAGATACCTGCCGAGTTAAACCACAGACCAAACGATGAGGTTGATTATGATGTGAAAATGTAAAGATTCAAATGCTTACCCTGCTATGATGCTTTGGATTTGGAATGCTCAGGACGCTTCCTGTCTTTACGTTGTGAACTTTCTTCAATATTTTGGACACAGGTGTTGCTTTTGCCTTAACAAAAGGAGAGTCCTGCATTTGATCCATGAGGAATTGGTTATATGTGCGTAGCCTTGACAAAGCAGGAACGAACAAAAATATATAGTTGATTCTCTGCCTGTTCGTCGTCATGATCTGCCCTTACTCTTAGATGCTCACTTCTTTTGCTACCACCAAGACGAGAATTTTTCGAAATTGAATAGTTCTACAAAATAATAAACATCATGTCAACTATGAACTATATGATGCAACCCTAACAGTATCCAGTTACGAATACATCTTTCCCATATATTACCCTGTTTATGTTATTTTAAGCACATATCTTAAAGTCGATTAGTTAACCACTAGTGAGAAAGTGAAGTTCACTCTAACCTTGTTTGAGTTTACTTCTTGCTCTTCAGGTGGATTGTCGCTCATCACCTTCCACTGTAACTGCACCAAAGCTCTTTGTCTCTCTTCCTGCAAGGCTACCCCATTAGTTAAACCCATAAAGATTCATCTTACAATGAATCCTATTATGAAGCACTTACTTTTTTCCTTTGAAGATCTAATTCTTCTTGCAGATTCTTACAATCATCTTCATACTGACACTTGAATACTTTCAACTGAACATCATGCTCACTCTTGAGAGCTGTTATCCTCTGGATAAATATACAAGCTATTTAAATACCAGAGGCTATATACTCTTGCATCAGTCTGAACAATAAAGTTATATCTGTGGGTACCTCTTTCAGTTCATTTTCAGCCTGAATCTGATTTTGTCTCAGCTCCTGGTCATACTTAGCTTTGAGGTTGAGCTCCTTACTCTCATGCTCCTCCCGAATACTGAGAATCTGGGGATGCAGATTTTATCAGTTTATTTGCGATATAGTTATTACTTGGCTTGACATGCTGTCATACAAACTTTCAAACACATAAAACTTACAACTCAACCTAGTTTGATTAATTCATTCTCATCTATACAACTCCATGATTGGTGATGGTCAACCATCAGGTTTCTATGAAATCTAATAACACTCATTGATTTGGACAAGTAGAACAATGCAAGAAATCAGTAAGAAGATAACTGGGGATAGCTTTTAGTCCAAAAAGTTTATCAATGAGTCACAATATATGCAAAGTATCAATCGATGAGTTCAAAGCTATGCCATACATACCAGAGAAGCATGTTCCTTTTGAATGGTCAGCAGTTTCTCCTTTGCTTCTTCTTTGCAATCGGAGAGTTCTTTATCATATTTAGTGGACAACTCATTGATAATCTTTTCAACCTGAAATAAGAACCACCAAAAGCATCACC
Organism: Camelina sativa; assembly: GCF_000633955.1. Lineage (NCBI taxonomy): Eukaryota > Viridiplantae > Streptophyta > Magnoliopsida > Brassicales > Brassicaceae > Camelina > Camelina sativa. The sequence goes on along the minus strand of NC_025701.1, from coordinate 10,581,071 downwards.
AACTGCTCAGTAGACTGCAAACAAAAGATACTGTATTCATATATACCTTATCCTTTTCAGCATTAATAATTTCCTGCTTCTCCACGTCATACTTCCTCCTAATATCATTAATTGCCTGCAAAATAACATATACAGATCAAATTTTCTTTGCATATTGATTACATTCAGCTAAGGGTCGTTGGTGAACCCTCACGACACTAGTTTTGCAAGTATTAGTATATATGAAACATTGCTTCAGATATACCTGGTCATTCCTCTGTGATAATTCTTTCAAGTGTCTTGATAATTCCAACTGTTTGCTTTCTAGCATCATATCATATTGCTTCTTTGCTTCTACAAGCTTAGTTTCAGCATTTACCAGTAACTCCTTGTCCTGCAATGGGATTCATATTTGATAAGTACTAAAAGTGGATTATAAACCATAAAGCTATCCCCTATAATCAACTTTTTAGACCTTAATAATTTGTTGGTTCAACTTCTTCTCGTTTTCATTGCACTGGTGGACAAGACGCCCTTTCTCCTCTATGACGGTTTGGAGCTCGTTCACCTCTTTCGCCAATAAATCCGCCTGCAGCTGATGGCTCTCACTCTCTTTCTGTAAAGCCTCTAGTTTCTCAACTTGTCTCTGTGCATCTGCCTGCATTTTCTCGTAATTTTCTTTGTTTTCCATTTCTAATGATGCAAGCTTCAATGACAATTTTTGCTGCAAGATATACAAGAAGTAATTTAGCATTGCAGGCATACAATAGATACAGGGCATACGGATAGAAAATAATTTGTATAACCTTCTTATCCTCTGATGTCTTCACACTTTCCAATAAAGTTTCTATTTCCTCTTTCAGCTTTGAAATCACTGCTTCTGTCTCAGCATGTTTTGAAACTAGTCCTTTGGCTTCAGCCTCCAGTTTTTCAATGGTCTGGCTTGTAGAGCAGCGTATACCAGAAAGTTGAGATATTAAAGACTCCTTATCAGTCTGGAGCTCAACTATTTTTTCATTTAGCTCCTTGCCTGCTGATTCCAAAGCTTCTTTTTCGGCAGTTACGCTAAATAACTCACGCCGGAGTTGATCGAATGATCTTTGAGCACGATCAAATGCAAGAGCTCTGTCTTTTTGCACCAACATAAAGTGGGTATCATAGAGGCCACTTAGTTGATCAAACTTCTCCGTGAAGGTCAAATTCTTTTTATCCAGCTTAGTCAACTCGGCTGCCAAGTAGCGGACAAGGTCATCGAGCTTTTTAACCTCCTGTTCGGAGCTGACCAGTTTTTCAAACAGTTCATTTGCACTCAGCTGAACACTCGACTTTTCTTTTTCCAACTTCTCTTGGATACTAACAAGGTCTTTGACCTCGTCTTCTTTTGTTGTTAACTCAAGATGCACATTTTCTAGTTGGGAATTCAAGTTTTCAACGTTGAGGTTTCTTTCGGCTGCAGTTGCTTCCAACTTTGTTATCATAGCATCTGCCACAGAGGAATCACTCAATAAGAATATACAATTGCTGTAGATCATGAACATTTTTCACAAACAGTAAGATATATTTAAGCTCTTCAAATCGTAATCTAGAACAAGACTATTTCAACCATCACTTTTCACTGCATGTGACCAACGGCATTGTGAATTCATGTAGAACAAGACACAAACCTTTCTCCTCTATGATACTGGCAGTTCTGCCCTGTTCATTTAGATAGTACATTTCCTTCTTTTCTTTCTCGAGTTTGAGCTCCTCAAATTCCTTATCTCCTGCATTTTTGACTCAAAGATGTTACAAACTTGGATACCAGTTGCTTTTCAAGTCAGAAGTAGAATAATGCAACAACTTACTGCTTGTGATGTTCGCTTTAGCATCATCTAATCTTAAAGACATATCTTGCAACTGCTGGTTTAAAGAGTCTATTGCTTCTGTACTAGTATTGAATTTGCTCTCGAAAAAGTCCTTATCCTTCTCAGCTGCAGATGAAAATTAAGAAACAGATAAAGCAAAAAATCAGATATGATACTTCACAAGATCAGATGACTTTATGATCATTTAATGTTACACAAGCTCAGGTATGACTGTATTCTTACCATCCTGAACTTGGGAAGCCAAATGCTGCAGAGTCTCAGTAAGCTGATCACACAGAGCCTTTGTAGAAGAGAACTTAGACTCCAATCCTCTCCAAAGCTTTTCATCTTCCTTTTGCCTAACTCTGAGCTTAGCATTCTCATTAAAAGCGTTCTGCAGTTTATCCTCTAAGGCATATACATGCTCCATTGACTTTTTCAGCTTACTATTCTAAGACCATGGAAAAGCAAAAATTCCATCAAAATTAGGTGGTGAAATATGTATCTGCGATGAACTCAGGAGAACAAAAACAAGAGCTCAAACCTTCCGATCACAACGAAATTTCCAATACACAAATCATAAAACAGAAACCTAGCAATATACCTCACAAACACATCCATCGAATCTATAAGTTCGTAAACACAAACAATGAATGAAGAAAACAAGATAGCTTCCAAAATACCGCCAGTTCTAGATCTGTTCTCATAGCCGCCTGATCCTTCACCAGTTTCTCTGTTAAACAACCGTAAAATCGTCGGAGTCATCATAACTGTACGATTCGAGAGAGGCGGAGTGAGATAAACAAGAGAAGTACCTGCAGTGAGCTTCAGATTCGAGAAACTTCCGGAGGAGACGGAATCCTGCGGCGGACGAGGGGAAAAGGAGTGCGTCTTCGCCGATCCAGACATCGATCGGAGTTGATCCAAGCTCTTCATCGCCGGAAACCCTAACTTCTGCATCTCGAGATCGTAAGGAACAAAAATAGAAGAAATCGATCACTCGCTCTAGGTCTCTCGCTCACTCTCACTCACAATTTCTCTCGCTCACGGAGATCGAGATTGTAAGAAACAAAAAATGACGAAATCGATCCTTCGCTCTTGGTCTCTCGCTCTCAATTACTTGCTAGCGCTCTCGGATTGAGTGAGAAAGAAATCTAAAATCAATTGGGCGCCAATAACGTCGGTGGTGTTTATTTATACCGGAGAAGCCGATTCATTCTCCTCAACGGCATGCTGACATCAGAGACTTAGGAATATCGCAGGGGACACGTGGCATGACCGACGGCTGAGATTAATTATCAGCGAGCCATTTCGATCGACTTCTTTGTTTTTCATTTTCTTCGCCGCCATTTCAACGATATATACAACAATCCACAAACTCCCCAGGCCATATTACATATAAATCATAAATGGGGTTCGTGTATACAACAGGTATGCGGTATATATATAATAATCAATCTATATAATTTTCGTGCACAAGTTCTATATTTTAAAAAGAAACAAATTATTGTAAAAAGTGTATCAAACTCTCTGTTATGCAAATTTCGTCTTTAAGGGAGTTTTAAATTATTGTCAAAGATAAACTAATCATGTGCCCTAGGTGGAGAAGAAGCATAAATAACGATTTACATGTTCCATACACACGAACGAATCATGGGTCCAAACTCCAAACTGCTGAAGTTCATGTTGAACTCTGCACTCCTAAGGCTAAGAGGTACAAACATCTAAGCAAGCATGAGGTAGATACTAGGACATAGTCTGAGAGAGGAAAGCAATGTATTGTGGTGGATACAGCTTTTATTAGTATGTTTCTATCATTCTATGAAACGGCAGTACATAAACAATAGAGGTGGAACTTGTTAAAACTCTGTTGTTCAATGTGTTTGATATATCCATCTAGTGAGGATCCATATCAGTCAAGTAGTTTCTGTTTTAGTATTTCTAATTGAAAGACAATCAATAAGAGTTTTATTCCTTGAATCAGCTGGTCTGCATTCATCATATGGCTGTAAAAGACATGAAAACATCCAGCACATAAACACAAAGCTATGGAATTATGAATTCAACATACTCAAAACTGTCATATATGGAGTCATAAGTCGAGCTTGTACTGAAGCAACTACATTTTTTTAAAAGTTGAGAGATTGGCAGCTACTTACGCAAAGCGCAGTGCTTTATGAGCTCCATGAGCAAATTTGAGAATAAGAACAACAGTTAGGAGGGTCTTGATCGACCATAAGCACAGAGACAGAGAGAGAGAGAGACCAGCAATGCAAACCAAATCCACAAGATGCGCACAAAAAGTTACTAGATTAGTGGCCAAATTACTTGAAATAATCCTCACAATCAGGCACCATTATCCTGATAACAACCCTACCAATACAACTAAAAGGATCCAACAACGAAGAAAAGTGATAATTCAATTGCATATCTCACTAAAAGGGTTCACATCTCACAAACATCAGCAGCAAAAACCCAGAAACCCTAACAAAACACCCCCAAAAGAACATCATAAACGAAACCTTACAAGTAAAACTTTCCCAATCAATTTAAACCTCGTCTTCATGGAGAAGCATATTTGGGATTCCTTTGTTAACCGGAAACTTCCGTCCAGTCTCAGGGCAAACAAGCGCACCTTCCTCAAGGTGAAGCTCTAGCAACGCGTGGTGGAGTTTCTTAAGAAAAGACTCATCCGATTCCAGAACCGCCGCATCCGGTGAATCCTCAGGTAACTCTGCATATCCCATGGAACGAGCACCTTCCACGAGAGCTTTCCACTCGAGCTTCGCGAACATGTGCCTGATAAAATCGGGATTGAAATCGACTTCCTTCTCAATCACGTTCCCAGCTTCGATCCGCAGAGGAAACCCATTGGTGACTCCTTTGATGTTGCAGGAAAGCATATTGTGCGTTATCAGCCTCATCTCTCTAGCTTCTCTCTGGCAAAACCTAGGAAGAGAAAAAAGTAAGAGAGGAAGAAAAAGAATTGAAGAAGACGAAGAGGCTGCTCTGCTAAAGCGGCTGAGGGTTTTTTTTTGTGTATCAAGTGCCACCTGGCTACTGCGTTATTTTGAGAGTCTGACGTCAGCAAACCGCGTAAGTTTTACGCAGCTCTATAAGCGCGTGGAGTAAATATATTTTTTCCCCCAAAAAAAAAAATTGCCGTTAGCAGAAGGAGTCGGCTTCTCCGGTATAAAACACCACCGACGTGTTTGGCGCCCAACTTTATTTCAGATTCATCTCACACAATTTCGAGAGAGCGCGCAAGATATTGAGAGAGAGAGACCTAGAGCGAGTGATTGATTTCTTCAATTTTGTTCCTTACGATCTCGAGATGCAGAAGTTAGGGTTTCCGGCGATGAGGAGCTTGGATCAACTCCGATCGATGTCTGGATCGGCGAAGACGCACTCCTTCTCCACTCGTCCGCCGCAGGATTCCGTCGCCTCCGGAAGTTTCTCGAATCTGAAGCTCACTGCAGGTTTTTCTCTTGTTTATCTCATTCCGCCTCTCTCGAATCGTACTTTTATGATGATTCCGACGATTTTAAGTTTGTGTAACAGAGAAACTGGTGAAGGATCAGGCGGCTATGAGAACAGATCTAGAACTGGCGGTATTTTGGAAGCTATTCTGTTTTCTTCATTCATTGTTTGTGTTTACGAACTTAGATTCGATGGATGTGCATTTGAGGTATATTGCTAGGTTTGTGTTTACGATTTTGTGTATTGGAAAGTTCATTGTGATCGGAAGGTTCGAGCTCTTGTTTCTTTTCTTGTTTTTGTTCTTCTGAGTTCATCGCAGATACATATTTCACCACCTAATTTTGATGGAATTTTTGCTTTTCCATGGTCTTAGAATTGTAAGCTGAAAAAGTCAATGGAGCATGTCTATGCCTTAGAGGATAAACTGCAGAACGCTTTTAATGAGAATGCTAAGCTCAGAGTTAGGCAAAAGGAAGATGAAAAGCTTTGGAGAGGATTGGAGTCTAAGTTCTCTTCAACAAAGGCTCTGTGTGATCAGCTTACTGATACTCTGCAGCATTTGGCTTCCCAAGTTCAGGATGGTAAGAATACAGTCATATCTGAGCTTGTGAAAATCATGTATGATTGGTTGCTTTATCTGTTTCGTAATTTGCATCTGCAGCTGAGAAGGATAAGGACTTTTTCGAGAGCAAATTCAATACTAGTTCAGAAGCAATAGACTCTTTAAACCAGCAAATGCAAGATATGTCTTTAAGATTAGATGCTGCTAAAGAAAACATCACAAGCAGTAAGTTGTTGCATTATTCTATTTATGACATGGAAAGCAATTGGTATCCAAGTTCGTAACATCTTTGAGTCAAAAACGCAGGAGATAAGGAATTGGAGGAGTTCAAACTTGAGAAAGCACAGAAAGAAATGCTTTATCTAAATGAACAGTGCAGAACTGCCAGTCTCATAGAGAAGAAAGGTACGTGTTTTGTTTTATTTCAATTCATAATGCCATTGGTCACATGCAGTAAATAAAAATGGTTGAAATAATCTTGTTGGAACCTAAGGCTTGTAGAGCTTAAATATGTGGCCACATAGAAAAGTAGATGGGAACAAGCAATGTTTCTGAAAAATGTTCATGACTAAAGCAATTTGGTCTTCTTATTGAGTACTTCCTCTGTGGCAGATGATGTAATAACAAAGTTGGAAGCAACTGCAGCCGAAAGAAAACTCAACATTGACAACTTGAACTCCCAGCTAGAAAAGCTACATCTTGAGGTAACAACAAAAGAACACGAGGTCAAAGACCTTGTCAGTATCCAAGAGAAGTTGGAGAGAGAAAAGACAAGTGTTCAGCTGAGTGCAGATAAACTTTTTGAAAAATTAGTCAGCTCAGAGCAGGAGGTTAAGAAGCTAGACGAATTTGTCCACTGCTTGGTAGCTGAGATGGCTAAATTAGACAAAAAGAATCTGACCTTCATCGAAAAGTTTGATAAACTAAGTGGCCTATATGATACTCACTTTATGTTGCTGCGAAAAGACAGGGATCTTGCATCGGATCGTGCTCAAAGATCATTTGATCAACTCCAGGGCAAGTTATTTAGTGAAACAGCCGAAAAAGAAGCTCTGCAATCAGCAGGGAAAGAACTAAAGGGAAAAATGGTTGAGCTCCAGAACGACAAGGAGTCTTTAATATCTCAACTTTCTGGGGTACGCTGCTCTGCAAGCCAAACCATTGATAAACTGGAGTCTGAAGCAAAAGAACTAGTTTTAAAGAATGCTGAAACAGAATCAGTGATTTCGAAGCTGAAAGAGGAGATAGAAACTTTATTAGGAAGTTTGAAGACATCAGAGGATAAGAAGGTAAAAAAAAGATTTCTATCCCTATGCACGTTAAAACTGTATCTAATGCACGTTAAAACTGTATCTAATGCATGCTTGCAATGCTAATTTCTTTTCTTGCATATCTTGCAGCAAGAATTGTCATTAAATATTTCATCATTAGAGATGGAAAACAAAGAGAAATGCGAGAAACTGCTGGCAGATGCCCAGAGACAAGTTGAGGAATTAGAGACCTTGCAGAAAGAGAGTGAGAGCCATCAGCTGCAGGCGGACTTATTGGCAAAAGAGGTGAACGAGCTCCAAACCGTCATAGAGGAGAAAGGGCGTCTTATCCACCAGTGCAATGAAGACGAGAAGAAGTTGAACCAACAAATCATTAAGGTCTAAAAAGTTGATTATTGGGCATGACTTTATGGTTTTGAATCCACCTTTTTAGTACTTATCAAATATGAATCCCACTGCAGGACAAGGAGTTACTGGTAACTGCTGAAACTAAGCTTGTAGAAGCAAAGAAGCAATATGATATGAAAGCAAACAGTTGGAATTATCAAGGCACTTGAAAGAATTATCACAGAGAAATGACCAGGTATATCTGTAGCAGTTTTTCCATATATTAGCAAAATTGTAGCAATATGCAAAAACTCTAATGACAATTTGATCTCTATATGTTCTTTTTAGGCAATTAATGATATCAGGAGGAAGTATGACGTGGAGAAGCAGGAAATTATCAATGCTGAAAAGGATAAGGTATGTATGACTGCAGTCTCTTTTGTTGCAGTCTACTGAGCAAATGATGCCTGGGTGATGTTTATTGTGGTTCTAACTTCAGGTTGAAAAGATGATCAAAAATTTGTCCACTAAATATGATAAAGAACTCTCAGATTGCAAAGAAGAATCAAAGAGGCAACTGCTGACCATTCAAGAGGAACATGCTTCTCTGGTATCCACCGCATCTATATCCTTTTTTATCTTATATTTAACAGATCATGCTGTTTTCATATATAGATAATATTATAACGAGATTTTTGGACAATGTTCTTTGTGAATATCTGGTTAAACTACCACATCTTATCCTGTTACTGGTCTCATGCGTTGTCCAGTCCGATACTATTGATGAGTATGATTAATTTCCAAAGAAACCTGATGGTTATGGCCATCCTCAAGCATGAAGGTGCATAGCATAGAATCAATCAATCCAACTAGGTTGAGTTGTTAGGCTTAATAACATAAAATGAAGATATCTGAAATCATTATCTGTTTTCTTGTATGCATTATCTGTTTGGAAGTTTATTTCTGACAGCATGTCAAGCCAAGTTCGAATTATTAAGGAAATAAACTGAGAAAGGCTGCATGTTCCCCAGAGTCTCAGTATTCGGGAAGAGCATGAGAGTAAGGAGCTCAATCTCAAAGCCAAGTATGACCAGGAACTGAGACAGAATCAGATTCAGGCTGAAAATGAACTGAAAGAGGTACCCGCAGATTTAACTTGATAGTTCAGAGAGATGCAAGAGTATATAGCCTTTGGTAATCAAATAGCTTGTATATTTATCCAGCGGATAACAGCTCTCAAGAGTGAGCATGATGCTCAGTTGAAAGCATTTAAGTGTCAGTATGAAGATGATTGCAAGAAGCTTGAAGAAGAATTAGATCTTCAAAGGAAAAAAGTAAGGGCTTCTTAATAAGATTCATTATAAGATGATGATATGGGTTACTAATGGGCTAACCTTGCAGGAAGAGAGGCAAAGAGCTTTGGTGCAGTTACAGTGGAAGGTGATGAGTGACAATCCCCCTGAAGAGCAAGAAGTAAACTCAAACAAGGTTAGAGTGAACTTCACTTTCTCACTTATGGTTATCTAATCTACTTTAAGATATGTGCTTAAAAATAACATAAACAGGGTTATATATGGAAAAAAGATGTATCTGTAACTGGATATTGTTAGGGTGTTGCATAATATAGTTGACACGATGTTTATTATTTTGTAGAACTATTCAATTTCGAAAGATTCTCGTCGTGGGGGTAGCAAAAGAAGCGAGCATATAAGAGTGAGGGCAGACAATAATGACGAACAGGCAAAGCATCAAATAAATAATATTGTTCGTTTCTGCGTTGTCAAGGCTACACATATAAACACTTCCTTATGTATCAAATGCAGGACTCTCCTTTTGTAAAGGCAAAAGAAACACCCGTTCCAAAAACATTGAAGAAAGCTCAACATGTAAACACAGGAAGCGTACTGAGCATTCCAAATCCAAAGCATCATAGCAGGGTAAACATTTGAACCTTTACATCTTTACACTTTTGCATCAAAATCAACTAGTCATTGTTTGGTTTGTGGTTTAACTGGGGCAGGGAATTCATCGTGATTATGAAGTTGGAACGAATAATGGGAGGATAACAAAACGGAGAAAAACAAGAAATACAGCCATTGAGGTACCTTTTCCATCGAAACAAGAAATATATGGAACATATTCAAGAAAGCTAGCTTTACACTCTTTTTCGCAGGAACCACAAAGACGCAGGACTAGGGCTACACCTAAATTGACCCCCCAAAGTGTCGCCAAGGTAAAATAAAAATTCACTACTTTTGCTTATGCTTGAAATGTATAAACCCCCCTCAAGTAAACTTAGTGCTGGAGTAGAGAGTAAAAAGGTAAACTGGATGATAGGAAAAACATCATATTTCTACAAAATGCACTATAGTTTTTTTCTGTAACTTAATTTACTCCACCTCATCTTCCTTGTCAAGAATAGATAATCTGACAGGTGACATCAATTGAAGCTCAGACTTTTCATAAATGCTTAGGGCCGCTTAGCCAACTGTTAGGTCTATCCAAGTATAAATACAGTGATCCTTGTGCTATGGAAAGTCCAGAACTTTAAGTGCAGAAATTGATTTTAAGTCAAGAAATTATGGATGATGCTGTTGTAATGCTGCTAGGTTTCTAAAATATGTTCTAAGTTAACTACTTATTAACTGCAGGGCGCAGTAAGGACGGGTTATCTTGGCTCTGCAAATATTGGAGATTTGTTTTCAGAAGGCTCTCTCAACCCATATGCTGATGATCCCTATGCATTTGATTGAAGTCTACCACACAAAGTCAGTTCTCTTCACTACACTATCTCTCACACTCTCAGAAGCATACTCTTTGTAGAAGCTTGCTCACCCATCGATTACATAACATTTAGCTTCTTGCATCAACTATATCATTCTCTTAACATGAATAACTATGCGAGTGTTTCAAGAACTTGTAAACGTTGGTAAGAGGATTAATCCGGAACCTGTTTCTGATGTTGGTACATATGTTGACAAAAAGTCCCCAAACTGAAGAAACCGCTCTGCTATTAGCAGCAAAGACAAAATTATCCTTGGAAAAACCCAACCGATTACATTGGTCTTCATCTGTTTTGATTAGTGAGAAAGTGGTTATGTGTATATAGGTTGCTGATCCAGTAGCTGTCTCTAGAGAATATTGATAAACCTCTGCATCAAAAGCATTGAACCTATTGTCATCTTCCTATATTTGTATCTTGTGATATCTATCCATTTGTGCTACTGGTAGTTCATTTTCTCTTGGTGTTGATAAATTTAAAAAAGTGGTTAACAGTTTGTTGTTGGATAATTGGCATTTACAGAACACTGATTCCAAGTGAGGAGATCAATGATGCCTGAGAGGAATCACAAGGAAGAAAGTGGAAAGCAGTACAGTCATGCCGATCAAAGCCAAAGAACGCATAGAATATTACTATCAGTACTTGTATATACATTATAACTCATACATATCTAGTTCCACATACTTGGAGCCCATAAACATACGCTGAAAAGCAAGTCTAAGCTAGACTGTCTAGCATAAGAGCTTAAACAAATTTAAAGTCTTAAACTGTTTAGTGGAACTATGATCATCAGTGTGCGTGAACTTGCAGTTGGGACACACGAGAGTTGATTTACATAGCATAACCAGCATGTGACACTTCATACACACTGTTGTCACCATCTCTTGCTTCTTCTGGTTATCATCATCACCTTCAAACGCTAACCAAGACGGGGATCGGCTTAGCCCTAGATCACATGATATCCCCTTCTTCCCTGGGGTCATG